>NW_028318482.1:2504615-2817692 GCF_062004578.1 Staurois parvus
ATTCTGTGGCCCTAAGTAACGATTCTGTGGCCCTAAGTAACATTTCTGTGGCCCTAAGTAACGTTTCTGTGGCCCTAAGTAACGATTCTGTGGCCCTAAGTAACGTTTCTGTAGCCCTAAGTAACGTTTCTGTGGCCCTAAGTAACGTTTCTGTGGCCCTCAGTAACAATTCTGTGGCCCTAAGTAACGTTTCTGTAGCCCTAAGTAACGTTTCTGTGGCCCTAAGTAATGTTTCTGTGGCCCTCAGTAACAATTCTGTGTCCCTCAGTAACAATTCTGTGTCTGTCCCTAAGTAACAATTCTGTGGCCCTAAGTAACGTTTCTGTGGCCCTAAGTAACGTTTCTGTGGCCCTAAGTAACGTTTCTGTGGCCCTAAGTAACGATTCTGTGTCTGTCCCTGAGTAACAATTCTGTGTCCCTAAGTAACGTTTCTGTGGCCCTAAGTAACGGTTCTGTGGCCCTCAGTAACAATTCTGTGTCCCTCAGTAACAATTCTGTGTCACTCAGTAACAATTCTGTGTCTGTCCCTAAGTAACAATTCTGTGGCCCTAAGTAACGTTTCTGTGGCCCTAAGTAACGTTTCTGTGGCCCTAAGTAACGATTCTGTGTCCCTAAGTAACGTTTCTGTGGCCCTAAGTAACGATTCTGTGGCCCTAAGTAACGTTTCTGTAGCCCTAAGTAACGTTTCTGTGGCCCTAAGTAACGTTTCTGTGGCCCTCAGTAACAATTCTGTGGCCCTAAGTAACGTTTCTGTAGCCCTAAGTAACGTTTCTGTGGCCCTAAGTAATGTTTCTGTGGCCCTCAGTAACAATTCTGTGTCCCTCAGTAACAATTCTGTGTCTGTCCCTAAGTAACAATTCTGTGGCCCTAAGTAACGTTTCTGTGGCCCTAAGTAACGTTTCTGTGGCCCTAAGTAACGTTTCTGTGGCCCTAAGTAACGATTCTGTGTCTGTCCCTGAGTAACAATTCTGTGTCCCTAAGTAACGTTTCTGTGGCCCTAAGTAACGGTTCTGTGGCCCTCAGTAACAATTCTGTGTCCCTCAGTAACAATTCTGTGTCACTCAGTAACAATTCTGTGTCTGTCCCTAAGTAACAATTCTGTGGCCCTAAGTAACGTTTCTGTGGCCCTAAGTAACGTTTCTGTGGCCCTAAGTAACGATTCTGTGTCCCTAAGTAACGTTTCTGTGGCCCTAAGTAACGGTTCTGTGTCCCTCAGTAACAATTCTGTGTCCCTCAGTAACAATTCTGTGTCCCTCAGTAACAATTCTGTGTCTGTCCCTAAGTAACAATTCTGTGGCCCTAAGTAACGTTTCTGTGGCCCTAAGTAACGTTTCTGTGGCCCTAAGTAACGATTCTGTGGCCCTAAGTAACGTTTCTGTGGCCCTAAGTAACGTTTCTGTGGCCCTAAGTAACGATTCTGTGGCCCTAAGTAACGATTCTGTGGCCCTAAGTAACGTTTCTGTAGCCCTAAGTAACGTTTCTGTGGCCCTAAGTAACGTTTCTGTGGCCCTCAGTAACAATTCTGTGTCCCTCAGTAACAATTCTGTGTCTGTCCCTAAGTAACAATTCTGTGGCCCTAAGTAACGTTTCTGTGGCTCTAAGTAACGATTCTGTGGCCCTAAGTAACGATTCTGTGGCCCTAAGTAACGATTCTGTGGCCCTAAGTAACGATTCTGTGGCCCTAAGTAACGTTTCTGTGGCCCTAAGTAACTTTTCTGTAGCCCTAAGTAAGGATTCTGTGGCCCTAAGTAACGATTCTGTGGCCCTAAGTAACGTTTCTGTAGCCCTAAGTAACGTTTCTGTGGCCCTAAGTAACGTTTCTGTGGCTCTAAGTAACGATTCTGTGGCCCTAAGTAACGATTCTGTGGCCCTAAGTAACGATTCTGTGGCCCTAAGTAACGATTCTGTGGCCCTAAGTAACGTTTCTGTGGCCCTAAGTAACGTTTCTGTGGCCCTAAGTAACGATTCTGTGGCCCTAAGTAACGATTCTGTGGCCCTAAGTAACGTTTCTGTAGCCCTAAGTAACGTTTCTGTGGCCCTAAGTAACGTTTCTGTGGCCCTCAGTAACAATTCTGTGTCCCTCAGTAACAATTCTGTGTCTGTCCCTAAGTAACAATTCTGTGGCCCTAAGTAACGTTTCTATGGCCCTAAGTAACGTTTCTGTGGCCCTAAGTAACGTTTCTGTGGCCCTAAGTAACGATTCTGTGTCTGTCCCTGAGTAACAATTCTGTGTCCCTAAGTAACGTTTCTGTGGCCCTAAGTAACGGTTCTGTGGCCCTCAGTAACAATTCTGTGTCCCTCAGTAACAATTCTGTGTCTGTCCCTAAGTAACAATTCTGTGGCCCTAAGTAACGTTTCTGTGGCCCTAAGTAACGATTCTGTGTCTGTCCCTGAGTAACAATTCTGTGTCCCTAAGTAACGTTTATGTGGCCCTAAGTAACGTTTCTGTGGCCCTAAGTAACTTTTCTGTGTCCCTAAGTAACGTTTCTGTGGCCCTAAGTAACGTTTCTGTGGCCCTAAGTAACGTTTCTGTGTCCCTAACTAACGTTTCTGTGTCCCTAAGTAACGTTTCTGTGTCCCTAACTCTCTCCCTCAATACAGCCAGGTCTGCCTCTGTTGAATGACTGGAGGCAAATGGAGAATTCTAAAATGGCCGCCATTTATAGCTCGACCATTACACAGTGCTGGCTGGCTGGCTGCTGATTGGCTAATGCGATCACATGTCATGAATGAATGCATTATGGGTCAGCGCGCCTTGTCTGCGCTCCTTCCCAGACATCCCCGCTCCGTCGCCACACATGTCGCCGCCATTTTAGGAAAAATTTCGATTCGCGCATCCGAAGTCTGCTAATTTTCGGATTCGGTGCGAATCGAAATTTTCCTAATATTCGAAACGAATTCCACTTCGCCTAGTTCGATTCGCTCATCTCTAGTTAGCACATAAGAAACCTCAGAAGAAATTGCCCTGCTCATTCGATGAGGAATTTATTATTTCAGACTTAAAAGGGACTGAAGGAATTTATCCTCCTACACTTATCAAGTGCAATCAAATACCTAATGATGGAAAGGAAATCCCTACACTGAAAGACACATATTACACATATGATTCAAGCCAAGTATACATTCCACTTTTGGAAGATAACGCCAAAATCATGCTTCTAATGGGAAGTGACATTTCGAAAGTCCACAAGGTACAAGAAGAGCGCACATGTGATCTTAGTAACAATCCTTATGGCCAAAAAGCTTTAGAGAATTCAAGTCATTTCATTCATCTCTCAATACTCAATATATATAGCCACTCCAACAAGACTTCCTGTAAGCGATCAGAGAAGTATTTTACATTAGAATCAGTAAACAACAGCCTACTACTGATGGCAACAAGACTGAACTTTCAATAGGTGTATAGGAATACAATAATGCAAAGAACCTGCACCACAATACTGATGTTCATCAGGTCATTGATTGTGTAACTAGTAACTTTTAATCGCCATCTATTTCAGTGGATACTACAGAGTTGCTCAATGTGAACCAGCTACAAGCTCAGGCTAGTCCTTTAATTGATGGTGCGATTACTGGGCACCCTAAAAACTGTGTGAGAAGACACAGGTCAGCCATGTTTGCAATTCATAAGTCAGCCATGCCATTTTTTAGACAAGGAGACAGAGCAACAGTGCCCCCCACTTCCAGACCAGGACTATAACCTCAGGAGTGCATCTCCATAGCCCTTTAATTTGAGTAAACATTTTACCAAGGGTCTTAACACTTCAAAATATCTTAGGAATGGCCATTAACCATTCTGCTGTAACATTATTAGCAGATAACTAATAAACAGGATTTTGCTAAATTTATACATAACTAATTGAATGCTTTAACAGGAGGTTTAGAAGAGAATACTGCAGTATATCAGGAGACATTTCCTAATGTTTGTTAGGAATAAACATCTAGAAAGGTTATCAGCATTTCCCATTGAGGGTATTAGGATCAGGTATTGTAAAGCTGTAAAGCATTCCACTTTTGCCACTATACAGACCTCAGGGTAAATACATATATTAGGGGTACATGGTGTGCAATAAAATGTCTTTATGAGATCCACACCGATCATTCTTATACTCACTGACAGGACTATGCTGAACTCACAGCACCAGGACTGTGATAAATATTTTCACTCTTAAAACCTTGTTTTTCTGTTGCATTATTTTCCCTCTTTTTCTTTATAATACCCCTTTTTCTGTATATACTTTAATTGTACTGTTTAACTTTTTCTATTATAAAACAATATTTTGAAAATCGTTAATATTGTCTTTAATACACTAAGCTAGAACCTAAAGAATTCATGTCTCTTTGAAGAATGCCAGTATACTGTAAATCTCTGAGATTTTCCTGTCTGTGTGTATTACAGATATTAGTGTGAACATTTTATAGGCCAATAAGCTATCTGTTTGCAGTGATTTGGAGGTACCAGATTAACGGTGTTGTTAATCCACATCCTGTGATTTTCACTCTCAGTCTGCTGGCGTTTAGAATGTGGTTCTACGAGCTGGAATATCTTTGTGAGGCTGAGCGTGTCACTGTTGCATATCAGTAACAGTACGGTATGCGTTTAGCCACCCGTTTGTCACAAGTTAGTTAAGGTGGCTGGGGTCTGACACCACATTTGTCACAGATGGAACTATACCTGGCATCTTCAAAACACGTAAAAGAGTCCAGTGTGAGCTGCAAAGCCTTTGATTGCTCATTGCTGCAAAGAAGACTTAACCTAAGCTGCAATTTGCAATTAGCAAGCTGTATATTTCTGCACTAAGATCCAAGCAATATGATTAGCAGCTCGAGCAATGCACCATGAATCCTGCAAGCAGTTAGCAGCCTGAGAAGTTCAACCAAGTCTCCTACCCTAATCTTCAAACAAGAGCATTCTTAAATGTCACAGGTCAAAATCAGAGCCTCCTGAGGAGGACAGAATCATCCAGTGTTCCTTCAGATCAATCAGAGATACTTTTCCACTCCAACCTCTAAATGGTCATGCCTTTCCAACCATGGAAAATGACTTCATATCTTCTAGGACTATTTCAGGCATCTAGACTTCAGTATGAATATCATCCTAGATGTTTTTTGGACTTGTGTGTGTATATATACAGTACATTTTGCATGATCTCCCTCTCATGTTTCTTTTTAAGTTCAAGGGCAAGCCATCCCTTAAGGACTTACATTGGGTATAGTGAAATCTTAAGATTTAAGGCAGGGAGTGTTCTGTCCCCCTTATATGTATGTAGGACCCTCCTAGTTAGTGCAGGCTGTTAGATAAACTTAGTACAACTCCTCTGTAATCAGTGGGGCAGGGGTTAATTATTCTGGCTTGCACAATGTTTCACAGGCTGCTGCTCCGATTGCTTTTCCCCTGTATTCTAGAGGTTTCTAGAATTGAAGTGGGAGAAAGCATAAAATAATTATCCTGAATATTTATAGAGATCCAGCCAATCCCTGGGGGGTTAAGGAGGCTGCTAAGTAGGTGGCTGGAGCGCCCATAAATAGTTGGAAGCCTGAGGCAGGGGTGAGGAGTTCCTGGGTCCAGTCCTGCTGGAGGAGACCCCTGTGCACAGGCTCTGCCCCTGGGGGGAAGGATTGCTGGAGGTGCCTTTCAGAAGACATTGATGTCCCAGCTGGATCATAAGCTGGGGGACTATTTGCTAAGTCTGGTCCTTGAGTCAGGTTTGGGTCTGGAGAAGCTTACTGGAAAGTACCAGTAAGAAGTTGGACGACTGAGTGTCCAGCTGACCTTTGGTAGCGTCTAAATCTGGGTCTCCCTCGCTGGAAAGCGCCAGTGGATATTGTAAGGAGGCAACCGATAATCCTGTGTCATCATGAGTAAATGTCCTGAGTACAGGGCCTTAGTGACTGTGTGTAGCTCTTAGTTTCAGAAAAAAAGATATAGTCACCTGTTTGCAGCAGATTGGCAATTGGCCTGGACTGAGGGAGTAAAAGTGTCTGGACTTAAAGTGGTTAAAGAAAAATTCTAGCTATGGTATTTTTTACATAGCTACACTGTTCCCGCTTGGACAAATATAACTATGCATATACCATACCTGTTGGATCCCTCTAGAAGCTGTAAATCACTGCAGCAGATACTGCTAAACTAGTAATCTCCACCAGCTTTCTGATTCCTTGCTGAGCGCCTGCTTTGCTACACTGTGAACACAGGAGGTTGGCCACTACTTATGGTTGCCATTACATAGTTACATAGTCTGGTTGAAAGAAAAAAAAAAAAGACACAAGTCAATCTAGTTCAACCCATAAAAGGGAACAAAAATATACAATCCTATATATTCAATCCTATACCCAAAGTTGAAGGCAAAAAAAAACCCCAATAAAGCTTAATCCAATTTGCTTCAGCAGGGGAAAAAAATCCTTCCTGATCCCCCAAGAGGGAATTGGATAGAAAGATCGCTTTGCATTTTCTCAATTAATACAAAGCGCTCTCTGATTGGATGAGTTTGGGAAGCAGGGCGGTGATGTTACCCTCTCCAGCTCATCCAATCAGAAGATGCTTTGCATTCATTGAGAAGATGCAAAGTATTCACTGAATGGTGCCATGCCAAGCAGATGACCTCCTGTGTTCCCAGTGTAGCACAGTGATTTCCAGCTTTTATAGGGATCCCATCGTTATGATATATGCAAAGTTATGTTGGTCCATGCTAGACAATGTAATTATGTAAAAAATGCCTTCTTTAACATGTGAGCAATGTCAAGTCCTGAGAAATCTGCAACAATACCTGAAATTCTCATAAAACCATGTGGTGAGCATTTGCAATACGAGAACATGTGTAATCAAATCATTAACAAAAAAAGAGTGGTATAAGAAGATTCCACAACAAGAATTATGACGTTTCAGGATGAATTTGTGCAGATCACCAACAGAGTATATACTACTGCCTTGATCGATTGTGAAACTTTAGAATATTTTATCTAACACCCACGCACATCTACCTTCTACCTATTAACCAAAACACACCATGGTAGACCCATTTTAGGCTATAGGATCTCAAATACAACACACTAGCATTTTGGTAGACAGTATGTAAGAGTAAGGCCTACTCTCTTGGGGGTCATTTCTTTTCCCTTCCATAGGACACTAGGGAAATATTGGGCTGCAGATCCAATTTATTATTATTTACTATTTATTTTTGTTTTACTGCTCTGTACTCATCGCTCTTACTCAGCTGTGTGCAATGTCCCATAGACAACAATGCATCTAATTTCAGATCAGTAAAAAACTCATCATTTTTTACTCCTGTGTGCATCAGGCCTTAAGCAGGTGTGAAAAATACTGCAAATTAAGAATGCTTTTAGAAAAAGAAGTGATATTTTATTTTTAACAATTACCACAATGTAAAGTAAATGAACAGAAGAGAAATTCAAATCAATTAAATATTTGGTATAACCACCTTTCACCTTTAAAACTGCATTCATTCTTCTAGGTACACTTGCACACAGTTTTTAAAGGAACTTGGCAGGTAGGTAGTTCCAAACATCTTGGGGAACTAACCACAGATCTTCTGTGGATGTAATCTGCCTCAGATCCTTCTGACTCTTCATGTAATCCCAGACAAACTTGATGATGGTGGGATCAGGGCTTTGTAGGGGCCACACATTACTTCCAGGACTCCTTGTTCTTCTTTAGGCTGAAGACAGCTCTTAATGACATTGGCTGTATGTTTGGGGTCATTGTTCTGCTACAGAAAAGATTTGGGGCCGATCACATGCCTCACTGATGGCATGGCATGATGTATTTCTCAGCATTGTGGACACCATTGATCTGGACCAAATCTCCAAATCTCTTTGCAGAATTGCAGCCTCAAACTTGCAAAGAACCTTTACAAGCTTCACAGTTGCCTGCAGACACTCATTATTGTACTACTCTCCAGCCCTTCAACAAACAAACTGCAAGTCCAGAGCATCTGCTTCCATTTTTCTGCACCCAAGTTCCCATGCTTTCATCAATAGTTGAGTCGCGTAGTCTTGTTTCCACGTCAGAGGTATGGCTTATTGGCTGCAATTCTTCCATGAAGACCACTTCTGGCCAGACTCTTCCAGACAATAGATGGGCGTACCTGGGTCCCACTGGTTTCCATCAGTTATGTGCTGATGGCAACGCTGGAAATCTTCTGATGATGAAAGGAAGTAAGCCTGATGTGTCTTCCATCTGCTGCATTCGGTTTCCTTGGCAGACCACTGCATCAACAGTCCTAAGCATTGCCCATTTCTTTGTGATTGAACAGCACATCTTGAAATTCCATCTGCTTTTAAATCTTTTCCTGAGAGAGACCTTGCTGATGCAGAATAACTACCTTGAGTCTTGTTGCTGTGCTCAGTCTTGCGATGGTGTATGACCTGTGATATGAAACGGTCTTCCACAACCTCACTTTTGTAGCAGAGTTTGGCTGTTCCTCAAACAGTTTTAAGCCTCTTACAAAGCTTTTCCCATTCCCAATTAATGTCTATGTTTACAACTACATATGAAATCAATGATCATTAGCACCTGCTTGTTATAATTGGTTAATCAAACACCTGACTCTAATCCTACAGTTCCCTGACTCTGTGCAAGTGCACAAAGTGTGCAAGTGTAAGAACTGATGCTGGTTTGAAGTCAAAGGATAGTCAAGTATTGATTTGATTTAGATTTTTTTCTTCTGTCCTCTCACTTTGAATTTTGTAAATTGATAAAAATAAACAATTTAAATACATATTTTTGAATGCATTTTTACTTTACAGCATTTCTTCACACCTGCCTAAAACTTTTGCACAGTTTTGCATATTACTCTTAATACTCCAACTGCAATATCAACAACACTCAACATTACTGCGTCATGCAAGATGAAGGTCATATGAAATATGAAAATAGCAGGCACAGGAGGCCAGGTTCATCTTACCAGCCTGACCCATGATATGAGGAAAGATCTGAGTAGAGGAGTTTAAAGGCAGGATACATCAATTGTCAGGAGTCTTAGATAGTCACTATGTCAACCAGGATTTTTTCCAGGCCTGGTAAAAGCCAAAAAAGACAACTTTAGATGATCTATTTTAAGGAGACTTGCTGTGGCATAAAAGCGAGCTACTTTGCTGACTACTAATTGTTTGTTTGCAGTGGCTTCAGTACTTGTGGACAAGGGATGGGTGAAAGGGGCACATGCTCTGGGAGCAGAGGCGAGGGGTTGCTGAGAGAGATGAGCACTCAGCTCTCTAGATTCCTGAATAACAGGAGTGACACTGTCGTCACTCCTGTCATTCACAACAGAGCACAGTGCAGGCTGTTATAGCTACTGGAGGGATGATTTTGCTCCCCACTCCCTACTGCTGTGGGACTGGATCTCCTCCCTCCATCTCCTTGGCAGTTTCAGTTGTAGGCTGCTTGTTCCATGGGTGGGATGGGTATGTGACCAGCTTCGGAGATCCCGCCCGATTGTCTGCCCACCCACCTGTCGATCCGCCCACCTGCCTGAATTGCCTGCTTGCCCGCCTGTCTGACCCACCTGCCTCCCCCGCCAGCCTGCCTGTCCATCCGCCCACCTGGAAGAGGGAAATGTGATCTGAGCAGGAGTGAGTGTGTGCTGAGGTAAGCTCAACTGGGTCTATTTAATCTCATTTCTCCTGCTCCCTGTCCAATGCCAGAGCACAGAAAGTAGGGAAATGATCCTTGAACTGGAATTTAGGTGGAGGATGGGGTGGTCAGTGGCAGTGAAAGTTAATCCATCCCCCGTCTACATTGATCTTTATGGCAGTGAATTTTAACCCCCCCATCCCCTGCAATGGGTTATTAATGCATCCACTGACTTCAATGCTGGGAGTTATTAATGTGTCCACTGGCACCAATGCTGGGAGTTATGATGGTGCCCACTGACATCAATGCTGGGGGTTATTAATGTGTCCTTTGGTATCTGTATTGGGGGGTTATTATGGCGTCCACTGACACCAATGTGGGGGTTATCAATGCGTCCTCTGATATCTGTGTTGGGGGTTATTACGGCGTCCACTGACATCAATGCTGGGGGTTATTAATGTGTCCTCTGACATCAATGCTGGGGATTATTAATGTGTCCAGTGGCGCCAATGCTGGGAATTATTATGGCGTTCACTGACATCAATGCATCTATTTTCAGGATACATTAGCAGAAGACAGTTTACACATTTTGTTATGTTAACAGAGAAGTAAATCAAACAATGCAACATCTGTAAATGGGAGGACAGAAGTCAGTGAGACTCTCCCTTGTTCATAAATGGTGTGTTTCAGATCACAAGGTCTATTACATGCTGGTCACTTCCCAGAATGCAAAGTGTGCTTTTCTCTATGGCTCAGGATAGCCCCACATTGCATTGTGGGATACAAGGGAGTGAATAACAAATCTTGAGATGGACTGCAAGTTAAAAAAAATACATATACTCTCCAGCAGAATCATTTTTCAGAGAAAAGAAATGTGCATAGAGACATCAAAGAGACAGAAAATGTACAAGGAAACTAATTAGATACCTCCTTTCTGTGTATATCACCCTCCTAGATAGGTGCTAGGATAAGCAGACTATAGTTGGTTCTTCTGCTTAACAGGAGAACTGTTAGGAAAATCTAATCAGGCTTTCAGCTTAACAGAGAGCTGTAATTGCTTAGTAGTGCTTGAGGTCAGGCCAGTCAAGCTCCTCCACCTCAAACTCGCTCATCCATGTCTTTATGGACTTTGCTTTGTGCACTGGTGCGCAGTCATGTTGGAACAGGAAGGGGCCATCCCCAAACTGTTCCCACAAAGTTGGGAGCATGAAATTGTCCAAAATGTCTTGGTATGCTCACACTTTAAGAGTTCCCTTCAATGGAACTAAGGGCCAAACCCAACCCCTGAAAAACAACCGCACACCCATAATCCCTCCTCCACCAAATTTTACACAATGCAGTCAGGCAAGTACCGTTCTCCTGGCAACTGCCAAACCCAGACACATCTGTTGGATTGCCAGATTGAGAAGCGCGATTCATAACTCCAGAGAACACGTCTCCACTGCTCTAGAGTCCAGTGTCGGCGTGCTTTACACCACTGCTTCCAATGCTTTGTATTGACTTGGTGATGTAAGGCTTGGATGCAGCTGCTCAACCATGGAAACCCATTCCATGAAGCTCTTTATGCACTGTTGTGCTAATCTGAAGGCCACATGACGTTTGGAGATCTTTAGCTATTGACTCTGCAGACAGTTGGCGACTTCTGCGAACTATGCGCTTTAGCATGCGGTGGCCCCTTTCTGTCATTTTACATGGCCTACCACTTTGTGGCTGAGTTGCTGTTGTTCCCAGTTGCTTTCACTTTGTTATAATACCACTAACAGTTGACTGCGGAATATTTAGTAGCAAGGAAATTTCATGGATGGACCTATTGCACAGGTGGCAATCTATCACGGTACCATGCTTGAATCACTGAGCTCCTGAGAGTGACCCATTCTTTCACAAATGTTTGCAGAAGCAGTCTGCATGCCAAGGTGCTTGATTTTATACACCCATTGGCTACTGCAGCCCAGAGAGTAGTTGCCTTCTGCCAGCAAGTGCTTCTGCCAACTTCTGACACCTTTTTGCCTAAAAATGACATCCTGCTTAGTGCATTAAAGGGACACCACCCAAGTCAAGTGTCACTTAAAGGGATAGTACTTGCTCTTCCTTTCTTTCTCCTTGTAATAATCCTTTGATGGGCTGTCACCTTCATCTCTTCCAGCTTAAAAGGTCTGGATTGTTGTAGTGCACCAACTGGGCCCACCGAGCGTGCAGAAGATTCCTCACTGCATTTAAAGGGACATGGAGTACCCTAATTAAAGAGCTCTTTTCCGATCTCAGATTTAAATCCTGCTATCAGACCTGGAGGGCCCAAAAGTGAGCTAGTTCACACTTTGATAGTTTTTCTTGCTTAATGGGACTAGAAACACCACAGGTCTGGGTTAACTTGTGAATAACAGGCCTGCCAGCATTGATTGAGATTTTTCTGTATGTGTTGTTTTCTTTGCTTAGAGTTCCTAAGAGTGGTAATTGCCATTACGTGCACACATATCGCTTTATGCTGTTTTACCAAGTTGACAGCCAAGTTTAATATAAACAACACATCCGTTCACTCTAATCTGTGTATGAATCTATTTTCTGGTGATAATCTGGTCAGAAGTGTACTGTGGTGTCAGCAGGGGTTTGGCTTTCAGAGAGGGGTTCAAAGCGACAGGGAGACAGAAAAATAACTCAGCAACTCCTGAGGGGGTAGTGCTACAAGTGAAATTGAAGATTAATTACTTCCCTGCCGCCCTATAGCACAAATACTGCTACAGGGCAGCACAAAGTCATGTATATACTGTACCGTATACGTGATTTTGTTTTTCCGGGTAGAGGTGGCTAAAGCTGTCAATCACCAGATCCCAGCCGAAGATTCCCCGCCGGCACCCGGCAATCGCAGAGTATCACTGACGGGGGAGAGGTCTGTATATAAACAATACAGATCTCTCCCCTGTCAGCTCCAGCATGCTGCTTTGTATTGAAAGCAATACAAAACACCATGCCTCCCTAGCAAAACACACACAACACACAGTTAACCCTTTGATCGCCCCAGATGTTAACCCCTTCCTGCACAGTGTCATTAGTACAGTGTCAGTGCTTTTTATTAGCATGAATCACTGTATTAGTGACACCGGGGATGTCAGTGACAGTACCCACCAGTTTCAGAATGCCCGCCGCAGTCCCACTATAAGTTGCTGATTGCCGCCATTACTAGTATAAAAAAAAAAATTCCAGTATATATACACCGCCATTTGTAGACGCTGCAACTTTCATGTATACCAATTAATTTACATGTATTGGGATATTTTTGTTAGCAAAAGACATGTAGCAGATTACATTTTGGCCTATGTTTCTGATGAAAGTTGATTTTTAAAATTTTTTTACTGGACATGTTTTATAGCAAAAAGTCAAAAATATTGTTTGTTATTAATAGAGATGAGCGAATCGAACTTGGCGAAGTGGAATTCGTTTCGAATATTAGGAAAAATTCGATTCGCACCGAATCCGAAAATTAGCAGACTTCGGATGCGCGAATCGAAATTTTTCCTAAAATGGCGGCGACATGTGTGGCGACGGAGCGGGGATCTCTGGGAAGGCGCGCAGACAAGGCGCGCTGACCCATAATGCATTCATTCATGACATGTGATCGCATTAGCCAATCAGCAGCCAGCCAGTCAGCACTGTGTAATGGTGGAGCTATAAATTGCGGCCATCTTACAATTCTCCATTTGCCTCCGGTCATTCAAGAGAGACAGACCTCTCTGTATTAGGGACAGAGTTAGGGCCACAGATACTTTAGGGACACAGAATCGTTACTCAGGGACACAGAACTGTTACTCAGGGACACAGAACTGTTACTCAGGGACACAGAACTGTAACTCAGGGACACAGAACTGTTACTCAGGGACACAGAACTGTTACTCAGGGACAGACACAGAATTGTTACTGCGGGACACAGAATTGTTACTCAGGGACACAGAATTGTTACTCAGGGACACAGAATTGTTACTCAGGGACACAGAATTGTTACTGAGGGACACAGAATCGTTACTCAGGGACACAGAATCGTTGAATTAAAGAGTATGTCAGACAACACGCAGAGGAGTGGCAGAGGAGGCAATGTTTTAGGAGCGAGCAGACGTGGCAGCAGAGGAAGGGGTCGAGGCAGCACTAGTCGCAGCCAGAGGCCAGTGCTCCCGGTGTCATCCAGCGGTCGTGTCTCCACCGACAACCCTGCCGTCAGACTTGGTTGACTCGGTCGTCTTCCTCTTCCCAGGTCACCTCTGACACCTACAGCCAACGGTCGGTGTGTACGTCAGACACAACCGTTAGTTGGCATGGCCCGGGAGCAAGCCCACTGAAATCACGTGTCCTCTACCTGCCCCTGTCCTTTGGTGTTCCCTCACCAAGCGAAGTATCGCATGCTGTGGGCTCAGCCCCACTGTACAGTGAGGAAGAGCTAACAGAGGGCGGTCAGGAACGGGGGCAGACATCCGCCTCTTCAGCAGCCAGGCGAAGAAGTAGTGGCGAGGAGAGTGGCTCGGTAGCCGGTCTAGAGACAGGTCTGTCTCCTGACCCACACGCAGCCGAGGGGGCTAGTAGTGAGGCGGAGACCCTAATTGATGATGAGGAGGCTGATCGCACTTGGCAGCCTCGTCGTCATCAGGCTATTGCTTCCGCATCATCAGGAGAAGAGGGTGCCAGCTTGGCAGCGAGCAAAACAGTCGATGGGTTGCCCAGGAGGCAGCAGGGTCGCAGCAGTGTCAGTGGAGGCAAACGGCCACGGAGTAGAGCACCAGCTCCACTGCAGCCTACCACCACGGCCAGTAGTGGTGCCGGTGTGCACGGAGGAAGTAGCAGTCAGCCAGTGAGGAGTAGCGGGGGCAAAGTTTCCTACTCGGCGGTGTGGCAATTTTTCGTCAAGCCGCCCGAGGAAGTAAACGTAGCCGTATGTCGACTATGTGGCCAGAAAGTCAAGCGTGGCCAGGGGGCCCATGTTGGGACTACAGCGTTGCGTCAGCATATGCAGCGTCGCCATTCGGTGGCCTGGGAAAACCGTGATAAAGATACGGCGGTTCTGCCTGCCCCAGCCCAGGGTTCCATTTTGTCATAGGGTGCTGGCAGATTACGGGCCTCCCATTGCTGCTGCCAGGCCCGTAATCTGCCATGGGCCCCCGTACCGCCTCCTCATGCTGCTGCCAGGCCCGTAATCTGTCATGGGCCCCTGTACCGCCTCCTCATGCTGCTGCCAGGTCCACAGTGTGTCATGGGTCCCTGTACGGCCTCCCATTGCTGCTGTCTCCATCGCCACACTCTGCCATGTGCCACTTTCAGGTCTCCTCACACTGCTGGTGGGTTCCATTTTGTCATAGGGTGCTGTACGGCCTCCCATTGCTGCTGCCAGGCCAGTAATCTGCCATGGGCCCCCGTACCGACTCCTCATGCTGCTGCCAGGCCCGTAATCTGTCATGGGCCCCTGTACCGCCTCCTCATGCTGCTGCCAGGTCCAGAGTGTGTCATGGGTCCCTGTACGGCCTCCCATTGCTGCTGTCTCCATCGCCACACTCTGCCATGTGCCACTTTCAGGTCTCCTCACATTGCTGGTGGGTTCCATTTTGTCATAGGGTGCTGGCAGATTACGAGCCTCCCATTGCTGCTGCCAGGCCCGTAATCTGCCATGGGCCCCTGTAACGCCTCCTCATGCTGCTGCCAGGTCCACAGTGTCTCATGGGTCCCTGTACGGCCTCCCATTGCTGCTGTCTCCATCGCCACACTCTGCCATGTGCCACTTTCAGGTCTCCTCACACTGCTGCTGGGTTCCATTTTGTCATAGGGTGCTGGCAGATTACGGGCCTCCCATTGCTGCTGCCAGGCCCCTAATCTGCCATGGGCCCCTGTACCGCCTCCTCATGCTGCTGCCAGGTCCACAGTGTCTCATGGGTCCCTGTACGGCCTCCCATTGCTGCTGTCTCCATCGCCACACTCTGCCATGTGCCACTTTCAGGTCTCCTCACACTGCTGCTGGGTTCCATTTTGTCATAGGGTGCTGGCAGATTACGGGCCTCCCATTGCTGCTGCCAGGCCCCTAATCTGCCATGGGCCCCTGTACCGCCTCCTCATGCTGCTGCCAGGTCCACAGTGTGTCATGGGTCCCTGTACGGCCTCCCATTGCTGCTGTCTCCATCGCCACACTCTGCCATGTGCCACTTTCAGGTCTCCTCACACTGCTGCTGGGTTCCATTTTGTCATAGGGTGCTGGCAGATTACGTGCCTCCCATTGCTGCTGCCAGGCCCCTAATCTGCCATGGGCCCCTGTACCGCCTCCTCATGCTGCTTCCAGGTCCACAGTGTGTCATGGGTCCCTGTACCGCCTCCCATTGCTGCTGTCTCCATCGCCACACTCTGCCATGTGCCACTTTCAGGTCTCCTCACACTGCTGCTGGGTTCCATTTTGTCATAGGGTGCTGGCAGATTACGGGCCTCCCATTGCTGCTGCCAGGCGCCTCCCATTGCTGCTGTCTCCATCGCCACACTCTGCCATGTGCCACTTTCAGGTCTCCTCACACTGCTGCTGGGTTCCATTTTGTGATAGGGTGCTGGCAGATTACGGGCCTCCTATTGCTGCTGCCAGGCCCCTAATCTGCCATGGGCCCCTGTACCGCCTCCTCATGCTGCTGCCAGGTCCACAGTGTCTCATGGGTCCCTGTACGGCCTCCCATTGCTGCTGTCTCCATCGCCACACTCTGCCATGTGCCACTTTCAGGTCCTCCTCACACTGCTGCTGGGTTCCATTTTGTCATAGGGTGCTGGCAGATTACGGGCCTCCCATTGCTGCTGCCAGGCCGCTAATCTGCCATGGGCCCCTGTACCGCCTCCTCATGCTGCTGCCAGGTCCACAGTGTGTCATGGGTCCCTGTACGGCCTCCCATTGCTGCTGTCTCCATCGCCACACTCTGCCATGTGCCACTTTCAGGTCTCCTCACACTGCTGCTGGGTTCCATTTTGTCATAGGGTGCTGGCAGATTACGGGCCTCCCATTGCTGCTGCCAGGCCGCTAATCTGCCATGGGCCCCTGTACCGCCTCCTCATGCTGCTGCCAGGTCCACAGTGTGTCATGGGTCCCTCTACGGCCTCCCATTGCTGCTGCCAGGAGGCAGCAGGGTCGCAGCAGTGTCAGTGGAGGCAAACGGCCACGGAGTAGAGCACCAGCTCCACTGCAGCCTACCACCACGGCCAGTAGTGGTGCCGGTGGAAGTAGCAGTCAGCCAGTGAGGAGTAGCGGGGGCAAAGTTTCCTACTCGGCGGTGTGGCAATTTTTCGTCAAGCCGCCCGAGGAAGTAAACGTAGCCGTATGTCGACTATGTGGCCAGAAAGTCAAGCGTGGCCAGGGGGCCCATGTTGGGACTACAGCGTTGAGTCAGCATATGCAGCGTCGCCATTCGGTGGCCTGGGAAAACCGTGATAAAGATACGGCGGTTCTGCCTGCCCCAGCCCAGGGTTCCATTTTGTCATAGGGTGCTGGCAGATTACGGGCCTCCCATTGCTGCTGCCAGGCCCGTAATCTGCCATGGGCCCCCGTACCGCCTCCTCATGCTGCTGCCAGGCCCGTAATCTGTCATGGGCCCCTGTACCGCCTCCTCATGCTGCTGCCAGGTCCACAGTGTGTCATGGGTCCCTGTATGGCCTCCCATTGCTGCTGTCTCCATCGCCACACTCTGGCATGTGCCACTTTCAGGTCTCCTCACACTGCTGGTGGGTTCCATTTTGTCATAGGGTGCTGTACGGCCTCCCATTGCTGCTGCCAGGCCCGTAATCTGCCATGGGCCCCCGTACCGCCTCCTCATGCTGCTGCCAGGTCCAGAGTGTGTCATGGGTCCCTGTACGGCCTCCCATTGCTGCTGCCAGGCCCGTAATCTGCCATGGTCCCCCGTACCGACTCCTCATGCTGCTGCCAGGCCCGTAATCTGTCATGGGCCCCTGTACCGCCTCCTCATGCTGCTGCCAGGTCCAGAGTGTGTCATGGGCCCCCGTACCGACTCCTCATGCTGCTGCCAGGCCCGTAATCTGTCATGGGCCCCTGTACCGCCTCCTCATGCTGCTGCCAGGTCCAGAGTGTGTCATGGGTCCCTGTACGGCCTCCCATTGCTGCTGCCAGGCCCGTAATCTGCCATGGGCCCCTGTACCGCCTTCTCATGCTGCTGCCAGGTCCAGAGTGTGTCATGGGTCCCTGTACGGCCTCCCATTGCTGCTGCCAGGCCCGTAATCTGCCATGGGCCCCCGTACCGACTCCTCATGCTGCTGCCAGGCCCGTAATCTGTCATGGGCCCCTGTACCGCCTCCTCATGCTGCTGCCAGGTCCAGAGTGTGTCATGGGCCCCCGTACCGACTCCTCATGCTGCTGCCAGGCCCGTAATCTGTCATGGGCCCCTGTACCGCCTCCTCATGCTGCTGCCAGGTCCAGAGTGTGTCATGGGTCCCTGTACGGCCTCCCATTGCTGCTGCCAGGCCCGTAATATGCCATGGGCCCCCGTACCGACTCCTCATGCTGCTGCCAGGCCCGTAATCTGTCATGGGCCCCTGTACCACCTCCTCATGCTGCTGCCAGGTCCAGAGTGTGTCATGGGCCCCCGTACCGACTCCTCATGCTGCTGCCAGGCCTGTAATCTGTCATGGGCCCCTGTACCGCCTCCTCATGCTGCTGCCAGGTCCAGAGTGTGTCATGGGTCCCTGTACGGCCTCCCATTGCTGCTGCCAGGCCCGTAATCTGCCATGGGCCCCCGTACCGACTCCTCATGCTGCTGCCAGGCCTGTAATCTGTCATGGGCCCCTGTACCGCCTCCTCATGCTGCTGCCAGGTCCAGAGTGTGTCATGGGTCCCTGTACGGCCTCCCATTGCTGCTGTCTCCATCGCCACACTCTGCCATGTGCCACTTTCAGGTCTCCTCACACTGCTGGTGGGTTCCATTTTGTCATAGGGTGCTGTATGGCCTCCCATTGCTGCTGCCTCCACCGCCACACTGTGGCTCCACACTCTGGTTTTGGCCCCGTGACTGCCCAAATGAGTGAAGTGTGCGGTGATTCTAAGATCGACGGCACTCATCTGCATGTCATACTGACTGACAGTATTATTTCTCTTCCCCAGCAGACTCCAAGGGCATTTAAATTAAAGGTACAGTGTTCTGCACTAATATAAAGGCTCTCTGAAGCCTAGAAACACCCTTTTATAAGTTAAATTCGCAGCGAATATATTCGACTCGAATCAAATTTTTTCCACGAATTCGCCGAATCAGTCGAATCGAATTTTTGAATAATTCGCTCATCTCTAGTTATTAAACATTGTCTGTCTTTTTTGTTTATAGTGCAAAAAAAAATGCAGAGGCAATCAGAAGAAAGCTCCATTTGAGGGGGAAAAAAGAACATAACTTTCATTTGCATGCAGCATTGCATGACCGCGCAATTGTCAGTTAAAATAACACAGCGCCGTATCGCAGAAAATGGCCTCGTCAGGAAGGGGGGGGGGCGGGTAAATCCTCTGGAGGGCAAGTGGTTAATACATTTTAAGTGTTTTTTACGGTAATCAGTTCATTTTCTGCCTAACATTTGAGGAGCCACCATAGTGAATATTACTGAATGCCAGAGCTTCTGAAAGACCACCGTAAGAAGGAATACAGTGATTTTTGACGATCATTTTTATGTGAGGCATAACCATCTGGTGAGTGCTACTCATGGTGAGAATGGTTAAGCACTTGTGGTGATGGAAGAAGTTGTGGAATTCACACTATCAATTCTACTTACATGTTTGAAGCACTGCTACTTATCTGGGGAACCCTTTTGGGACTTTTGCATGAGATAACTTTTTGGGACTATTATGTTGTTTCTGTAAAAGAGTTTTGCGCCCCCTGGAATCTATGAACACTTTCTGGTTTGTTCTATTAGTTTTGTATTAAGGGGGCTGCAGTCAGAAAATCACAATTTATTTCCATATTATATATTCATTTGTATATCTTATTAAGTCATCTTACTTTGGTGTTTTTTTTTTTTGTTGTTCCAAAGGGCGGTGTCAAGTGCTGTTTAACCACTTCAGCTCGAGAAGATTTTACCCCCTTCATGACCAGGCCATTTTTTTGCTATTCAACACTGCGCTACTTTAACTGGCAATTGCGCGGTCTCTGTATACAAATAAACTTATATACTTTTTTCACACACATAGAGCATTCTTTTGGTGGTATTTGATCACCACTGGGATTTTTTTTATTATATAAACCAAAAAGTTTGGAAAAAATAACAATATTTTCTATTTTCTGTTATAAAACATATCCAATAATAAAAAAAAACCTAAGTTCTTCATAAATGTAGGCCCAAATGTATTCTGCTACATGTCTTTGGTAAAAAAAACAAAAAACAAAAGGTTATAGTGTCCACAACAAGGGATATATATTTGAAAATTTATCAATCCTGATGTACTGGGGGCCGATCTCATTTCTTGAGGCCCTTAAAATGTCAGGACAGTACATACACCCCAAAATTACCCCTATTCAGAAAGTAGACAGACTGAGGTATTTGGTAATTTTTTGTCAAACTTTTTTGGAAAATGAAGAAATTAAATGAAATTAGTTTTTTTTCAAATTTTTTTTGCAAACTGTCACCAGCACAGTCCAGTGTCTTGATATGACTGGTGTGGTGGTGATCAGGGATACTGACTGGTGACAGCATGTTGGAAAAAAAAATTAAAACATTTGTAGACAATATTTACATTTTTAAAAATGTTTTAACATTTTTTATTTGTATACTATTTTTTTTAAATACTTTCATCAGAGTACTTCAATGTTACCATTGTAACATTGTGCTACTCTGGGGGATGATCAGGGATTTTTTTTTTCTTTTTACACTTTGATTGCTGGTACAATGAAGATCATTATACCAGCAATGCTTTAAACTGCCATTAATGGGTTAAGGTCATGACAGCTGTGAATATTAGTGATCTGTGATTGGCTACAGCTAATCACATGGTCCAAGGTGCTGTGATTGACCCAGGTACCATGTGATAGCTGTGGGCCAATCACAGCTCACTAGTAAAGGAAGCAAAGCTGTTAGGAATCATATTGATTCATAGCAGCTTTGTTGACATTGTGAACATGTGATCACATAGCGATCACATGATCCATGGGTCCAGGATCCACTTTCCCCTGTGTGGTGCCTGTATGTGTTGCTCACCCACAGTAAATGTATTGTGGGCAGTCAGCAAGTGGTTAATACACCCACAATCATTTACAACTTTTTTCATCCCTTTGAAGCTTCAGCCACAAAGACTACCTTCTAACTACCCCAGTTAGCAATGTTATTGCTCATATTCACTAGCAAATCACTCTTGACTTACAGGCACATCCCTCCCTCCCTTTTGTCTCCCTGTCTCTTCTATAGAGAGAGACAGTACTCCAGGACAGTTACAAGCCAGTCATGTGAGTTGAAATCAGAATCCTCCTCATGTGTCAGATGTTCTAGTTCTTCCTTTTAAATAACCAGACTTCTAGCAATTGTGTGTATGCCTTTTAATTTTGTACAAGTGCATATTATTTTATCCTTGCTCACTTAAGTTACAACAAACTTTATCCAGACTATGAGTATTGGTCCTCCATACTTTAGTTGCTCTATAATCTTGTTTGAGGCCCCGTTTCCACCCAAATTCTCCCACATCTGTAACTTTTGGACATCACATCATTTACCCATATAGCTGAGATGCTTTTGGTCAATGCAGTCACAAGGCTAACATACGCTTCCCACTTTGTGAAGTTAGGGGGTACCTTCTTTGTGAGTAAAATATATAAACAGTGCAGCGCTATAATTGCCCTATCCACATCCTTAAATAGAAAATGGCACAAGTGCTGTGAGTCTTCCCAGTAATATAAGTCCGTCTTGTAATGTGAGACACACACACACAAAAAATCATGCAGGTGCTCCCAGCTTCAAGCGTGAATCCACAATGACAGGGGTGCCCCCTCACCTTCCTGCCTAGGCCCCACAGGAAAAATGAGCCAGACAATTGCCTCTTAGGTGATCCTCCCACAACACCTTGGGGGTCTCTTCAGCAATGGTGGTGGTACTTCCTCCTCTGGTGGGTACTGATTTCCACTAGGTGCCTCCAGATAATTAATACGCTCTTACTCCATAAACACCCCACATAAGACAAAGAAAGAGATCCACATAGTGTAAAACTGCAACACCTTTATTGATGCCACACTGATAATATTACTCACATTTGCGTGGTTAGACATAGGCATTTACACCACACCATGGGTGTACTAGCTTGTGTGGATCCTCACTAGGAAAAAAGGTGGACCAAGATGGCGCCGACGCCGGAACTGACGTCACCGTGCGGTCCGTTAGGCTCCTCCCACTGGCGTATCTACGCGTTACGTCACGGTTAATAGCACGTGACTTCCTCAGGATATATCCTGAGGAAGACCAGATCTCATACACAACAGGTTTTAGTACTGGATGCACTGGAAAAGTATGAACAGGTTTGGGGCTTTTAAAGGAGCCCATACTGACAATTGTAGAGAATTCAGACAATTCAGTCTGTATGATTATAACCATTTGCACTGCATCGATAAGGAACTACAGTATAGTATATCCCTACCCATAGGAGTTATGTTCACAGAAGAAATCTCTTTCTGTAAAACTGCAGAAGCCTCTGCAGCTTGTGAACCCTGTGGTCTGAGTCAGCTTTCATGACAGATATTTTGCCCTTGAATTCTGCCATACCTGCAAACAATTCAGCCCTAGGAAACACAGAGAAGGGACAGGACATACACTTTGGGAATGTGTGGGCTTAAGCAGGAAACAGTGATCAGGCTATTTGTGTCAGGACCTTTAGAAATTCTTCAAGCTTTCCTAGAACAGTTAGTGGATTGTGAGCTGGAAAGGCCAGCAGGACCACTTTATTTTGTGCTTAGGAAGGTAACTAACAGTATGCAAGTGTGATAATATGTGAAAGGGTTACCTACAGACCAGGTGCAGAGCAGGAGGGATTAATGGCTGTCTATGACTAGAATACTGTAGGCAGGCAGGGCCAGGGCCTTGTGGGTAGACGCTAGAAGTTGACCTCGTGGGGAGGAAAGGCAGACGTATGCATGCTGTGCAGTTTTGGTTCAATACCTTGGCAGCAAGAATACATACATAGACTACAGTGGCGCAGATGCCATAGGAGGATGTGGAACATTGCGGCATTTCAGCCCTTCCATTAAGCCAGACAACAGATTTAAAAAAGGTATTGGGACCCTTAAAGCTAACCTTCACCTAAAATGTGAAGCTCCCCCACAGGGGCAGACTGACCATTTGGAAACTCGGGCAGTGACCGAGGGCCCGGGGTCAGTAGGGGGCCCCATGAGATGCCCCTGGTACCTTTTTCATAGGCTTTTTTGAGTTTGAGCAAGGACACAGGGGCCCCATGATCCCCTATTGCCCGGGGGCCCCATGATTTGTCAGTCCGCCCCTGCTCCCCCAATCCTCCTCCTTCCCCTCTCTTCTGCCTGTTTGTTTTCTTATCTTACAAGAAACTTTTAGTGCTTGTCCCTAAAGATAATTTCACAGGAACTGTCGTGATCTGCTCTGGAAAACCCTGTACTAACGGATTATTGGACGATTGCTCAGAAAACATTTTTTCTGTTCCCTTTTCTCATCATACTAGGCTTTAGCATTCTCTTGTGTGATTATTTCACACAATAGAATGATTCAAATCTTTTTAAAAAAACACAAAAAAAACCCTAAAACAAATGATGAACTTTGGAAGTAACTGTACCTGCAAACTGGAGGAAAGAGTCCTGCTTCAGGACTCAATGGCTTCGTACTTTGACTATATCATAAAATAATCAGAATGGTGCAACAAAGCTGCCTTCTTTTGTTCTTGGCTAAAAAAACAAAATCATGCTTAGAATATGACTAAACTCTTAGTTGTGTGACTATTTTCCAAAATGGATTGATTACAATATTGGGGAAATAAAGAAAATCTGCAGTCTGGAGATTCCTGTACTTGCAAATTAGAGGTCTATCAGAATATGACTCTTTTACTCTAATAGTTACCTATATTTGGCCAAGGCTAGAACATGTGACGTGGATAGGGCTGAGAGGGTGGTGTGATATTGAACATCAGAACCTTAAACATCATAAATAATACATGATGACAAAAATTATTTTTGTTGAAGCGTTATGGCCATAAGTGGTAGTAAACTGTAAAAAAAACAAACAAAAAAGCAAACTAGTCCCTCTTCAGGTTAATGCCATACTGCGCTAGTATGCACCACATACTTGCACATTATGACAGGCTTACCTATAAAAGGGATATCTCCAGTGGCACTCTGTCATTGCTAACATGGATTCCATTTTCACCTGGTCTTTCTTTCAGGGTTTGCGGGCTCCGGCCTTTTGGGTGGCTGAGCCACGATGACATCACTCACATGCATACATACAGGAGTCATGGTCATGGCACAGCACTTTCAATGGATGGCACACTCAAACATGCCATCCATTCACAGGCAGCTACACATCTGAATATCACATAAACGGTGCACATTTAGGAGATTATATCTGTACCTACAGGGAAGACTTATTATTGGCTTACCTGTAGGTACAAGTTAAAAAGCAGAGCTTACTGCCACTTTAAATATCAAGATAATAACAACATAATTTAGACACCAATTCTTCAAAAACATACAAGAATTATAATACAACTATTAGGCCCTATTCACACTTGGGCGTAGCAGAAAACAAGCATTCCTGCCAATGTTTCTGCAAACATGCAAAAAAACACACCAAAACACAGAACATGGTTGTGGTGCCATTATTTCTTAATCTCCTAGTAAATAAATAGATAAATCTACTTTTAAAACAAATGAATATGTAAGCAAGTGCAGCGCTGAAGTTACAGATAAATAAAGTGGAACAGTAAAGTGCATCACATAAAAAATATATCACTAACGAGAAAACAATAAAAATCAAATAGAGAGTGCAGCAAATGTTCAGTAAATCAAATGATAAAATGGAACAGTAAATGCATCAAAAGCTGAATGGATAAGGCTGAACAGCAAAGTGCATCATATAAGAGTGCAAAAACCGTCAAGTGAATCAACTTCAATAAATATAAAATGCCTCATAAATATATAGGTCATGTGATGATGTCCGTAGTAATGCGTAATATCAAATGCAATATAGATAAAAATATTACAGAATTATACAGATGATAAAACTGATAATGTCCGTGATTGGGTGTGATCCACGTAAATGTCCGTGAAACAAGGTGCAGTGAAATAAAGTGCTGGGTGCAAGGATGATAATAATCACGCAGGAGAATCCACCACCTCTAATGGATGTACATTCAGCAGAATGAAACTGGTAACAGGCATTTCAAACATAACACATCTTGAGGTAGGGGCAGCAAAGAGGTTAGCGGCAGCATGACGTCAGCAAGAGGCCCTGATGCGTTTCGTGCGCATACACGTCTTCAGGGGTACGCCCTGGGAGACAAAACGCGTCGGGTGGAGCCTGTTGTTGACGTCACTCCGCTGCTGCCGAAGGACGGAGCTGCGGCCATTTTGGTATTTCTCCTTTACATTTTACTATTGTCTCCACGTGGATGCTTTTATATTTAAATACATGCAATAATTACTACACTATATACAACTTTCTGGCTCCTGTGGTGAGCTGTTTTCTTCAGGACAAAGGCTTCCTTTTCATCCAGTGCCCTAGATGACATTCCATCTGAACCTCTTGGCTGCCCCCTACCTCAAGATGTGTTATGTTTGAAATGCCTGTTACCAGTTTCATTCTGGTGAATGTACATCCATTAGAGGTGGCGGATTCTCCTGCGTGCGTGATTATTATCACACTTGCACCCAGCACTTTATTTCACTGCACCTTATTGTTTCACAGACATTTACATGGATCACATCCAATCACGGATGTTATTTGTTTTATCAACCGTATAATTCTGTAATATTTTTATCTATATTACATTTGATATTACACATTACTACGGACATCATCACATTACCTATATATTTATGAGGCACTTTATATTTATTGAAGTTGATTCACTTAACGGTTTTTGCAATCTTATATGATGCACTTTGCTGTTCAGTCTTATCCATTCAGTTTTTGATGCATTTACTGTTCCATTTTAACATTTGATTTACTGAAGATTTGCTGCACTCTCATTTGATGCACTTTATTGTTCCATTTTGGTACATATAATTTATGATGCACTATATATTTCAATTTATTTTTATTGTTTTCTCCTTCGTGATATATTTTTTATGTGATGCACTTTATTATTCCACTTTATTTATTAGTAATTTCAGCGCTGCACTTGCTTACTTATTCATTTGTGGGGATTGTTACTTGCCTTTTGTGCTAGCTGCTTTCCAAACATTGCCAACGCTCACCTTTTTCTACTATTTACATACACTTTTAAAACACATTAACCTGCTAAATATTTCTATGCATAGCAAGTAACAATTTAAAGTAGAACTTAGCATGCCAGCGTTAGCATGAGCAGCACAATACCCCCCAGCAAATGTTTTCCTGAATTTTTTTATTTGTAAAAATTAGGGTTTTGGTCTCCTTCTTTGATAGCAGTGTGCACTTAATGCAGTTTTATACACCCTAGTAACCCATATGTTCAGCAGCAAAAGCTGGGCATTAATGTCCTCACACTGCACATACATTATTTTGCCAAAAGTATTGGGCCAGCCCTCCAAATCATTGGATTCAGGTGTTACAATCACCTCCATGGCCACAGGTGTATAAAATCAAGCACCTAGACATGCAGGCTGCTTCTGCAAACATTTGTGAAAGAATGGGTTGCTCTCAGGAGCTCAGTGAATTCAATCGTGATACCGTGATAGGTGCCACCTGTGCAAAAAGTCCATCCGTGAAATTTCTTTGCCACTAAATATTCCACGGTCAACTTTTAGTGGTATTATAACAAGGTGGAAGAACCTGGGAACAACAGCAACTCAGCCACCAAGTGGTAGACCACGTAAAATGACAGAGTGGAGTCAGCGCATGCTGAAGAGCACAGTGCGCAAAAGTCGGCAACTGTCTGCAGACTCAATAACCAAACTTCATGTGGCCTTCAGATTAGTGCAACCGTGTGTAGAGAGATTCATGGAATGGGTTTCCATGGCTGAGCAGCTGCATCAAAGCCTTACATCACCAAGTCCAATGCAAAACATTGGACGCAGTCGTGTAAATCGCCACTGGACTCTAGAGCAGTGGAGACGTATTTCCCGGAGTGACAAATCATGCTTCTCTGTCTGGCAATCTGATGGATGTGTCTGGGTTTGGCGGTTGTCAGGAGAACAATACTTGCCTGACTGCATTGTGACAAATGTAAAGTTTGGTGGAGGGGGTATTATAGTGTGCGGTTGTTTTTCAGGGGTTGGGCTTGGTCCCTTAGTTCCAGTAAAGGGAACTCTTAAGGCATCAGCATACCAAGACATTTTGAACAATTTCATGCTCCCAAATTTCTGGGAACAGTTTGGGGATGGCCCCTTCCTGTTCCAACATGACTGCGCACCAGTGCACAAAGCAAGGTCCATAAAGACATGGATGAGTGAGGTTGGAGTGGAGGAACTTGACTGGCCTGCACAGAGTCCTGACCTCAACCCGATAGAACACCTTTGGGATGAATTAGAGTGGAGACTGTGAGCCAGGCCTTCTCATCCGACATCACTGCCTGACCTTACAAATGCTGTTCTGGAAGAATGGTCAAACATTCCCATAGACACACTCCTAAATCTTGTGGACAGCCTTCCCAGAGCAGTTGAAGCTGTTATACCTGCAAAGGGTGAGCCAATAAAATATTGAAGACTGGGATACCATTAAAGTTCATGTGTGTTTACTGTCAGAGATCCCAATACTTTTGGCAATATAGTATATGTGTCGCAGGGCAGGCAATGTTTATGTGTTGGGTGTGCCTTGCTGCATGTTCCCAGCACCAAGACCGAGGTGCCAAAAACAGTTTTGGGTCCTGGAAAATATTGGTAGCAGGTGGGACTGGCTTCTAATCATGTGACCACAGTGGTCACATTGCCAATTCTTCCTGCCCCTCTGCCCGTTAAGAACTTTTAAAAAGGGACAACAGGGCAGGCAGGAAGGAGTTAAGAATGCTAACAGTACTTAGAACAAAAAACTGTAGTGAAAATCATACTTTTGTTTTAGGCAACCACAGCTCACCTGGTGTAAGACCCAGGAGCATAATTTTATAGCGAACCCGCCTTGTTAATAAATTTGGCGCATATTCTCTGTAGCCTGTGTACTTGCATTTGTGCACACTGAGGATGTGTTCGGTTATACATAATAAAATTAGATACTATAGTAATAGACGACTTCATCTTTTTTTCATGTATTTTTCATTTTTCCACTACTGGGATCATATGTTGCTGAATGAGGGACATTTTAGTTATTATTATTGCTTCATAAATTGTAACTAGTTATTGGTTTGACTCAGTCTTTTATCCAGTTACAAAATATTACAAATTTTCCTTGGATAACCCAATCCATTTGTACTACTTTATAATAACAATTAATAACTGTGGGTGCAGGAAGGAAGCATTATGTCACCATTTTTTGATACATATTTCACTAAATTTAAAAGTCAAATGTTTCATTAAAATGTAGGTGACCCAAAAAGAATAAATCAAGAACTCAATGATATGCAAATGAAGAAAATTATTAAATTTTAAGACTCCACAATGCATTCTTAATTTTAGGTTGGCTGAAACTGTCACTGACAAAGCATTACGTCAAGTTGTAAGTACGACAGTGAAATATTCATTGCAACTCTAAATATCTTGAGTCATATCCTAAGTATCAGAGACACAACGTTGCCTTTACTGCACAAACTACTTCTCAATACACAGAACACATGTTACTCAAGGTACTTACCAGGCAGCTGAAGAATCTAGTGTATAAGGTGCATATTCCAAATATCTGAATATTATACACTTTCTGATAAGTACCTATTTTTACTCTTGCCGTTTAACACTGCCCACAATCTGCTGACTTTTGAATCAAAGTCTATAAAGTCCAGGAAGAAGGTGGTGCACACAGAATGCAATAAAATGAACAACCTTGAAAATGAAAGCAAACTAATCCAAGGGGCTGTAAAAGGTTATTGCACTTAAAAAGGAAGTAAAGAATGTTTTTTTTTTTTGACAGGCTGCCCTTTATGATGGAGGAGACTGTGTGTTTTTTTTTCTGCCATAGCCTCCACCTGCCTGTCAGCATTTTTTTCTATAAGTGTATACCGGCTTGCGCACGCACTGCTCAATGTAAGGTCTCCAGCACTGCAATAGTGATGCTCTCCTCTCCTAGGCGAACTCGGATTTAAGGGGCTTTCTGCTCACCACAGCCCCCACTTACATTAGAGTTCCCAGCATTCCCCCTTAAATCAGTGTTCCCAAAGCCACCCTTACATCAGAGTCCGTACAGCACCCCTTACATCTGAGTACCCCTTACCTTAGTGTACTTACTCGCTCCAAGGCAGGAGAGAGAAGGGAGGGAGGAAGACTTCAGTCACAGACAGTGGATGGTGAGCTCACTCGCCCGATGATGGAGGCTCAGGCATCTTCCCTTTTGTCCACCATATATCTGCTTGCTGCTGTGCTTCAAATTTCCCACCTACACATCCCTGCAGACAGAGGGCTAGGGGCAGGAGAAGAAGGAGTAGATTGAGCCCTTATGGTAGGACCCAGATGTTGTAGAGTTCCCCTTTAAACTCTAACACTTCTAGCAGCCTATGTTTGTAGAAGCAAGGTTTTTGGCTCATCTTCCCCCCTCCCTTATTTCCTGTGTAGGGGTCTGCAGCTGGTATTTTCTTATCTCTAGTTGCTGGCCAAGGTTATTTTGTAGAGTTTAGGAAGCCTTTTGAGTGTATAGAAAGTAGGAAAGGAATGTATGCCTTGTGACGTAATCATTGGTATATACCAGGGCTTAACATTTCAAGTCCTGAGCTACTAGCCAGGCTTTAGAGTTACTCGCCACCAACAAACACACACAAACAGAGACACATGTACACACACACACACACACACACACACAGACATGTACATACACACACACACATACAGACACATGTATACACACACAGGCACGTACAGACATGTTTACACACAGATACATGAACATACACAGAAATACACACACACACACAGACACAGGTACACACACAGACACATGTACATACATACACAGACACATGTACACACATACACATGTACGTACATACATACACACACACACACGTACATTCACACAGACACATGTAAACACACAAAGACACATGTACATACACACAGACACATGTACAGATACGCACATGTACATACACACAGACACATGTACATACACACAGACACATATACAATTGTACATGCATACACAGACACACACACATACACACACCACCACCCCCCCATAAAAAGTTGCAGTACTTCGTTGTTCACTCACAGATCTGGGAACTGCACTCTAGGGGGAGGCAGAGAGCACAGCACACACTCCTTGCTTTGCTTTCACTGCGCTCAGCTATTGAGCAGTCTGACGGCTCCCAGTGCCAATGACAGATCCGGCCTAAGCTCCGAGCCTGCTCAGCAAGACGTCCCTGGGGGATACACTCGCCCCCACCATAATTTCCACTCGCCATTGGTGAGCAGGCGAGTGGAAATTTCAAGCCCTGGTATATACACTTGTAAGAAGTTTTCTACAACTCACTTAGCAGATGAAAGTGGCTCGCTGTCTGCTGGGTCACTACAGTGCTGTTTTTAATAAATTAGTTGCTTCCTTTAGATGTCCGAAGTCCTGAGTTTTGCCTGAATTTCCAAATATTGCTACTACACCCTCTCATCTCTCCCATCTGTGCAGGGGGTCAACTACGCTGGCTCTGGGTAGTGTGAGAGAGAATGTCACAGACACTCAGCTTAGACAACTGCAACCAGCCCCCGTTTGCAACCTAGGCCCATCCCATGCACACACCTATGCACTTGGCGGTTGTGGTACTCAGTTATTAACCTCCCTGGCGGTTTTCCCGAGTGTAGCTCGGGGTAGAATTTCTATACCACAAGCGGTAACCCCGAGCTACACTCGGGCTTACCATGCGGCGCTGCTCTGGGGGTCCCTGCAGCACTTACCTTGTCCTTCGTTCCCACGATGTGTCCCCTGCAGCGTCCCCGGCCATCTCCTCCGGCCGATGCCGGCGTCCCCGTGACGTCGGGACGTACGGGCGCCGGCGCCGGCGGGAAATTTAAAAAATTTAAAAATGTCATTTTTTTTTTTTCAATTTTAAATAGTAAAACATTGCTGTTTCATCCCATTTCACATACATATTGTCCCTAGTGCTTTGTCCTGTGCCCTGCCTGCATTTTGTCTGTTCTTTCTGCCTGGAAACTTAGAAAAGTCCATGGCGTCCAAAAAGCGTCCCTTTACGTCAAAAGCGGTTTTAAACCGGCTAGAGAACAGCGATAGTAAATCAGAGCCACTTGCAGAATTGAGTGATAATGATTTGCGGGGAAATTTTCCTAAAAATTACAGCCTACAATAAAAAACTATTTCCATGCGAAAAAATGGTACCGCTTTCAGCACAAAAAATCGGAAGGAATCATACCGCTAGGGAGGTTAAGAGAGCCAATGAGCCAAAGTACACTTTGAATAATGTGTCCAGGTTTCAGATTGTTTGAAACCCGGACGCATGATTCAAAACCCAAACTGTCCAGGTAAATCCCATACAGGTGGTGACCCTAACTCCTGTGCATGATCATGGGAGTTACTTTGTCTTGGCACAGAATCGTGCCGAGACAACACTGAGCTGTGCATGCATAGCCAGTCATGGCAACCTTGGGTGTGGGGGAGGGAGGACTGAAATCAGCAGTTTAAAGTGAATTTAAAGCCAGCATTGTTTTAATTAATAATTTTTTGATAGAGCATTGATGTTTAAGAACATTTGTCAGGTTTTTATTTCTGTCCCTGAAAAAGAGAATTGTGGCACCCTCTTGGTTTAGCTAGGGAGGCTAGATCCTAATGGTTCTGCAGGAGCTGAGTAGCAGCACAGGTGTAATAGCCAGAGGGGACTCAAATTGTGGTTAGGGCTGAGAGGTTCTGCAGGCCAGCCCCTAAAGAATTTCCCCCTGCTCTGAGGCTTTTGGAGGAATGCCTTAGAGGCAGTGGGTGGGAGTGGCTGGCTGCATTCTCGAAGGACTGCAGCCAATCCCCAACAGAAGATTTGGCAAGGGGCTTGGACTTCCATAAAAGTGTTGGAGCCTGCTCAGTAGCAGGAGTGTGGAGTGGGGGGAGTTGAGAGGAAGATGTGAGTCTGTGAGGAAGGAGGCTACCAGTAGGTCAAGTGGGATGGGGCCTGCCTGCGAGCCTGGAGCTGGAAAGGAGGAAAACTTGGCACTCACTGGCCCCCTGAGAGAGGACAACCTGTGTGGCAGGGAAGGATCAGCCCAAATGATAGGCCTGGTAGCAGCAGCCAACCTGCAAGCAGTACAGGAGAGGAGAGTGAGTACACCTGCACCCCCTTGGCAGATAGGAGGGAGCAGCAATCTGGTGGGAAACCAGATTAGCCCTCTACTATTGACTGTTCACCCATTTAAAGGGGATCCTCTGCTTAGGAAAACCTCCCGATTGCTGGGTAAAGAGGAGAATTTAATCTAGGGTCTGAGATGGTACATCAAAGAGATGCTGGCTAGCTCTCCAACAGAAGAGACACTTTATTATTATTATACAGTATTTTTAAAGCGCCAATAGTTCGCTCAGCGCTGTACATTACAAAAGGGGACAGAACATGTGACAGAACAATACCAATACAATGCAAAACATGAGGGGATCGAGGGCCCTGCTCTTTCGAGCTTACAATCTAGGAAACACTTGTGAATAGTTCTAGGAAGTTTGTCCTCAGTTGTTGATTCCCTCGAGCATCCATTACCCCCTTTACCCTATCCCAGTTCTAAATCCCCTTAATAAAAAACAAAATAAAAGCTCAAGGACTGATTTCTGACTTTGAATGCAAGCTTGTGTGGAGAATGCAGATTGCCTGGTTGTGCAGGACTATAGGGGGACCCAAATCTCTTAGCAACCCTCAAGGGAGTAATACTACAGAATTATTGGGTCTAGTTGTCTTTCACTAAAAGATAAGGAAAGTTCAAAAGTTGTCAGGAGAAGGAAGAATAAGGAAATCTTTCTTGTTCAAAATGTTTATTGGATTCTAGTCAAATTACAATAGCTGATAGACATATGGGTTACAAGTGTATAGAACAACTGCTCAGTTTTAAAGGTCAGATTGATAACAAAGATTAACACATGTAATAAACACCAGGTAAAGAAGTGTTCAATGTTGCTCGACATAGGTAGGCTTTCAGACATTGACGGAAACTCAAGATCAAAAAGGACCTGCTTAAGAGCTGAATGGTATAAGCATAAGTAGCAGGAGTATATGTGCGGTCAGCCATGAACAGGGGTAGACTGACCATTTGGAAACTCGGGCACTGCCCGAGGGCCCGGGGTTAGTAGGGGGCCCCATGAGATGCCCCTGGTACCTTTTTCATAGGCTTTTTTAAGTTTGGGCAAGGACACAGGGGCCCCATGATCCCCTATTGCCCGGGGGCCCCATGAGTTGTCAGTCTGCCTTTGGCCATGAATAAAAAATTCACAGGATTATTAAATAGCTAAGATGATAACCCATACCACCTACAGTTAAAGTGTTAGTTCACCTTTACCAGAAACCTGCCTATGCAGATAAGGGGTGTCTGTGGATAATAACAAACTGTGTGTCTCTGACTAAAGTTGAATAATAGCCTTTCTATAGGCGTAATGCATTTATGTGCCCCATGAAGCCTGACTGGAATACTCCCAGGACATTGCTAGGACATTGCTAAGTGAGGCCTAGTCATTACAGTTCACCTCCACCATCACATGAGTGAGCTCTTTCTCTGAATCAAAGCCCCTCACATGCTCTTTTTCTCCCCTGATACAGTAGCTTTAAGCTCAGTATCTGAGAGCTCACTCCTGTGATGGTGGAGGTTTACAAGGTAATGACTAGGCCTCACCTAGCAATGCCCTTGGAGTTTCCCAGTCAGGCTTCAGGGGTAGGGTTGCCACCACATCCCTTTAAAACTGAACACATATTAATTACACAGGTTCTGAGGCTAATTTAATGTAGATAAGGCACCAATGGAGTTTATCTAACACCTTAATCAGCTACAGAACCTGTGTAATTAATGTGTTTGGTTTTAAAGGGATGAGGTGGCAACCCTATTCAGGAGGTATGCAAATGGCCTACACCTATAGCAAGGGCATTATTCAATTTTAGTCAGAGCTATACAGTTTATTTTTATCTACAAACTCCCCTTATCTGCATTGGCAGCTTTTTGGTAAAGGTGAACTATCCCTTTCAACAGAGAAGAAACAGAAGAGGGGAGGAAGAGAGAAAGAAGGACTAGGAGGGGAAAGGGTTCAGGGATGAAGTCAGGGATCCCAAGGGTCTGCAGGGAATGGTGCATATAACCAGTGTTTTGCTGACGAGCGTTTTGAGTCGGCTTGGTAGCGAATAAGGAAAGCTTTCAGTGAGGACACTTCTTCATGTGATGACGAAGAGAGAATTTCTTTTACTTTAGAGGGACTTCCTCTTGTTTCTTGCCGTTTCTCCGGGTCAGGAATTGTAGGCTCTGGAAGACCTAACAGTTACATATGGCTGCAATCACCTCAAGCAATTGGGTACTTAACAATTCTTACATCTACAGTTAACAAATCATCAGAATTCTGCTAGGAAAGGTTAGCTTAGTGTAAAAGATGGAGCTATATGTGCCGGAAAAAATCCTCCTAATTTAAAAGTGATCATAGCTTCACTTTATTCCTTTTCTAAGTGCATAGTCTCTTCTTTTTTAGTAAATCAATGCCATTTCCTGTGTGTTATGGACGGTTACTTCCTGTCAGCTGATCCCACCCACCTTCTTGCCTGCCAGGGGGAAGAACCACCCCATGTTCTTTAGAAAGAACTCCCACCCAGGAGATGCAGTGGTTGTGATTCAAGCGTGTGTTCCTCTTTGGGGGCACATAAGGAGCCTTCAAGCCTGCAGCAGGGAAGAGAAATGGCCAAGGAGTACTCCTCTCATTACAGAACTGTGAGCACTCCTCCTAAGACCCCTGATGGACTGGTCTAGTTACATAAAACTATTTTCATCTTTTGAGATATATATTACAATATTTTTGGGACTCAGTTATGTAATACTTTTTGGACTTTTGGACTGTGACTTTTAAGGCCTAAGCCATTCTTTGTTTTGTATAACAATAACATTGCTAGGTAAAAAGGCATTAAAATAAACAATGTAGTTGACATGAAGACAATCAGCATTTTAGAAGCTTGTCTGGATAGAATCCTTTCAGCAGCCAGGTCTGGTGAGTGATGCTGCTGTTAAATATGCTGGACTGGTAGTAAGGTCTCTGGCAGATATAAGTGCACAGCCAATACCCTAGGAGATTAGCACCTTTTATTATTATTATTATTATTATTATACCGGATTTATATAGTGCCAACAGTTTGCTCAGCACCTGGTTTGGATTGGGATTGAGTGGTGGTTTAGTGATAGTCCATCAGTGGCAATGATCAGGAAGTTTCCGCGGTCACACATGCCCGCTGTCCGAGCACCTCATTGCTATGGGCCTCAGGTGTTGGATGGGATTCTATGGGTTAAACCTGGAATCAATGAGAAGCTAAGGCCTTGAGAACATTGTTTAAGCTGGGAGTACTTGACCAGGAGCAAGACAGAAGCACTTGGAAAAGTGCAAAGTTTGTGGAGTCAGTTCACCAAAAACTTTTGTTAGATTTTGGAACAATAAGAGAAAGTAGAAAAATGTCATTAAAGCGGAGTTCCACTCACCCTGTCAAAAGAAATAAGTCAGCAGCTACAAAAACTGTAGCCGCTGACTTTTAAAAAACAGCCACCTACCTGTCCCTCGGTCCCGCGGTGTATCCCCGCAGTCTTTCACTGGCCGTCCTGTATTCCAGGAGGCCAGCATCTTCAGTGTGGGCACCTGGCTGTGCAGCTTGCGGCTTCACAGCCAGGTACCCACTGCACATGTGCGAGTAGTGCTGCGCTTCATGAATGGTCCTGTAGTCTTCCGGGACCTCTCAGATGTCCCATAAGACTACAGGGAGGGAGGACACCTTCCGCTTCTGATTGCCAAGGCGATCGGACCGGAAGTGGGAGAGGGTACCTGTCGAATTCAGGTACCCGCCCCCCAAAGGTGCCAATCCTTAATGGGGAGCAGTCCTTAAAGCGGAACTTCCACTTTTGGGTGGAGCTCAGCTTTAAGGAGCTGCATACACCTCCACCAGGCACATTACATGGTCATGCCTTGCAGCCACATCTTATATCCAGCAGTGGCCCATAGATATCGTATACCAGTTATTGGCAGGGAAGGCCTAAAACAGTATTTCTTTCCAAATAATTTGTGTCTGCCTTTTTATACATGATATAAAAAATTCCCATGTGACTTTCTAATCCTAGTGTTTATAGCCACCCTGTTTTAGGCAGGAGTGACTCTTTAAAGCCCAGAGTTGTCTGCTGCTGCCTGATACTGATGGTAGTGCAAGAAGATACAATAATGCTGAGTTAGGAATATTCATCCCCCTGGCTAATGACTAGGATGTTTAAAGTCAGAGGTGCTAGTTGGGAAAGGATATACAGTACAGTTCATTTTTGGGTGACCTTGTTGAGCACCTGGACTCCTGTCTGTTGCAGGGTGTGTGCTGGATGTATCATCCTCCTAGACCTGCTGAGTAACCATGGGTATAACAGACCCAACTGGTTTAGGGGCTTTTGGAGGAGACAAGGGTCTAGCCTTCTACCCACTGATTATGGCCCATGGAGGAGACCAGGGATTTGTCTGCTTCTCCTGGTCAGAGCATGGAAAAGAGCTTAGTTCAGCCTCTGATCACATCACTAAGTCTGTGATGATGGATAATAGCATGATGAACACGGACTGTGGGGGGTTGGATTATTTCTCTGATTACAGCCAATACCAGCTTCCCTTCTGGAGTGGATGGGAAGGTGTAATATTAATCTGGTACAGGTTAAATGGTCAGAGGAAATATGGTGGCCCTCCTGCAGACTGGGTTGGAGAAGCTCCTCTACTTGGGATAGAAATATTTATCAACAATCTCCCTCAAGAAATCTATGAAGATAAATAAATTACACTTTTTCAGATTCTTGGAATATTTAACTAATAAATAATGTATTCCGCGCTACCACAGTGATTCTAAAATGTAAATTGACAATTCCTGCTGAACCTTCATACAGAGTGAACTACAAGTGGCTGCTACCAATAAAAGTGCTCACATTCACTATGTTGAACAATAAATTAACTACAAATTGGCAGCGCCTACCCAAATAAATAAATGTGCCTAAAACAAAAGATTGATAGATCAAATACCAAATTATTGTGATACAGTCAATATATAGTTCATAAATGTGTTCCATAAACAGAAATCAGTCCCAGTCTTCAATGTTGACACTTGTTCTTCATCAATACATTCAATGTGTTAATTCACTGTCATAGGTGTTCAAACCTATCATAAATATATGCAGTGCAGTAATTCCCACCACTGTTCAAAGATGTGCTTACCTTCCAATACGACCTGTAAGAAACCAGGTCTAATAATGCCTTTCCCAACTTCGAGTGGGGCTCTGATAATGCTCCTCTATGAATAGATCATCTCCCAGTCACTTTCAGAACCTCTACACTTTCAGGTGTATGGCCCTTTAAATCCATGGTAGCCACTCTACAACCAGAACATATGGAACAAAAGATCTCATGGTGCAGTAGTAAACATCAATTTTATAAAAAATATAATTGCACTCACATAAAAGACTGATTGCCAAGCTAAAAACTTAATCCCAGACAGTGGGGCCATTGCTCCCACGTCACTTCTAGCATTCACACCTGGCTCCGCCCAAGGCGTGTCATCATGGTCACATAATTTCCTCAGGGGTCTCAGGACAGGTCATATTGGAAGGTGAGCACATCTTCGAATGGTGGTGGGAATTACTGCACTGCATTTATTTATGATTTGTTTGAACACGTATGATGGTGAACAGGGGCGGACTGACCATTCGAGCACTCAGGCACTGCCCGAGGGCCCGGGGTCAGTAGGGGGCCCCATGAAATGCCCCTGGTACCTTTTATAGGCTTTTTTTGAGTGTGGGCAAGGACACAGGGGCCTCAGGATCCCCTATTGCCCAGGGGCCCCATCAGTTGTCAGTCTGCCCCTGATGGTGAATTAACGCATTGAAAAAAAACAAGTGTCAACTTTGAAGACTGGGACTGATCCTGTTTATGGAACACGTTTATGAACTATATATTGATTTATTACAATAATTTGGTATTTGATCTATTAATCCTATGTTTTAGGCACATTTATTCAGGTAGGTGCTGCCAATTTTTAGTTAAATTCTTGGAATATTGTATGAGTTTTGTCTCCTGATGGGCAAATTGCACAGGTGGAGGCCAGTCCCCTGACAGACCGCATGTGTAATATACTGTGTGTATTCAGGGTTGGAGGTGCTGGGCTGTCTGGGGTGGTTTTCTGGATGGCCTAAGTTCCTGGCTGTTGATTAGATTACTGAACAGTAATTAGATAACTATTAGCTGTTGGCTATACGGTTTACTGTTTGCACTGTTTAGGATAATATGATCAAGCTCTTACCTAATCAGTGTAGGATGTTTATCATAATGTGTAATATTTGTTTTTATTCTTCATGTGGGGACTGCCCCTATTTCTGAAATGTATAAAAACTTGTATTTCTGTTCACTAAAGAGTTCCAGTTTTGCACCTAAGCTAGTGTTGCTTTGGGTCTTGGGTGCAATGCCCAGCTATAATACCTTGTTCCTGTGTCCCAGCAATGAGGAAGCAGTACTCTGACGGAAATCCAAGAAGGGTGCCAGGGAGTCCATCACAATGGGCTTGTGAGACAAGGCCTGAGTTTGGAGCCTAAGCTAACACTTTCTTGCTGCAGGGAGTGGAGCCAATTCTAGGGAAGATCACCAGGGAGAAACTTAGGCTTATTGTGCTCAAGAGGCTGGAATTGGGTTTGGACCTCGCAGGGAGTGCCTTCCCTAGGGAGATTATTGCTGTGTCTGTACTTCCAGGTGCTCAAGAATCACGGGATTCTAGTCTGCCTGTAATTTCCTCTACCTATTAAGACTATGGGTATGAATTTTCTTTGGAGTCCTCTGTTTGTCCTATGGGTGCCCAAGGCCTTAACCCTGGTTGCATAAAAACGATTTAAAAAAAATTTGGACACTTTCGTGTCAATCTGTCAACAACCACAATATGCCCAACAATATGCCCCTCTGTCCACAACTCCACTTCCTTGAAGTAAAAGGTCAGCTCACCTGACCCCTGGCTGGCCACTAGGGCAGAGTTTCTCAACTGGGGTGCCACAAAGAATCTCCAGGAAAATTGCAAAAAAATTCCCCAATCCATGCAAAATAGATTGTTCTCGCCACCAGTACTGTATTTTCCTTACAGCGGTGCCGATCCGCTGAGTAAATAGCGCATGCAGATATCACTGGCACTCAGGAAGCTCTGTGGGCAACCTGCCTGTGTCCTGCCAACCGATGATGTCATCATGTCCCACGTGGCTTTCTGGGAGTGCATGCAGCTAGCAGTCTGCTCTATCTGCGGTGATGGACAGCACTCCTATGTCGGCAGCTGAGGCAGCACATGCTGGAATGTGAGAGGACAGAAAAAGACACAGGGAGAAGGCTTTTCATCGCTGAGCTGCATATCAGGAGGTGCAAACTATTTGTGATAGTAGCAGAGATGGTGACTGAAGATTTGGTGATTGGTTTTCCTGTAATCAAGTCAAGATACACTATATAGCCAAAAGTATTGGGACACCCCTCCAGATCATTGGATTCAGGTGTGCCAATTACCTCCATGGCCGCAGGTGTATAAAATCAAGCACCTAGGCATGCAGACTGCTTCTACAGACATTTGTGAAAGAATGGGTCGCTCTCAAGAGCTCAGTGAATTCAAGCGTGGTACCGTGATAGGTTGGCACCTGTGCAATCTGTGCAAGTCCATTCATGAAATTTTCTTGCTACTAAATATTCCATGGTCAACTGTTAGTGGTATTATAACAAAGTGGAAGCAACTGGGAACAACAGCAACTCAGCCACGAAGTGGTAGGCCATGTAAAATGACAGAGCGGGGTCAGGGCATGCTGAAGCGCACATTGCGCAGAAGTCACCAACTGTCTTCAGAGTCAATAGCTACAGACCTCCAAAGTTCATGTGACCTTCAGATTAGCACAACAACAGTGCATAAAGAGCTTCATGGAATGGGTTTCCATGGCCGAGCAGCTGCATCCAAGCCTTGTATCACCAAGTGCAATGCAAAGTGTCGGATACAGTGGTGTAAAGCACACAGCCACTGGACTCTAAAGCAGTAGAGACGTGTTTTCTGGAGTGACAAATAATGCTTCTCTCTCTGGCAATCCAGTGGACACGCCTGGGTTTGCCAGTTGCCAGGAGAATGGTACTTGCCTGACTGCATTATGCCAAGTGTAAAGTTAGGATGAGGGAGGATTATAGTGTGGGGTTGTTTGGCCCCTTAGTTTTAGTGAAGGGAACTCTTAAGGCTTCAGCATGCCAATACATTTTGGACAATTTCATCCTCCCAACTTTGTGGGAACAGTTTGGGGATGGCCCATTCCTGTTCCAACATGATTGAGTACCAGTGCACAAAGCAAGGTCCATAAAGACATGGATGAGCAAATTTGGGGTGGAGGAGCTTGACTGACCTGCACATTTCCTGACCTCAACCCGATAGAACACCTTTAGGATGAATTAGAGTGGAGACTGCGAGCCAGGCCTTCTCATCCAACATCAGTGCCTGACCTCACAAATGTGCTTCTGGAAGAATGGTCAAACATTCCCATAGACACACTCATAAACCTTATGGACAGCCTTTCAAGAAGGGCTGAAGCCGTTATAGCTGCAAAGGGTGGGCCAACTCAATAGTGAACCCTATAGACTAATGCAGGCCACAGATGGGTCGAAAATCGGCCGATTTTTCGGCCGAAAATAAAATCGGCCGATTTTTGGATCGTTAGTGGGCTATTTGGTCGGCCGTTTTTCGGGCTTTTGGCCGTTTTTTTTTTTGGTAAAGTTGGAAAAAAATCGGCCGATCGGCCGATTTTCACGGCAATAATGGGCTAATCGGCCGATTTTTTACCGATAAAAAATCTGCGCATGAGCAGTGACCTGCAAGAGGAAGACAAAAAGCAGAAAAAGAAGAAGAGGAAGAGGATGAAGAAGAGGATGAAGAAGAAGAAGAGGAAGAAGAAGAGGATGAAGAAGAAGAAGAAGAAGAAGAGGAGGATGAGGAAGAAGAAGAAGATGAGGATGAAGAAGAAGAAGAAGATGAGGATGAAGAAGAAGAAGAAGAAGAAGAAGAGGATGAGGAAGAAGAAGAAGAAGAGGATGAGGAAGAAGAAGAAGAAGAGGATGAGGATGAAGAGGATGAGGATGAGGATGAATAAGAAGAAGAAGAAGAAGAAGAGGATGAGGATGAAGAAGATGAGGATGAAGATGATGATGATGAAGAAGAAGAGGATGAAGAAGAAGAAGAAGAAGAAGAAGAGGATGAGGATGATGAAGAAGAAGAGGATGAGGATGATGAAGAAGAAGAGGATGAGGATGAATAATAAGAAAAAGAGGATGAGGATGAAGAAGAAGAGGATGAGGATGAAGAAGAAGAGGATGAGGATGAGGAAGAAGAAGAGGATGAGGATGAAGAAGAAGAAGAAGAAGAAGAGGATGAGGATGAAGAAGAAGAAGAAGAAGAAGAAGAAGAAGAGGATGAAGAAGAAGAAGAAGAAGAGGAGGATGAAGAAGAAGAGGATGATGAAGAAGAAGAGGATGAGGATGAAGAAGAGGATGAGGATGAAGAAGAAGAAGAAGAGGATGATGAAGAAGAAGAGGATGAAGAAGAAGAGGATGAAGAAGAAGAGGATGAAGAAGAAGAGGATGAGGATGAAGAAGAAGTAGGATGAAAATAAGAGGAATTCCAGTCCAGCAAAAAGTGTCTCTGCAGAGAGCTCCGCTATTTCTTTGACAGTTCTCTGACAGTTCCTTGACATTTACAGCGGTTGCAACATTGTATCTATTTGTTTCCGAATAAAAACATCTGTATCCTAAATGGAAACAAATAGATACAATGTTGCAACTGCTGTAAATGTCAAGGAACTGTCAGAGAACTGTCAGAAATAGCAGAGCTCTCTGCAGGGACACTTTTTGCCGGCTGTAGACGGGATGAAAATCGGCCGATTTTTTTTACCATTGGTGGTAACGTCGGCCACTTGAACGACCGATTGTTCGTTTTTTTAAAAGAAAAATCGGCCGATTTTCGACCCATCTATGGCCTGCATAAGACTGGGATGCCATTAAAGTTCATGTGCATGTAAAGGCAGGCATCCCAATACTTTTGTACTTTTGGCAATATATATTGTGTATATATATATATATATATATATATATATATATATATATATATATATGTTTTTTTTTTGTTTACTATGTGGTTCTCATTACTTTCTAAACGTTGTACTGCACATCTTTTTGTTTTGTATGCTTCTTACACATTGCCCTGCTACAGTTTGGCTACCATGTGGGTGCAACACAGGGTAACTGTTTTTTGTACACGTACCTGTGGTTTCCTATGAAACGTGTGTACACGTGTGAGGGTGTGTGTGGTGTGTACATGTGTCTGTGTGTGTGTGTACAAGTGTCCTTGTGTATCTGTATGTGTGTATACATGTGTCTGTATGTATGTATGTATGTACATATATCTGTGTATGTTTGTGTGTACATGTGTTTGTATATATGTATGTGTGTATGCACATTACTTTTAATCCGGACACCCTATTCCTTTACTAAGAGAACTCCTTTTTTAGGACTTGTTCATAATAGCAACATGGACTGCTGCTCGTCTGAAAAGCAGTCCATGCTCAGATTACTTTTCAGAGGCTTTTGACAGGTGGTAAAAAGGCAATGTGTTACTTCCTCACCACCTGCTTTAACCCCATAAATACAGCATTACCACACCACAACCATATGCAATGCACACAGTTGCAGGGTGGTTGCAGTGCAGCTCCATTCACCAGGGGGTATACTTCCAGCCATGGCAACATCATGTGTACACTCCCAGCTGCTGCCTCTGTAGCTAAAGGGGGAGCAATTGAGAGTGGTTAAAACAGCTCAACCACGTGTTTTTACCACCCCCAACTGCACATATGAACAAGCCCTTGGTTCACATCTGTGTGGCTGCATGCTGCATGTAGGGCAGCCCATTCATTTCAATGGGCTGCTCTATCCACAGGAATGCTGGGAAAGAAGTCCCCGACCCTTTTTTTTTTTAAAATTGTGCCACACAAAAACACCCTCTGTTTGCCAATGTGTGGGGTTCCATTAACAATTACTGGTACTCACAAAGAGCAGAGCATTTGTCTGCATATCATGAACGAGCAAACTTTTGCATGCGTTCCACGACAAGCAATAACATGAACCAAGCCTTGGACAGGGGTGCCTTAAGACTTAAAATACTTTACAGGGGCTCCCCGACTGAAAAAAGATTGAGAAACACTGCTCTAGGGGGTAATGAGGTGCTGCAGGTTGTTTTTAATTTGTCACTACTGGGATCATATTTTGACTTCCAGACTTAAAGCATAGTGCCATCCTTCATATCTTTTCCAACTTTTATTGTTTTCTGCATCCAAAATTGCCTGTCACTGTGCTCATTTCTCTTCCTCATTCTAGTCTTTCATAAAAAGAAAACTAAGTAATCCTAAATTAAAGGATAATTATAGCCAATGCTCCTTTGTCTATACTTCTCCTGTGGGTCACAGGAGTGCAACTAGTTGTGCACTTCTGTGACCCAGATTCAGTCAGCTGACATCACAGAGCCAGTCCAGGCTCTGCAGGGATCCTGGCAATAATGTCAGGATCCGCCCAGATGCCTAAACAACAGTTGGCTGTGCCTCCCAGCATGCCGCTGAGAGCCTGAATTAGCTGTTCCTGACACCTCCACAGCCTGGTGCTCTAGTGGAGGGGCAGATCAGAGAGCTGGTGACTGACAGTGGTCATGTGATCACTTAGTTCTTGGTCTTAGAGCTGGCGGGGGACAGCTACAGTTCAGATCAGTGCTGCAGCCATCCAGGTTAATATGTATGTTTTCATTTTTATTACCCTCCTTCTCTTTTAATATCCTTTTTTCTACTTTCTTTTCACAAGATTACACATTGATTTCGCCTCAATATTTATATACCATTCTGTAGCATTTTTTCTTGTACAAGATGATGGAAATCAGCAGTGCTTCACCATATTTACTAAGCTTTACTAATCCTTCCAATCTTCTGACAAAGCATATAAAAACACATCGCCAGTGTTCCAAAGTAAATATACTGTTCCCAGTGTTCCCAGTGCTCCACTCACATTTTGCATAGCAGGAACTTGGCTTCCCTTGCGTGATTTTGTGTGGGCGATTGTCACATGATTCTGAGTGTCAAGCATTCACTTGAATGGAGAGCCCTTTGAGTATGTGTTGCCTTGAGACAGGTGTGTTTTTACATGCATGGTTTGTTGCACAACAATTTGCAGCAAAATTGTGTTTGGGGTGCCATTAAAGATGATGTTTTGAGTGTTTTGCTCCAAACTTTAGCTTGATGTGGAATCATGAGCAGAATTGCGCCAGTTCTTCCTGTGATTTCAAATTGTTTAAGTGTGAATGGGGTCTCAAACCGAATAAACAGTTCCTCAAGTTGAAAAGTGTCTCTGCCCACCTGTTTTCAGTGTTTCTCTTTGCCAAAAATCAGACAGCTACTCACCGTTAAAAAAAGCCTCTCTTTCTTGAGATCGGCATGCAGAGCTCTGGACTCAGCCACTTCACTATAGTGAACACCACACAGCTTCTCCTTTCTCATGGTGGGCATATCATCCAGGAAACATGATAGGAATGAAGGAATACATAACATAATGCAGCTAGAACCATGGAAATTGCACTTACAAACTCTTCTCTTGTAAAATATACTTCATGTACAAGCACAGGAGGATCACCAATCACATTTTGCTGATAAAAGTATAAAGCCGGCCACACGGTAAAACAGAACTTCTCCTGGACTATCTGAGCACAAAGTCACACTGCTTGAATCCGCCCCTGCCTACCAAACAAACAAGCACTAGCGAGAAGGCATGTACATTAGTGTAGCACCCTCCTAGTTTAGCTAGGGGGAGCTAGATCCTAATGGTTAGATTGGAGCTGGTTAGCAGCTCAGGTGTAATAGCCAGAGGGTCAAATTGTGGTCAGGGCTGAAAGACTCTGCAGGTCAGCTCTTCTGGAATTACCCCCTGCTTCGAGGCCTTGGAGGATGGCCTTGGAGGCAGTGGGTGGATCTGAGGAGTGGCTGGCTGCACTCTTGAGGAAGCCCAGCCAATCCCCAACAGAATGCTTGGCAAGGAGCTGGGACTCCCTTAAAAATGTAAAAGCCTGTTCAGTAGCAGGAGTGTGAGGAGTCGACTGGAAGAAGAGTAGAAAGATGTGAGGCTGGAGGAGGAAGGCTGCAAGGAGGCCTAGTGGGACGCGGCCTGCCTGCGAGCCTGGAGCTGGAGAGGCAGAAAACTCACAGCTCACTGGCCCCCTGAGTGTGGACCACCTGTATTACAGTATTGGCAGCAGCCAACCCACAAGTGGTACAGGAGAGAATCTGAGTGAATACGCCTGCACCACCTGGGTGGATAGCGGAAGGAGCACTCTGGTGCAGGGGCGGACTGACCATTTGGAAACTTGGGCACTGCCTGAGGGCCCCATTAGTAGGGGGCCCCATGAGATGCCCCTGGTACATTTTTCATAGGCTTGAGTTTGGGCAAGAACACAGGGGCCCATGATCCCCTATTGCCTGGGGGCCCCATGAGTTGTCAGTCAGCCCCTGCTCTGGTGTGAAACCAGATTAGCCACCTACTAGTGACTGTTCACCTCAATTAAAAGGGACAGGAGCCAGATCCCCTGCTCAGGAATAATATGGGGTGGTACAACAAGGAGATGCTGACTAGCACTGCAGCAGAGACTGTGTCACAGAGGAGAAGCTTGTGAATAGTTCAGGAAGTTGTCCTCAGTTATCAGTTCCCTTGGGCAGTCTATACCTCCTTTACTCTATCCAAGTTCTAATCCCCTCAACAAAATAAAAGCAGCTCAAGGACTGATTTTCTGACACCAATGCAAGCTTGTGTGGACAATTTTGCAATGCCTGGCTGTGCAGGACTATAGGGGGACCCAAATACATTCATTCATGCTGCCGCTACCCCTAGAGACTAACAAGGCAGAAGAAAAGTGCCATCGAACTTAGTCAGCTATGCCGGACCCATCTAAGAGTATTTGTGCTTCTTCCCAGGTGGCTCCTAATAAAGACTGGGCCTTGTATGTGATTCCGAACAAATGTGCAACATCCATCATGTTTGCTGCCCTGCCTGCCATTGCCCAGAGCAACCAGGATGGCTCATCAGTCCACAGATGTCCCTCTGCTGCTCCCCAGGTGGCTACTAATAGAGACTATGTGACTGTATGGGACAGTGTAATATCTACTGTTCATGTGCTAGCCATCGCCCGGAGCAACTCGGACAGTTCAGTGCTGCATATCAGTCTGTGTGCTGCTCAACAGGGGGCGGTTACAAACGACTTTGTCCTAACAGTAATCTGCTTGTCCAGTGTGACTAGTGGATTACAATTGTGTTACTGTTTTGTATTGATGGAACGGAGTGACTTTAATGGTGACTTTGCATTCAGCGCACGGTATGCTTTGCATCCCACTGTTGTCCATGGTAACCATTGCAGAGCAGTATCATTTCCAACACTTATGTTGCTAGCACTACCCAGCTATTTAACAATGGCTGGAAATCAATGTCCAGTGCCAGCCAGCAAACTGTCTATGCCCTGCCAGCAGGATACAGCCACAACCGTATCTGCAGTCCAGTATACACAGTTCGAGCCAGAGAATTGGGGGTTAATCCAGAGGCAGGAAAATCCCTGTACGGCAGTCTGGCTGGCAGCAAGAGATCATGAGAAGTGGCCTGGCAATGCCCACCAGCACGATCAAGTATACGCCCATACACCTGCCCTGAAGGCTGCCCTCTACACCCACCATGTGGAGAGAAAGCACAAGTGGAGACAGATGGAGGGCATCTTGCCGGTATACTCCAAAGTATATCAACTTAAACTGACTTTGGTGAACATGGGAGTATGCTTTGAGCACAGTTGAATGACCGAGGGCACTGAGAAGCTATGCTTAGTTTTCCTGAGTGCAGGAGGCCGACTGCATTGATCTGAACTTAGGCCAGGTGCAAACCTTTGAACTGACTTCTGCCTAGTGAAATGGCACCTTGTAGTTACACTGTGTATTTGCAGATGGGACTGTACAGAAAAGCTGGAAAGCTGAAGTATGTATAGAGCCTGTTATACCAAGCGGAGTCATGTCCTGGGACCACGAATCCCCCACCACCGTTGTGGACCCTCACAACAGAGAAGGGTATCACACCATCGCTCTCTGCCTGCCTGAAGATGCAGGAGGGCCGGTGTCTACAAGTACTGTACACCAGGAATCAGACAACGCTTCGGACCACCCTGCCCTGAGCTCTCTACTTAGAAGGAGCCTAGCTCTGGGGATGACCAGTCTTCTGGTGAGCCAATGGAGAGTGTTAGTGGCGGAGAGGTAGATAGGGAGTCGCCAAGGCTGCTAGCGAGGTTCAGGCCCCTGGAGATTGAGCAGAAGGGGTGGTCCCTGGAAGAGATAGAGGAAGAATGGGACTGGGGAGATACCACTGTGATGGGAGTCACTTTAGGTGGGGGGCCCATGGAACCCAGCTCACTTTGGAGAGGTGGGGAGACCCCCTGTCTCAGCTCCCCATATCCCTCTTATGTGTAAATCACCCTGTGCCTGTTAGGGGTAAAGGGTGATCTGTCCTAATATTGTGTGGGCTTTGTCTCAAACGGTGTAGACATGTTTAGGAGATAGGTGGGGTGGGGTTGTTGATTGTTTAATGTTAGGTGGCTGCATCCCATTGTTCTATTGTTTGTCTGGCTTGGGAGCAAACTATTATGGGATGTATGTGTGTTAGCTTAGTGGTGGGGGTGTCTCCAGCAGCCCTCCCTCCTGATGGGACTGTCTGCTGGTGTGAAGTTTGAATACCTGTGTGTCTCTTGTTACTAAATGTAGATTGCCCCGCCCTGTGTCATTATGCAGGGAGGGGGGATTATCCCCTGAGTGTATATATTTTGTATCTGTGTTCAAATAAAGTAGTCTTATATGGTCGGCTGTGGTGTCTGTTGTCGGTGTCCGGACGGGGAAGCGGTATTCTAATGGAAGTATTCAAGCGCAGTCTGGGTTGGTTCCATTACAACCACAGTAGAGCTGGATTCACTGACAGGACCGTCAGAACCCCCATACACACCAGATCCTGCTGGACAATCCTGTCAGTCAGAGCCTGTCAGAATTTTCTCCCAAGCCCCACAATCTAAATCTTTTACTTCACCTTGGCCTAGTACCAGGGCTGGAGACACTGATGTGCAGGAGTGGGTTATCTGTTTGCCACAATCCTGCATACAACCTGGGTTGGGGGACAAGAGAAGCCTGCTACTCTTCTTCCATCTGCAATAGGAAATACAGAGGAGTATAGCGTAAGTGTGGGGGCTGGATTAATCCTATGTCCCCCAAGACATTATGGACCTAGTCAAAAAGTCCCGAACACAATGGGAGGAGGTCTTGATCTGGGACCATATGCATGTCCCCAGACACCTGAGAGGGCCACACTTGGAAGGACCCTGTGCCAGCTTTCAGGACATAAAAAGAGAATGGAGCAAAGGCTGAGCCATTCACAAAGACCAGGTGGTGGTGATGAAGGATGGACAGCCAAGTCGCAGCTATTCAGTGGCCACTTGGAGACCTGATGGCTCTATAGTAAGACAACCCAACCCATGGAAATATTATTAGGATCCTTGTCCAGAGGGTTGTTATTTCTTATGGACTAAGCTGGATTAAAGCGCCTGTCACGTTTTTATTGCTGTCCTTGTCCCTATAGGGAGATTCACCTTCTCATTTTGTCCTGGTGACCATAACCACTGAGTTCCCTCACTTTCAAGTGAGGGAAATTCCAAATCGCCAGAACAGAAACAGAGGAGAAATCTTCCAATAGGGACATAATTCTGGTGACTTTGCTAACAAACAAGGATTTTCCTCACTTTGTATGTACTTCCTGCTGTGGCTATGGGACAGGAAGTGAATAGAAATCTTATTGGTGCTCAGATGGCAGAAAAAACTGACGGGGGTTATAAGCCACCTTCTATCCAAAATTAAAAAAAAAAAACTTTTGACTTTAGTTCTCCTTTAACCACTTGCCTACCTGGTACTTATACCCCCTTCCTGCCCAGGCCAATTTTCAGCTTCCAGCTCTGTCGCATTTTGAATGACAATTGCGCTGTCATGCAACACTGTACCCATATTAAATGTTTATAATTTTTTCACACAAACAGCTTTCTTTTGGTGTATTTAATTACCACTTGGTGTTTTATTTCTTGCTAAAAAAATTAAAAAAGACCAACAATTTTGGGAAACAAAATGTTTTTCTTAGTTTCTATTATAAAATTTTGCAAACAGGTAATTTGTCTCCTTCACTGATGTGCATTGATGAGGCTGCACTGAAGGTAACTGATTGGCAGCACTGGTGGGCACTGATAGGCTGCACTGATGGGCCCTGATGAGGTGGCACTGATGGGCATTGATGAGGAAGTACAGATGAGCCTGTATTAATATGCAGCACTGATGGGCACTAATATTCAGCACTGATAGGTGGCAATGATGGGCACTGATAGGCAGCACTGAAAGGCACTGATAGGTGGCACTGACTGGCGACACTGATGGGTACTGACTGGAAGCACTGCTGGGCACTGATGGGCAGCACTGCTGCACCCAGTTGGGGCTGCACCGATAACCAGGGCATTGATAATCAGCGCTCTGATTATCAGTGTAGATGTCTCCTTTCATGCTTGCCAGTTATCGACAGTACTTTCCTCACTCTGTGACAGTGTGAGGAAAGTGCTTCCGATAACCGGCAAGTGTGTTTACATCGTGATCAGCTGTGATCGGACACAGCTGATCATGTGGTAAAAGGCCGCTGTGATTGGCCATTTACAGTGACAGGTGATCACAGAGAGCACACCACGGCTGGCATGCGACGGGTGTGGTTTTGGGAGGATGTCATATGACGCCCTCCCAGAACTGAATGAACGATCTGTACAGTCATTCGGCTATAGTGTGGTCAGCATGTGGTTAAAGATAAATTCCAGGTATGGTATAATTTATACATTTGAAATTTTCCATTATCTGAATGAATGCAAAATGTTCTCAGAGTGGAAAATTCACCTTTACAGAAATGAAAAGGAAACAGCAGAAGATGCAAGTGGCAACTCACAAGATGCATGAAGATAACAGCATGCCCTCCAATGATTCCTTTTTATATTGCGAGGATTAATTCAGTCTCATTGAGGAGCTGCCCCTGATATCTTTGAACCTATAGACTGTTTAGTATGATCCTATGAGTGATCTCTTTCTCTGAATCAAACTCCCTCACATGCACTTTCTCTCCCCTAATGCAACCAAGAGTTTGAGAGCTCACTCCTGTGATAGTGAATATTTATAGTTGGACCTACCTTAGCAACGTTCTAGCAATATCCTGAGCGTGGGAGTTCTCCAGTCATGCTTTATGAGGTACATAAAATGGCCTACATCTATAGCATTAACCACTTGCTCTCCAGAGGATTTACCCCCCTTCCTGACCAGCCCATTTTATGCGATACGGCGCTGTGTTACTTTAGATGAAAATTGCGCAGTCATGCAACGCTGCACCCAAATGAAATTTATGTCCTTTTTCCCCACAAATAGAGTTTTCTTTCGGTGGTATTTGATCATTTCTGTGTTTTTTATTTTTTGTGCTATAAACAAAAAAAGACCGAAAATTTTGAACAAAAACCCAAAACTATATTTTTGACTTTTTGCTATTAAACATGTCCAATAAAGTTAAAAAAAAAAAAATCTAATTTCATCATAAATTTAGGCCAAAATGTATTCTGCTACATGTCTTTGCTAAAATAAAATCCCAATACGTGTAAATTAATTGGTTTACATGCAAGTTATAGCATTTACAAATGGCGGTATATATAATGGAATTTTTTCTATTTCTACTAGTAATGGCGGCAATCAGCAACTTCTAGTGGGACTGCGGCGGGCATTCTGACACTGGGGGGAACTGACTTGGTGTCACTGACATTCCCAGTGACACCAATACAGTGATCAGTGCTAATAAAAGCATTGACACTGTACTAATGGCACTGGGCAGGAAGGGGTTAACATCTGGGGCGATCAAAGGGTTAACTGTATGCTGTTTTACTATGTGGGCTGTGTGTATGGCTCTGCTATGCAGTGTGCAGGAGCTGACAGGGGCAAGATCTGTATTGTTTACATACAGGTCTCTCCCCCATCTGAAATTCTCAGAGATCGCAGGGTGTTGGTGGGGAATCACAGGCCAGGACCCGATGACTGACAGCTGAAGCCACTAATGGTGGCACGCCCCCTACCTGGAACTGCAAAATCTATCTATCTATCTATCTATATATATATATATATATACACACACACACGTGATTTTGTGCATTTGTGCCATCCTGTAGCAGTATATCTGTTGCGGGGTGACGCAGAAGCCGTTAATCAACTTTGGTCAAAGCTGCACAGCTTGTTTTTATCTACAGACACCCCTTATCTGCATGGACAATTTGTTTGGTAAAGATGAACTAACAATTTTTTTGGGTACAAAATGTCAAGTTTGTACAAACTGATAAAAAACACAGCAATACAAAAGTTAGATTACATTGCATATACAAGCTAACAGGAAGGCTGGGTTCACACTCGTGCGGTGCGGTATATCACGTGTGATTCGCACAGGAACCGCACCGCATTCCTGTACAAATCACATGCGATTTGTGTGCGGTGCAATTGGAACCATACATTTTGTATGGCTCAAATCGCACCACACCCGCACCAAAAAGGTGCAGGACCCTTTTTTTGGTCCGCACTAGAATCGGATTGCATGAGTATTCACACCTATGTGATCTGATTCTGCACATCGCACTGCATTTTGTGGACCTATTTCGGGGTTTTGTTAACTTACACACCAACAGCGGTTCGCATGAACGGGGTGCGATTGTGATGCGGTGAGGAATTTGCACAGAAAACGCTGAGAATTCTGCACCGCATCAGTGTGACCCAGGCTAACTCTCTGAATTTCTTCATCTGTGCCCTACGTATCACAGACACAGGAGTGGTTTGTAAGATATACAAAAAAATGTTCACAGTGCTACCCCTCTAAACTCCTTATCTACTAAATTTGAGTGTTATTATATATACACCTCATTCATGTGATATATTTAAATACCATGTGTGTCACTCGTGACATTACCCCTTTAAATATGCACAAGGTCAAACAGCATACTGTATATAATTGACAATATCATAAACAGCTCTCCTTCTATTCAGTATTGTTTGAAATACCATATCAATACATGCAAAACAGATGATCTTTCACAACCAGTCCATCCATATTACTTTTCAATATGACTTTAAAGTGCAATCTCTTGTGCTGAAATGAACGACTCCTGTGCAGTGTAGACACGCTATCGTGCTCCCCTCTTGTGCCCACACTCACCAAATAAATGCAAGTCAAGTGCACTTCAGATTCTGTGATGTTCAAATATCCAGGTATGTGTGTTTTCCTCTGATGTCCTTTCCTCCACTCCGTCTAAACGAGTTCACCTCTAAGAACTAGGTGAACAGCAGAGAAAAATCTTTTTAATGACATGATCTCAAGCAATTTATACTTCTTATACATCTGTTGGACATGTTTAAGAATAACTGCTTTAAAACAATTCTAGATTTGTCTGTATAAATATATATATATATATTTCAAAAAAATCAAAACAGGCATTGACTTCACCTAGTTCAGACATCTCAGTAGTGACATTACTGAGCATGCCCAGCCCAGGAAAACCAAAAACTGCCTTCACTCTGTTGTTTTTTTTTAACCTCTTGCCCTCCAGAGGATTTACCCCCCCTTCCTGACCAGGCCGTTTTATGCGATACAGTGTTGTTACTTTAACTGACAATTGCACGGTCATGCAACGCTGCACTCAAATGAAATTTATGTCCTTTTTTTCCACAAATAGAGCTTTCTTTTGGTGGTATTTGATAACCTGTGCGGTTTTTATTTTTTGTGCTATAAATTAAAAAAAACGACAATTTTGAGAAAAAAACTATATTTTTGACTTTTTGCTATTAAACATGTCCAGTAAAAAAATTAAAAATATCAAATTTCATCATAAATTTAGGCCAAAATGTATGCTGCTACATGTCTTTGCTAATAAAAATCCCAATACGTATAAATTAATTGGTTTACGTGAAAGTTATAGTGTTTACATATGGCGGTATATATACTGGCATTCTTCATTTTTTACCAGTAATGGCGTCGATCAGAGACTTGTGTTTACATACATGTCTCTCCCCCATCGGAGATACTCGGCGATCACCGGGTGCCGGCGAGTAACCACCGGCTGGGACCCGGTGATTGACAACCAAGGCTGCTAATGGCGGTGCGGGTAGGGCGCACGCGCGCCCTACCCAGAAAATCGTAGATATAAGTGATCCTGTGCACCCATGTTGCCCTGTAGCAGTATTTCTGCTATAGAGCGGCGCGGAACTGGTTAAAGTGCTATAGTAAATGCCTTTGTTGGCAAGCCTGGAAATGTCGTTTGAAAAGAGTGAACCTGTTTCTGTTAAAGCATGACTATTAAACAGACTAATATATACACTTGTAACTATAGAATTGTCACTATGAACAGAAACACTAACATTGATATTCTAGGAACTTTTTCATTTCCTTTATAATTTTATTTAGCTGTGGTTTTTTTTTTGTTTCTTATACAATATTCTTTTTTTCAAATTTTTTAAAATAATGCTAGTGTCGTGTTTTCATCTTTTTTTTTAGCATATATTCTCTGCAGTATATATACTTATGTATGTACTGCCATGTGCATTGATCATGTCCAGGGACTTAGACTTTTGAAATATATTAACTAATTGGTAGAAAAACTGCACTTGGTTCTCAGCATCTAACAAAAATCGAAGTCCAAACTCCCACAGCTGTCTTCACAAACCACACACAAAACCAGTGCTGAAGCAAAAAAAAAGGAATACAAATGTTGTGCTTTGTTACTAAATTTGATGTGTGTTGGTTATATGTATCTCAATACAAAGGATCATAATAGTATTCCAAAATATGTGATATGTGTTCCAACATCATAAATACACATAAAAAATTCTGAAAAAAAAATTCAGAGGGTGACACCACTGTTCCACAGTGACACTCCATTAAAGAAAAATATAAATTCAGAAATCAATAAACACAGATCTCTATGAAAGTCTACCACCTATTTGTAAATGTCCAAATAAAATAAGTAGTTATATGTAGGAGGGTTCCACCATCATTGCAAATTTTGCCATATGTTTTCACTTGTTAATGACAATAAGCAGCCTTGTGAATTCTGCTTATTCAGTGCCACATTTGTATTTCCATTCCATTTGAAATATATTTTTAGATAGACTGAGCATGCCCAAGGACTTAGGATCGATCACACCACAGAGTTGCAATCTTACAGGCATGTGACAGCACAGTGCCTTAGTGGTTAGTACTGCTGCCTAGCAGCACTAGGGTTGCTGGTTCAAATCCCAACCATGGCACTATGTGCATGGAGTTTGCATATTCTGCTTGTGTGGGTTTCCTTCAAAAGAAATGCTGGAAGTTGTTTTGGCTCCTGTCTAAATTGTCCCTAGTATATGAATGTGAGTTAGGGACTTTACATTGTAAGCTCCTTGAAGGCAGGGCCTGGTGTGAATGTACAATATGTATGTAAATTGATGGCGCTATAGAAGTGCCTGAACTAATAGTAATGCATTTTTTATATGTGTTTTTTGCAATCTGGTACATTTTAGATGGGTTTCATGTAATGGAAACAAAACAGCTAACATTACAAATAAAAAGTGTGTGGGCAAGCTCCTCCACCCCCCTTTCCTGGCCTGCAGGACTGTATGCTCATGTAAGGGTGTGTTAGTGATTTTGGGGAGAAGCCACACATTTGTTTTCTGGCCATGGGGTTCCCTTTCAGATTCATGACAGACTGAAGGGCCCATGCTCTTTGGTACATGTTGGCTATAGGTTTTTTTTTATTTGTAATGAACTTTTTATTGATTTTCAAACATTTACAACAAACAGAGTTGCATAGAAACATGGTATGACGAGTACAAAACAACAAAAAGACAGAGGAATAGGCTCATCGATGAGAGGTACATAGGTACATACAATGTCAATATAAAACAATATATAACAGTGGATTAGCAGTCATTTTCAGACAATTGACTAGATAAGTCGGAATTGAAAGTAGCCCACAAAAGCAGCCTCTCTCCAAAAGGGTGCAATACACTGGCAAGCCCAAAAAATGTGGAAAAGAGTGCCAGTTTCTTCACCACATCGCCAGCAGACAGAAGAAATAGTTGGATTACGAGCATGGACGCCAGGCGTCAAAGAAGTGGTGCTCCTGGATCAGTTTACAGAAGGCTGTCGAGGAGGAGGATAGCCATTTTGATGGAGCAGATGTGAAGAGGATTGATGGAGCAGATGTGAAGAGGACTTTCCTAACCTTGTGCAGATAGAGACTACAATTTATCTAATGTTTGAAAGAGAAATAGCAGCTGAGTTAGGAGCATACAAGTTCAGAAGCACAAATGGGGAACCCTCGTACATACAGTCCAATAAAACCTAGCTTCCAAGTGGATCAACCCTGGAGAAGGAGACCCGCAAGGAGCAGTTTTTTTCGAATCAGAATAGCAACTGCGGCTTTCCCAGAGGGGTCGAAAGCTGAATAGGATTGTGGAAAGTTCTTAGAGGCAAAACGAAAAGATCCATTCTATTTAAAATGAGTTTCCTAAATAAATATAATGTCTGCTCCCAAGGATCTGAACTGCTTCAGAGCCATCCACCGTTTTTGAATTGAGTTAAGACCTTTGACATTATATGACAACAGCTTTAAAGCCATTATAAATCAGCAGTGGGTGTATCAGCTGTGTAAGCTGAGTATAGAGAAATCGATGAGGCAAAACAGAAAACAACAGAGATAGAAAACCAGGTGATTATCAAGGCAACCATCCTATTACATACAAATGTATCACTCACAACAAAGGCTGTAGGAATGACAGCTAGAAACAAAGATATCATAAAAGATATACACCTGGGATAATGGGAATATCCCGAGTCGTCAGGGCCAGCTGCTTGATGCTCCGAGGGCAACACAGCAGCTGACCCAATTTGACAGATGCCTACCTCAGTAAAACATATAGCAATTGTAGTCAAGACACATCAATGCGGAAAAATGCTAAGGCACATAATGGAAAAAAAGAGCCCAATTAACATGGTGGGAAACCTGACATGTGGATGAGTCAGGTGGCAGGGCCCACCGATACAGGAAGTTGTGGACATTGAGGATTGCAAGGAAATCGCTTCCTTCCAGGCTTAGCAGGTGTCCTGATCTTTCATGGAGTGGCAGAGGGCCTGGATGGGGTAGGAGGTAGCGGAGGAGTCTCATCTGGCAGGGGAGGAAGTCCCAGTTGTTTAAAGAAGTAGTCTGCTTCATGCAGGTCATGGAGTATGACTTGGATGTTATCTTGGGAGACAACCAGCTTGAAGGGAAACCCCCATCGATATGGGATATGATGCTGCAGAAGATGAGAGGTGATCGGCTTCAGGACCCGTCTTTTTACCAAAGTGATGGGGGATAAATCGCTGAAGATTTGGAGCCTATCTCTCTTAAATTCCATGGAGGGCTTGTTGTGAGTAGAAGTAAACAAGGCTTCTTTGCTGTCAAAGTAGTGAAGGCGGATGATAACATCTCTAGGCCTGGTGCCCTCAGAAGATTTCGGATCCAATGACCTATGGGCCCGATCCATTCACCAATCAACATCTGGGACCTTGTGAGCCAGAGTAGTAAACAGAGACAGCAAGTGACGTTGAGAGTCAGAGACTGTTTCGAATATGCCACGGATACGAATATTCTGACGATGCTCCGTTTTCCAAATCTTCCTGTTGGAGTTGTAATGGAGACATGGATTGTTTCAGGCTGGCATTATCCTCTAGAACATGGACATATTGTATCAGTTCATCAAATTTAGATTCAAGGTGGTCTGTGCGGTCTCCTATCTGAGTGATCTCCCCCCTAAGCTCCTGAGCCAGTTTCCCGACCTCCTCAGAAATCGTGCTGGTAATTTTATGTAAAAATACTTGCAGTTTGTCCTCTAAGGTATCCACCGTCAGAGAAGGGACCACCGGTGAAGGATGTAAGGCTGCAGGGGGATCTGTGTCCGTCCCCTCCATCTCAGTGGATCCTCTTGAGCATTCGCTGGGGCCGCCACTGCTACTCAAGGCTGGGGATGCAGGCCTAGTAAAGAAGCGGTCCAGCACAGAAGGCCAAGGGTCTGGAGGAGGTGGTGTGGGCAGCTTCCAGCACCCGATCTTTCCCATGGGGATACCCGGGTGTGTCACAACCTGGGAGAGGGCTCTCCCAAAGCTGCAGAGCCTGTAGAAGCAGAGCGGGAGGGCCGGGAAGTCTGAGGGTCAGTGGAGCTCAGACTTCGTGTGTCCGCCGTCTTGGACTGCCGCGTATGCGCCCCCCGTTGGCTATGTTTTCATTCTGCTGTCATTGGTGGTGAGTCTTTGGTTGTTCTAATGCCAGCAGATGCCGTCTCTTAACAATCCACAGAATTTGCAGGCAGTAATGCATGTCAGTGCGTTTTAGGAGATGTCTGGTCATGTCCAAGTGTAGGTCCATATAGAACACTCATCATGTTCTGATTTGATGGGCTGCACAACAACACACTGCACTGGGGGGGGGGGGGGGGGGTGTGACTAGAGCCATTGGAATAGATGGGGAAATGCTGGACATGTGTTTGGATGATGAATGTGCTTGTCAGCAATTTGGGTGAAGCAGCTGTCACAAATGTGAGATTTCCTGCTCTCTACCCTGCACATGCCCAGGGACTTACAACTCTCACTGAGTATGCCCAGGGACTTGGACATTTCACATTTTCTGGTACACTGCACAGGTATATATGCTTAGATAACTGCTGCTTTCTTTCTATACATGCTAATGGACTTAGATCTTTGGCCTTCAGTCTGTAAATTGATGCACATAGCCAAGGACTAACACATTCAGGAAGAGTATTTGCCTGCTAATCAGGTGCAATCACTTGAGGCATTCATGAAGTGACAGGTTGAATGGGTGTGTCCTTCATTGGGTGTGCTAACATTACAACCTATATTATATAAAGGACCGCAGTAAGTCTATGCGGTTTCTGGAAGCACACAGAAGTCCATTTAATGTGATTCCCTATGGGACAGGTTCACAGCTCCGCGGTTTCTGGAAAGGGTCAGGGGCTTTTTTAAATGCAAAACATTGCATTTTTGGTTCTATAGACTTCAATAGAGACGCTGCAGAAAAGCATGTAGTGTGTTTTTGATGCATTGTGTTTTGATTGCCCAGCAACAAGAAAAAAAAAATTAAAAACAAAAACGCCAAATGCAAATGTGACAAAAACGGGTGCAAAAAACACACCGGAAAAAGCGCTGCAGAAACGGATCAAATGCAAACTGCACAAGTGTGAAGCTAGCCTTATGGGGGGGGGGGGTTGCTTGGCCTGAGAGGAGGCCAGTCCTTGGTGGCTTTTTTGGAGGGGGGGGGTATTGTGCATGATGGCCAACACCCCATGCTTCATGATTATTTTGTGTTTGCTGTAATTGTTCTGCATTTGTCTCTCAAAAGTGTGTGTTGTTTTTTTTTTTTTTTGTATACCCCGTTTTGTTTTTGAGGATCTTGCACCTAACAAGTCGATAGGGTGGTGAGATTTGTTGTACCTTGTAAAATGTGTTGTCTGGTTAATATTAGCCTTACTTTGTTCCCAGCTGTACTCTGTGAAAGTGAAGTTGTGATGCCTTTTTAGACTGTACACTCCCGTGAACAAGGCCCTTCGAACCTTCTGATAAAGTGCTGTGCAAAATGTAGCACTAGAAAAAAAACATATTAAAAAAAAACCTTTAACAGTTCCAAAGCTAAATTTCTGGGAAAATTTAATTCAGCTGGTGGATACGTAGAGTATTTAACATGTCAAACTAAGCCTTTTTTTTTTTAATTCACTATTTGCAATCTGAGGAACTAAAGTCAAGTAGTTTTCATAATAAATATATTGCACATAAAAGAAAATCTATTTGCATACGTGGGAGCCATGATTGTGCATAAAAATTTGTTATCACACACAAATGGTCTCAGGACCAGCTCTCAGACTAGAATTGTGTCATCACATTTGCGAAAGGTCATTTGCATTCTCCAGCGCCATAAGAACAAAAGTTCAGTTCCATGGCCAAAAGTAAACAGCAGCTGGAGCCAGGTGACACCAAACAGAGGTATCAATTCAATGTATTTATTCAAGCCACTGACCACTTCTGCCTCACGACTGAAAAGGAGGAGGCACTGCTGCTGCAAAGCAGAGAGGAGGGATGCAAATGGCATACCTTTTTTTTTTTTGACCATGTGCATACTTGCAGGTCCATTGCAGCAGGGGTGGACTGACAACTCATGGGGCCCCTGGGCAATAGGGGATCATGGGACCCCTGTGTCCTTGCCCAAACTCAAAAAAGCCTATGAAAGAGGTACCAGGGGTATCTCATGGGGCCCCCTACTGATCCCGGGCTCTCGGGCAGTGCCCAAGTTTCCAAATGGTCAGTCCGCCAGGTTTTGCTTAGGGCAAGAAGCACTTATTCACATCTATGAGCTCATCCCTACCCTAATGGAGCTTACATTCATACTAGTGTCAATTAACCTACCAGAATGTCTTTGGAGTGTGGGAGGAGACCCACACAGAGAGAACATGCAAACTCCTGGCATGTGATGCCATGGGTGGGATTTGAACAAGTAACCCTAGGGGTGGCTAGGCAGAAGTGGTAACCATTAAGCCACGATGCTGCCAATACAGTTAATTGGGATATATAGTAGTACCATGATTCATGAATTAAGATATATAATTATAAGTATATATAAGAAAATGTAAATAAGACATTAAAATGTATTTGTCATATAACAGAGCTATAACTGTCATGGATTTGAAGGGGAACCCCTTAACCAAAAAAAGTGTAGCTTTCCCCCAAAATTACTAACACACCCTTATCTGAGCATACAGTCCTGCAGGCACACACACACCACACACACACACACACACCACACACACATACACACTTTTTATTTGTAATGTCAGCTCTTTTGTCTACATTTATGTGAAACTTTCTAAAATGTACTAGATTGCAAAAAACACATATATAAATATGCATTTTTATTGGTTCAGGTACTTATATAGCATCGTCAATTTACACAGCACTTTACATACATATTGTACATTCACATCAGACCCCACCTTCAAGGAGCCTACAATCTAAAGTCCCTGGTTCACATACATATGCTAAGGACAATTTAGACAGGAGCCAAACAAATACCAGCATGTCTTTGAAACCTGAGAGGAAACCCACCCAGGCAGAACATGCAAATTCCATGCATTTAGTGCCATGGTTGGGATTCAAACCGGCAACCCTAGTGCTGCTAGGTAGAAGTGCTAACTACTAAGCTACAATGCTAACCACAGCAGTGCCTAGATATATAGTAGTACCATGATTAAAGAATGAAGATATAAAATTCTAAGTAGATATAAGAAAATTTAGAATTATACATTAAAAATTATTAGTCATATAACAAGATATAACTGTAATTTCTATATATATATTTAACATTAGAAAATAGTATGCGTTACTCTGTATCATTTATTAAAAAATGCATTTGTCTGCAGAACAAGAATTAGCATAAAAAAAAGCCAAACAACAAATCTCACCTCTCAATTTGTTTCTTTTTTACACACACAAAGAAATCCTGTGCCTACGCCCTCTAGGGACCAAGTTTAGTATTGCCAATTATGTAAAAGCGACTATTGCACAGTTTTCTTGGGCTTTCCTGAGAATGCAGCTGGCATTTCTGCTGGCTGACAATAGAGCTGATCAGAGACCAGAATGGCTCCAATCATCTCTATAGTCTAAGAGACCAGAAGCTATGAGCATTTAATCACTTCAGTTTTGCAGGATATAAACAGCGCCATTTGTAAATTGGGAAAGCATCTGATCACACCGATCTTGGTGAGATTAGAAAATGTAAGGGCAGAGGAGATATCTAGAGTTTGATAGACTCCAGATTTCTCAAAAAAGAATATATGACAATGCCCATTGAAGCTATAGAGGATATTTTCATTCCATGTGATCGCATTAAAAGTGGTAAAAAAAAGGGACAGTGTAAAAATAATTAAAAAAATCAAAATAACAAAAAAAAAAAAAAAAGCACCCTTGCCTCTCTGTGTGCATGCACCTGCATGCGCAAGCGTTTACCCCGTGTCGGTATGTAAACAGCGGTTGCACCATGCATGTGAGGTATCACCGCAAACGTCAGATCGAGGGCAGTAATTCTACCACTAGACCTCCTCTGTAAATAGAAATTGGTGACCTGTAAAGGTTTGTAAAGCATCGCCTATGGATAATAAAAATGTATGGATTTTGTTGCCATTGTACGGGCAAGCGCAATTTTAAAGCATGTCATGTTTGCTATCTGTTTACTCAGTGTAATATCATATTTTATATTCTATCAAACAATTGGGCAATTTATTGTGTTTTTGTGCATTAAAATTCTAAAAAGTGTGTTTTTCCCAAAAGATTTGCATTTGAAAAATCGCTGCGCAAATACTGTGTGATCTAAAAAATTTCAGCACCCACCGTTTTATTTTCTAGGGCCTCTGCTTTAAAAAAAAGATATAATGTTTGGGGGTTTAAAGTAATTTTCTAGCAAAAAAAAACATTTTTTTCATGTGAACAAAAAGTGTCAGAAAAGGCTTGGTCTTCAAGAGTGTGTGGCATAAGCTTCTAATGTTGGCCCTGAAATGCCAGAATAGTAGAAGCAAAAGTAGACACTCCAAGGTATTTGCTAAGAGGCACAGTGAGTGTTTTGCAGATCTTATTTGTTGTCACGTTTTTGGAAAATGAAGAAAGAAAACAAAAAAAATCTTTTTCTTTTCTTTTTTCAAAACCCTGTGACAAAAATAATATCTGTAAAATACTCACCATGCCTCTTATAAAATTCCTCGTGGTGTCTACTTTCCAAAAAGGGGTCATTGGGGGGGGGGGTGTTTGTACTATCCTGGCGTTTAGATCCTCCAAATCTGTGATCGGTAGTGGGGAAGTGATATGAGGAAATATGCCCTTTGAAAGCCTGGAGGTGGTCATTGGATTTTGGGGGCTTGTATGTAGCTAGGCTGCCAAAAAGTCTCTCACATGTGGTGTCCCCATACTCGGAAGAAGTAGGAAAATGTGTTTTTGGGTGTTATTCAACATATACCCATGGCATGCATGAGCAATATGTCATTAAAGTGACAATTTATGTGTAAAACAAATTGTCATATTCAAAGCATTTGTGGTAAAAAATAAAATGTTCCATGGACTCAACATGCCTCTCTGCAAAAGCCTTGGGGTATCTAATTTCCAAAAAGGGGTAATTTGGGGGGCGGGGGGTTGTACTGCCCTGGCATTTTAGCACCTCAAGAAATGTGATAGGCGGTCAGAAAGTATAAGCTTTGTAAATTCCATTATCTATACCATAGTTTGTAGACGCTATAACTTTCACACAAACCAATTAATATACATGTATTGAGATTTTTTTTTTTACCAAAGACATGTAGCAGAATACATTTTAGCCTAAATTTATGACTAACTGAGTTTATTAGATATTTTTTATAATCAAAAGTTAAAAATATTATTTCTTTTTTCAAAATTTGCGGTCTTTTTTTGTTTATAGCACAAAAATTAAAAACCGCAGAGGTGGTCAAATAACACCAAAAGAAATCTCTATTTGTGGTGCTGCCTTTCAGTGCCCATCAATGCCACATACCAGTGCCCATCAGTGCACATCAGTGCCACATATTAATGTCCATCGGTGCACATCAATGCCACATATCAGTGCAAATCAGAGCTGCCTTTCAGTGCACCCTATCAGTGCCAGTCAGTGCAGCCCATCAGTGCTAGTCTGTTTCACTTATCAGTGCCACCTATCAGTGCCCATCAGTGCTGCCTATCAGTGTCATATATGAGTGCTGCCTTTCAGTGTCCATCAGTGATGCCTGTCAATGCCCACCAGTGATGCCTGTCAATGCCCATCAGTGCCACCTAATAGTGCAGCCTATCAGTGCCCATCACTGCAGCCTCATTAGCGCACATAAGTGAAGGAGAAAAATTACTTATTTTCAAAATGTTATAACAGAAACTAAGAAAAAACTTTTTTAAAAAAAATTTTCAGTCTTTTTTAGTTTGTTTAGCAAAAAATAAATACCCCATAATGATTAAATACCACCAAAAGAAAGCTCTATTTATGTCAAAAAATTCTAAAAATTTTGTTTGGGTACAATGTTGCTTGGCTGAGTAAATGTCATTCAAAATGTGAGAGCGCTGAAAGCTGAAAATTGGCCTGGAATGGAAGGGGGTAGGCAAGTGGTTAAAGGGGTAGTGCTGTGAACATTTTTTGGATACATTTGAGATAAATGTTAGTAACAGCAGCGCACCCATTATAAGAGGTACAAATAACATAATAACACAATGAGGACATGCAGCAGAATATTAACTATGGATAACACGATTCCAAGTGAGCACATAACGATAGGGTAGTGCTGATATCTTTAGTTACAGTGGTTTGTAAGGGTTCATATTTACTGAAACAATGAGGAAATATCTGTCAAAGTTTGCAGAGCTCAAATTATCTAACTACACACTTTCCAGCCACATCCAGGTTGTGTACTCCAGATTCTATTTATAAACATTTAGATTTTTATGTTAAAGTGAAACTAAAGCTTCTTTTATTTTTTTTCTAAGATAACAAACATGACTCTACTTACCTGCTCTATGCAGTGGTTTTGCACAGAGCAGCCCTGATCCTCTTCTTTTCAGGTCCCCTCTGGTCCTCCTGGCTCTTGCTCGAGCAGTGCCCCCAGGGAAAGTCGCTGGCCCTGGGGGCACCTCTGTGTGCTCATCCCCGAGCTGCTGCTCTATGCGTCCATAAGACACATAGAGCCATGGCTCAGCCCCACCCATCCCTCTATCCTCATTGGCACTGGCAGAGATTGACAGCAGCTGGAGCCAATGGGCTCCTGTTGCTGTCTCAGTCAATTAGGAGGAAGAACCCCCAGACAGCAGAGGCAGAGAATGCATGAAGGTAAAAAACCATGAGCCTTTATAACCACTTTAACCACTTGCCCTCCAGAGGATTTACCCCCCCTTCCTGACAAGGCCATTTTTTGCATTACAGCGCTGTGTTACTTTAACTGACAATTGCGCGGTCATGCATCGCTGCACCCAAATTAAATTTACATCCTTTTTTCCCCACAAATAGAGCTTTCTTTTGGTGGCATTTGATCTCCTGTGCTTTTTTTATTTTTTGCGCTATAAAAAAAAAGACTTACAATTTTGAGAAAAAAAATTATATTTTTGACATTTAAGCATGTCCAGTTATACATTTTAAAAATCAAATTGTGTCATAAATTTAGGTCAAAATGTATTCTGCTACATGTCTATGCTAGAAAAAAAATCCCACTACATGTAAATTAATTGGTTTACGTGAAAGTTATAGTGTTTACAAATAGCGGTGTATATATACTGGGATTTTAATTTTTTGATTTTTTTTTTTTACTAGTAATTGCGGCAATAAGTGACTTTTAGCGGGACTGAGGCAGGCATTCTGACACTGGGGGGAACTGACTTTGTGTCACTGACATTCCCAGTGACACCAATACAGTGATCAGTGCTAATAAAAAGCACTGACACTGTACTAATGACACTGGGCAGGAAGGGGTTAACATGAGGGGCGATCAAAGGGTTAACCGTGTGCTGTTTTACTTTGTGTTGTGTGTGTGCTTCACTGTAAGCACACTGCTTTGCATGGTTGTGCTGTGCAAAGCAGTGTGCAGGAGCTGACAGGGAAGAGAACTGTTTTGTTTACAATCACCGTCTGGGACCCGGTGACCGGAGGCATGATTAGGGCTCACGCGCCTCTTGTGCGCCCCCTACCCGGAAATGCAAAATCACGTATATATACGTGTTTTTGCTCACCCGTGCCGCCCCGTAGCAGTACTTCTGCTATAGGGTGGACGGGAAGCGGTTAAGGAATCCAATCATGAAAAATAGAAGCAAGCTGCTACTGCAAATAATCTCCTAACCTGATTACCAAATCATAAATTGGGGAAGACTGTGGCCCATAGGAAGCTCACCATAGAATAGTTGTTTTTTTTTCTTTTACATGTCACAATTTATAGTCCAAGGTATAAAGTAATATATTCTAGATAAGGAAAGACGTACCAGGCTCTCATATCAGTGAACAGGAAAAAAGTATGTTGTAAGAGACAAATGCAATTCATATTTTTCAAACACACCCACATAAGAATAGCAGGTATAGAACACCTATAGGTTAACGCATTATCTGCAGGAACTACTATATTTTCATGTGCAATAAAAAACTTGGTGTGTTTTAACAACTTCAAATCTAGACACTTTCACCCCCTTCCAGTCCAGGCCAATTTTCAGCTTTCAGCACTATCACATTTTGAGTGACATTTACTCAGTCATACGACACTGTACCCATATGAAATGTTTATACTTTTTTTTGAGACAGATAGAGCTTTCTTTTGGTGGTATTTTAGCACCACTGTCTTTTTTTTTTCTTTCTTGCTATATAAATGAAAACATATAGAACATTTTGAAAAAAAACATTTTTTCTTAGTTTTTGTTATAAAATTTTGCAAATAAATACTTTTTCTTCATAAATTTGGGCCAAAATGTATTCTGCTACATTTTTGGGGTAAAGGTAACTCAAAACAGTGTATATTATTTAGTCTGTGTGAAAGCTATAGAGTCTACAAACTATGGGATATGTATTTTAAAATTGATCAATTGAGACCCTAAAATGCCGGACACTGGTATGATGTATGGCAGTGATCAGGATGCTGGTATGGGGTATGGCGGTCATCAGGGCACTGGTATAAGGTATGGCGGTGATCAGGGTGCTGGTATGGGGTATGGCAGTGATCAGGATGCTGACATGGGGTATGGTGGTGATCAGGGTGCTGGTATGGTTGTTGGCGGTGATCAGGGTGCTGGTATGGGGCATGGCTGTGATAAGGACACTGGTATAGTGTATGTCGGTGATCAGGGTGCTGGTATGGGGTACGGTGGTGATCAGGGTGCTGGTATGGTTGTTGGCGGTGATCAGGGTGCTGGTATGGGGCATGGCTGTAATAAGGACACTGGTATGGTGGTGATCAGGACATTGGTATGGTGTATGGTGGTAATTTTTTGATCACTAGGACAGGTGACAGTTGCTGGCTGCATTCTTTATTATAGATGTTCTGGGGCAGTGATCAGGGACATAGGGACACTATGGGGCACTGGGGTGGCTGGCATTGCAGTTTGTGAGCGTACAAGCAGCCTGACAAACTGCTATACACACACACAGGCTGCAGGATCGTTTCTCTCTGCTCTCACACTGAAAGCAGAGAGATGCAATCTTTACTTTCACTTTACAGTGTTTACAATGTGAGTGCTCTGATTGGTCACAGCAGTTACATGATAAAACACCATGTGATCGCCCAGACATAGCAATAATGTGATCCACTGTGTCCAGCTAATATAGCGATTGTGAGCTGCGCAGGAGCGGTGCAGGTACATTAGCCCGCACCAGCAAAGCTTCCTGTCTGCTGTCTACCTGCAATGGGCAGAAGGTTAATAAATGTCCACAGTGTGTTAAAACAGATACCTGATCATGAATTGATAGGGAGTGTTAACTTTTTGTACAAATGCAGAATTTAGCTAAGTAAAGCAGGTTCCTTATGGCCTTAGACACAATAATGGCATGTCGGACAAATATTTACTATGTCTCTATAGCAAGAGTGTAATAAGGGAATTGGGAAAATATATTGAAAGGGTTTTGTTTTTTTGTTTTTTTTACCAAAATTGCTGAGAATAATGTAAATGTAAAGTGACACTGAACCCTGGTTTAAATATATATATATATATATATATATATATATATTTATATATAATATGTTCAAGTATATTTTCTTGACCACCTCAATACTTGACACTTTCACCCCCCTATTGCCCAATCCAATTTTCAGCTTTAACACTTTGAATGACAGTTACTCAGTCATGCAACATTGTACCCGAATGTATATCTTTTTTGGAGACAGACTCTTCTTTTGATGGTGTTTTAATCATCACTGAGCTTTTTATTGTTTGCTAAATAAACAAAAAAAGACCAAAAATTTTGAAACAAACCGCAATTTTTTCTTCGTTTCCGTTATATAATTTTGAAAATAAATAATCTTTCATCACAAATTTAGACCAAAATGTATTCTGCTACATTTCTTTGGTAAATATAAGCTAAATCGAGTATATATTTTTTTAGTCTGTAGGAAAGTTATAAAGTCCACAAACTATGGTGTGTGTATATATACAGTAATAGTTGCAAGAAAAAGTATGTGAACCCCTTGGGATTACGTGGAGTTTTGCATGAATTGGGCATAAAATGTGCTCTGAACGTCATCTAAGTCACAACAATAGAAGAACACAGTCTGCTGAACATAATACTACACAAACATTAGATGTTGCCATGGTTAAATTGCACATAACATGTAAACATTCACAGTGCAGGGAGGAAAAAGTATGTGAACCTTTGGACTTAATAACTAGTTGACCCTCCTTTTGGCAGCAATAATCTCAACCAAACGTTTCCTGTAGTTGCAGATCAGACCTGCACAACGATCTGGAGTCATTTTGGACCACTCCTGTTCACAAAACTGTTTCAGTGTAGCAATATTCTTGGGATGTCTGGTGTGAATCTCTCTCTTAAGGTCATGCCACAGCATTTCAATTGGGTTGATGTCAGGACTCTGACTGGGCCACTCCAGAAGGCGTATTCTGTGCTGTTGCAGCCATTGTTTTGTTGAATTACTTGTATGCTTTGGGTCATTGTCCTGTTGCATCACCCATCCTCTGCGGAGCTTCAGTTGGCGGACAGATGGTCGTACGTTTTCCTGCAAAATGTCTTGATAAACTCTGGAATTCATTTTCCCATCAATGACAACAATCCGTCCAGGCCCTGAGGCAGCAAAGGAGCCCCAAACCATGATGCTCCCTCCGCCATGTTTTACAGTGGGGATGAGGTTTTGATGTTGGTGTGCAGTGCCTTTTTTTTTTTTTCTCCACACATAGTGTTGTGTGTTCTTCCCAAACAACTCAATCTTGGTTTCATCTGTCCACAGTATATTTTGCCAGTAGTGCTGTGGAACATCCAGGTGCTCTTTTGCAAACTTCAAACGTGCTGCAATATTCTTTTTGGACAGCAATGGCTTCCTCCGTGGTGTCCTCCTATGTACTCCATTCTTGTTTAATGTTTTCCTTATTGTAGATGTGTCAACAAAAATGTTAGCATGTGCCAGAGATTTCTGTCGGTCTTTAGCTGACACTCTGGGATTCTTCTTTACCTCATGCAGCATTCTGCGCTGTGCTCTTGCAGTCATTTTTACAGGACGACCACACCTAGGGAGAGTAGCAACAGTGCTAAACTTTCTCCATTTGTAGACAGTCTGTCTTACCATAGACACATGAACATCAAGGCTTTTGGAGATACTTTTGTAACCCTTTCCAGCTTCATGCAAGTCAACAATTCTTGATCGTAGGTCTTCTGAGAGCTCTTTTCTGTGAGGCATGGTTCACATCAGACAGTGCTTCTTGAAACCAGTAAACCCAAAACAGGTGTGTGTTTTTTAAGGGCAGGACAGCTGTCAGCAACACATCCAATATCATCACACTGATTGGAGTCAAGGTTGGCTCGCTCCTGGCTCCAATTAGCTCTGGGAGAAGTCATTAAGCTAGGGCCTCACATACTTTTTCCTCCCTGCACTGTGAATGTTTACATGTTATGTGCAATTAAACCATGGCAACATCTAATGTTTGTGTAGTATTATGTTCTGTATTCTTCTATTGTTGTGACTTAGATGACGTTCAGAGCACATTTTATGCACAATTCATGCAAAACTCCACGTAATCCCAAGGGGTTCACATACTTTTTCTTGCAACTGTATATATAAAAATCAATCCTGATGTACTGACGGCCTATCACATTTCTTGAGGTCCTAAAATTCCAGGACAGTAGATATGCTGCCCAAATGACCCCTTTTTGGAAAGTAGAAAGTCCAAGATATTTAGTAAGAATGATAGCCAGTTTTTTGAAGTTGTAATTTTTTGTTAAATGTTTTGTAAACTGAAGAAATAAAAGAAAAAATATTTTCACATTTTGTTTTACATACTGTACTGTCACCAGTGCAGTATGGTATTATCATATAAATGGTGTGGTGGTGATTGAGGACACTGGCTGGTGACAGTATGAATTAAAAAAAAATATTTTTTTTCAATTTTTTTAAAACTTTTTTTATTTAAATATTTACTTATTTTTTATGATTTTTATTTTTACACACTGTGAACAGAGCAGTACAGTGTTATCACAGTGATACTATGCTAATCTAGGGATGTGATCAAGATTTTTTTTACATACTCTGATTGCTTATAATAACTTGCTGAGATAATAACTGTTATAAGCAATCTTTTTTAGGAATACCCTGCATTCATCCAGTGTGTACTAATGTGAATCTATGATTGGCCACAGCGATCACATGTTACAGATGCACTGTGATTGACCCTATCTGTATTATTTGATCACTGTGACCAATCACAGAGATCAACACATGAATGATGCTTTGAATGAAAGCCATTTATTGTGTACAACTGTCATGTGATCTGCTGTGATTGGTCACCGCAATCACATGGTATCATGCAGCATCCGGGTACACTGATTTGTCATCTGATCGTGCCACAGCACAGTTCTAATTAAAAAAATCCTCAGAATATAGGCAAAAAGCACATGCAAAGAAAAAAAAGGGGAGGGGGAGAAGGAGAATCAAAAAGGAGAAAAGTGGTGGAGTAAAAGGAAAGGAGATCAAGATCTGTCCTGTCACTCACCTGGACACCACCACTCCTCACGTAGGAGATTGGAGGTATTGTATCCATGAATTCCAAACTCTTTTAAACCGTGGGGCGGTGTCACAAAGTCAACTGAAAATGTTTTCATTATCCAAGTGAACATCCGCTTCATCATCACCAAGTCCACCACAGGCTTCTTCCAGGTGGTAGCAATAGCTATCTTAGCTGCCAGGAACATAAAACAAATAAGGGCCTGGGAGTGTCTAGACATCCCTACAGGTTTATTAAGTAGAGATATTTTGGGATCTTTAACAATATTTACCATGGAGACTGAATACATCAGGGCGTGAACTCTGATCCAGAAGCCCCCGACTTTACCAAAGAACCACCACGTGTGAAACATCAAGTCTACCTGTCCACAGCCTCAAAAGCGGAGGGCTGAGGAATCTGGGTAATTCTGTGGAGACGTTCAGGCACCAGGTACCAGCGAGAGACCACTTTAAAACCTGCATCTAGCAGAGAGACGTTCATATAGGCCATTCTTTCCATTCCTCCTCAGAAATTTCTACACCCAAATCTTTTTCCCAGACCATGTGGCGAAATGACGTCCCTCTGATGCTCATTGCGATAACACCTGTTTTCAAAAGCGAGTCATAATATCTAGAGTGAGTCTTTGTACAAATCTAGGAATATGCAACATTTATTGTAAGTGGTAAGCCTTAGAAGCCAGCATGTCAAACTGTTGTGTGAAATAGATGATGGGGTGTAGCCCCCCTATGATCAAGAAAGTGTCTAAATTTGATAAAGGCCATTATTAAGCCACCATTGGAACTTTTGGGATCGTAGACCAGATGGAAATGCTGGATTGTTATAAGTAGGCGCGATGGGGGTAGGAAGAGACCTTATTGACGCAAATTTACACAGTATGTAACACAATGTGACGAATGAGAAATTGCCCTTCATTGTGTAGAATAGATCCACATAAAAAGATCAATGTGTCAGGGTCTGCAATCCTATGCCTCCAAGGCCACACAGTCAGGCCTATAGGATTTGGATAGAGAGAAAAACAGGTGGCGCACACACCTAGTGCATTATCCAAGGTTTATTGTAGGAATTAAATCATAAAAACATACTCACAGACGAAGCATGTATCTAAAAAGCATAGAAAAATGACAATGGCCACAACGGCAGGCAAGGTGTTCTCACTGTCAGTGCGGTCAAATGGCTGACGCGTTTCGGGGACGAATCCCTTTCCTCAGAGCTGATGACCAACCTCTGATGCTGATGCACGATGAATGGAAAGTAAAGTGAGAGCCCTGCTGTTGATGCTGGGCATCAACAGCAGGGCTCTCACTTTACTTTCCATTCATCGTGCATCAGCATCAGAGGTTGGTCATCAGCTCTGAGGAAAGGGATTCGTCCCCGAAACGCGTCAGCCATTTGACCGCACTGACAGTGAGAACACCTTGCCTGCCGTTGTGGCCATTGTCATTTTTCTATGCTTTTTAGATACATGCTTCGTCTGTGAGTATGTTTTTATGATTTAATTCCTACAATAAACCTTGGATAATGCACTAGGTGTGTGCGCCACCTGTTTTTCTCTCTATCCAGTGGCTGATTTCCCCGTCTGAGGAGGGCTGCACCCCTGGAACATTTCCTTTTGGTTGTCGCTGTCCTGGTACCCTTGGCTTCCCTTTTGGCTGTGCATATCTTGAGGCGCTGGAGAGTACATACGCTATAGGATTTGGAGTATATTTGGGATAGTTGTATGATCTGGGCAGCGTAGTAGTATTTCTTGAGATCCTGAATTCCTATGGCCCAGAGAATGCCAGACAAAATTCAAAAGCTAGTTCTGAAACCACTGAAAGTCAGCAACCAGGGTTGCCACTGGTAAAGTGGGAAAATAATGTAGGATTCTAGGTAACAGGACCATTTTGAGAGCTGCGATTCTACTCATCCACAATAAATGACTCAAAGACAACCACACCTCTACTCCCCCGTAACAGTTTGGGGAGCAGGGTTGAATAAATGGCTTTGTAAAAAAGATGCTGTAGAGGGGGTCAATTTGATCCCTAAGTAAGGGAGGGAATGTGATTGCCAAGAGAGGTTAAACCGTCCAATTGACCACTAAGCCTGAGATGTTCCTAAAGCAAGCTAATACACTGTAGGTCTATAATCGATGGGAGGGAAGTATCGGAGTACGTAAGAAAGAGAAGCAGATCATTGGTGAAGACTGCATTTATGTTGTTTCCTCCACTTTCCACACCAAGAACATCTGGGTGTGATCAAATAGTGACTGCCAAGAGTTCCACTGCGATGATGAAAAGGAGTGGGCAACCCTGTTGTGTACCCGAGGTGATGGAGAGAGATACAGAAGTATAGCCCTTCACTCACAACTGGTTGGAGGGTTTGCTGTACAGAGTTGCTAAAAACGACAGGAACTTAGTGCCAAAATTCCACACAGACAAGATTCTAAACATGTACAACCACAATAAAGTGTCAAATGCCTTCCTGTTTCCCAGGGAAAGCAGCAGTTCCTTTTGTGATCACCATCCCAAGAGGAGTGAAGGATAGAGATAAGCTAGATAGCCCGGCAAATCTGGTCAGATGCCTGCCTGTGCAGTACACACCCTGCTTGATTATTACGGAAACCATTAAGGCAGGTGGCATAGATTTTTGCCAATAATTTTAAATCTTAATTAATCAGGGAAATCAGACTGTATTGTCCATGTCGCTGGGATCTCTATTAGGTTTAGGTATGAGACTAATAAAAGCCCTGTTTGAATCAGCTTCTATAGAACCTCCATCCTGAAGTGCATTAAAGTATGAGAATAAGTGCAGAAGTAAAATAGGGGCACATTTATTGTAATAAAGCTATCCAGCCCAGAGACAACATTTCTGTGACAGAAATTTCCTTTTCCAAAAGCTCTCTATGGGGTGCTGATAGGGAAGGAAGATGTACCAGAGATTCCTCAAAATCCCCTGAAGAGGTCGAACTTGATTTCATATATATAGATTTTTGTAATAGGTATAAAACTCTTGGGTGACAATCTTAGGGTTCTCAGTGAGTGCACCATCAGCCTTTCACAATTTAGGAATTGACATCATGGGTGGTTTGGGGGTCAATTTCCTAGCTAATAACTTCCCCGGCTGGTTGGCCTGCTGGTAAAGATGAGCTTTGGTCTTAAGGCAAAGGTTAGGTTTGGTATGAAGTTGATTTTATCTCCTAAGTCAAGATGAGGCTTAGCTTTATGTTCTTTAGGTAATGCTGTATAGTCCAAGTATTTTTGGCGAATCATGGCTTCAGAGTTCTTTTTAAAGCTAGACGCCAGCTGGATGAGGATGCCCCCTACAGAGGCTTTGTGTGCTGCCCAATTAGTTTGAGAGTTGGTTTGAGTCAGATTGTTTACTGAGAGAACTTCCTTCAAATGCAGTTTGACATCAAAGCAGATGGAGGGATTATTCAAGAGAGATTAATTCAATCGCCAAGTTTAAGAAGCAGGAAGTTTGTGACAGTCAGAGATTGTCATGAAAACTGACTAGCGGTTAGACCAGGGAACCTCAAAGATTTTAGAGGAGAGAAAATGAGGAACATCCCGAGAGGGGGTTGAGATATAGTCTGTCCTGGAGAATGTGGAGTTTACCTGGGAATGATGGGTAAAATCACATTTAGTAGGATTGAATTCCCTCCACACATCTATCAGATCATATTGGTGCAATAACTGAGTGTATTTAGTACCCACTTTAGACAGCTGCAAAATCTGGGAACTCGGAGGTCTGGGTTTGTCCAGGGCAGAATCCAAAGCTAAATTAGAGTCTCCACCCAAGAAAACAGATCCAACAAAATGCTGGGATAGCATCTGTAGGAGAGATTGTAGAAAAGACAGTTGGTCAGCATTAGGAACATAGAAGGAGACAGAAGTCACCTTGGCTCCTTCTATCTCATCAGCCACTAAAAGGTACCTCCCGTCAGGGTTCTTAATCACATTAAGAGGCAAGAAACAACATTTGGAAATACAGACTGCCACTCTACACATCTTGTCGGGTGTGTTAGCCATAAAAAATTTAGGGTATTATCCATGAAGGAAGGATGGTCCATTTATATGGAAATGGGTTCCTTTTAAAAGTACTACCTCAGCTCCCACGGAATGGTAATAGTAAAAAGTCTTACAGCACTTGGCGAGGGAGTTCAAGCCCTGTGCATTCTGAGAAACGACTGAAATCAGCTTAGGAGATGTAGAAGTAGCTATTTTAAATGTGTGTACAAGGAAAGTTTACTTTGGGAAAGTTGGCAATGATGGGCAAAATGCAAGCTGTCTGGGGTGGCAGGAGAGTGGCGGATGGGAGCAAGAAAAGGGGAAAAGAAAAAGAAGACCCATTCCATAAGGAGGGGGAGACCCAAGCCTCCTGTAAACAAAAACAAAAAACATGAGAAACATAAACATGCGAGCAGTACTGTAAATTGAAGGTAGCCAGGAGCGGCTTCCGGGTTCCACAAAGGTAGCTGACAAAGCAAAAAGGTTTTGCCTCTACACACATGGAGGATTATCTGAGTTCACGTCAGCCAAAATAATAAAGCTACAAAGATGATTTCCCCTAGATGTTAACCCATTGCTAGCTTGTGTCACTAGTACATTGTACAGTAATAGCACTAATCACTGTATTAGTGTCACTATTGATGTCAGTGTAAGTTAGTGAGTTAGTGTACTTCTGAGCCAGCGTTAGCTAGTGCCACACTATCACAGTCCCACTATAAGTTGCTGATTCCCACCATTACCAGTATAGCATCACAGCTGCTTAATTTACTGTTTATATTGCATAGTTTGTAGACACTATAACTTTTGAACAAATTAATTAATATACACCTATTTAGATTTTTTTTGCTTTTACCAAAGAGGTGTAGCAGAATATATTTTGGCCTAAATTTATGCATAAAATAGATTTTCTTGATTTTTTTTTTTTGGATATGTTTTATAACCAAAATTAAGAAAATATTGTTTTTTCCAAACCTTTGTCTTTTTTAATGAATCTAATAAAAAAACAGTGGTGATCAAATACCACCAAAAGCAAGACCTATTTGTGTGAAAAAAGTATATAAATTTCATTTGAGTACAGATTTGCATGACTGAGCAATTGCCAGTTAAAGTAGCGCAGTGCTGAATAGCAAAACATGCTCTGGTCATGAAGGTGTTAAAACCTTCCAGAGCTCAAGTGGTTAAAACATATTTTTCCAGATTACTAATCAAACAGTTAAAGTGTAATGCTTTACACATCCACGTACAGTATGAAATTAATAATCTAGTCCTAGAAATATACTGAGTAATTTTTCCATTATTGTATATTTGACTATGATTCTATTGTACTGCTGCATATATATCAGCAAGTGGATACTTAAACATTAGCAACTACTTCTTGTAACATGGTGTCAAGCACTGCAGAAAAGAGTAATATATTTTGAAAAATTGAGTCATTTTGTGTGTGAAAATTATAGTGACACATAGTGAAAGTGCTGAGCATTACAGCCAATAGTCCCATCATCCCATTATCCCAATATGCAGTTTAGCACATCCCGCTAAACCCTCATATTCTGCAATAAACCAGACTGAATGTTACATACTGTAGTTACATAGTTAGTCTGGCTGAAAAAAGACAAAAGTCCATCTAGTTCAATCATTAAAAAAAAAAAGTTATAATCCTACACGCACAGTTGATCCAGAGGAAGGCAAAAAAATCCCAGCAAACCATGATCCAATTTGCTACTGCAGGGGAAAAATGCCTTCCTGATCTCCCAAGAGGCAATCAGATATTCCCTGGATCAACTTTACCTATAAATGTTAGTATCCAGTTATATTATGTATTTAGGAAAGAATCCAGGCCTTTTTTAAAGCAATCCACTGAGCTGACCAGAACCAACTCTTGAGGGAGTCTATTCCACATTTTCATAGCTCTTACTGTGAAAAGTAGCTGAGCTTCTCCATGCCTCTTATCAGTTTGATTGCCCTTCTCTGCACTTTCTCCAATTCCCCAATGTTCTTTTTGTGAATTGGTGCTCAAAACTGAACTGCATATTCCAGATGAGGTCTAACTAATGATTTGTACCGGGGTAAAATGATATCTCTCTCTCTGGAGTCTATACCTCTTTTAATACAAGAGAGGATTTGCCAGCACCTGTGGTAGTGAGCGCTTGTAGATAGGCAACTTGGGGTTCCCCAGGATGCAGAGTCTAAGCCCCAGCCTGCTTTTTCACCAGAGCCCCTGATGGTGGGCATGGACTTGCAGCAAGCTGGGACCAGGTCACGGCCCCTGGGTACGCCCAGCTGAGGATGAGGAGACCACTCGCAGGAGCAGAATACAAAGGGAGGAAACAAACGGAAATCTGATAGACTAGCCAAGGTCAGGATGGGTGGAAAACAAGCACAGTCAGAGAATGAAGCCGGAGTTGGTACATGAGTAGTCAATGCAGGATACAAGAGATAGCAACACACAGGAGCTCAGACAACTAGGAAGTTGCTGAGGCAAAGTGGCCTAGACTGAGCATGTCTTATATAGGCAGGCAAACAAGGAGTCGGGCCAGGGTGTGATGTAAGGGAAGGAAATAAAACACAGAGAACAGCAGATGACGCCAATAGATGAGCACAGACAAACACACATGTGAAAGGGATCAGGAACAGCACTGCAGCAAGGAGGTAAGAATATACAAACAAGAAACTGCAAGCTAACTTGTGACAGGATTTTGCTCGCGTTAGAAACCACAGCTTGGCATTGCATTCCATTATTAAGCTTGTGATCTACCAGAACTCCCAGATCCTTCTCCCCCATTAATTCCCCCAATTGTATCCCCCTAATATGTATGATGCATGCATATTCTTAGCTCCCAAGTGCATAACCTTACATTTATCAACATTAAACCTCATTTGCCACATAGTTGCTCAATTAAACAGTACATTGAGGCTGGCTTGTAAGTTGGAGACATCCTGTAAGGACGTTATTCCACTGCACAGCTTTGTGTCATCTGCAAAGACTGAAATGGTATTCTTAATCCCAGACCCTATATCGTTTGTACATACTGTATATTAAAAAGTAAGGGCCCCAACACAGAACCTTGGGTGAAACCATAGGGTGGGTGAAACCATTAGGAAAAACAGATGAAAATGTAGGAACATACAGAAAACACAATTAATAGTTCAGTGTAACCATGATAATCTGTCCATAATTACCATGAAGAACAATAATTATCCAACTCGTAAAAAAGGGATGGATGGGCATCTAATTCCCCTTCCGTCTGTCAGATTGGGTTGGATGGAAATGGACAGGTGTTCTGTTTTCACCGGACCGTCCATTGAAGAGAGTGAGCTGCTCTGTGTCCACTCTGCAGCAGTGGAGCGGACACAGACCTGTCATCTGCTTGCTCAATGGCTCCACCTGTTTTCCATCTGCAGTCAAGCTGGTTCAAAACCAGACAGGCACATGACATGGCCCCCCCCCCAATGGACCCCTCCAGGGGCCTAGCGGGGATTAGTGGGGAAAGCGGCATGAAAGTCCCGAATGAGGGCCAGGGCATGTAAATCTTTAGCAGGAACCCAGGAACGGTCAGTTACAGGATATTCTTTCCATTCTTTGAACAAGATATTATATTCCATGGCCCTGCCTTCTATAATCCTGAATCTTAGATACTTCATACTTGTGCCGCCCATCAATGAGAACAGAAGGAGGTGGCTGTTGTGCTCTGGAATAACGACTGAAGATTGCCTTTTTAAGAAGGAAAAATATGGAAAACTGGATGTACACAAAGAGGAGGTGTAAGGTAATTCCTGTACGTCGACTGGCGCATAGATATGCGCATGTGCACAACATCGAACATAGAAATAAGGTGAATTGCTACTAAATTGAACATAGGCTTGTGCATGTGCACAAGTATGGGGTGCACACAGTTTCTGGCACCAGATGTGCTATTTAGGGGTTGCATTCTTTGTCAGTGCTGACTGGTCTTCAGCTGTTTCCTCGTGTCCTGCTTGTATCCAGTGTGCTGACCCCGGCTACTTCCCTGACTATGCTTCTGGCTCCAGTTCAGCTTTACAGTCATGCAGAGTGCTTGCCCTGGCTGTCTATGATATCAGCTTCAGTTGTCACGGTGTGTTCCATGCTCACGCTTGTTAGAAGTTCCAGCAAGCCATGCACCCAGATCTTGCAGTTCCAGTGGAGTGATCCTTTACTTTGGCTGGTCATTCCTGCATCTCCTCTGTTCCTGACCGGATGCCCTACCTGACCTACAGAGTTTACACCTCCAGCCACAAGTTCTGCAATCAACATCTGCAGACACTTGTATTCCTCCAGTCCCTCAGCACCATCTGTTCCACCATCAGTGGAGCCTGGGCTGGAGATACAAGAGAGGCTGACTTCATCAATGCAGACTTTTACCAGGTACGTGACAGTAGGGGCAATTTCAGGCAATAGAAGACTGGTCAAACTTGTGGAACAACCTGGTAGGGACAGATAAACCGATGGCCCAACTTGGTAGAAGGTTGCTTTAGTCTTACATACTTAGCGTATAGCCAAACATTGTCCCCCACTGCACACAGAGATATATGATTCCTTCACCTACCAGAGAAAAGCTTGTATTTGCCAACTGCCCTTTGTAAAAGTGAACAGATTTTTTTCTAGTGCAGCAATATATTTTTTCGCTCATTGATCTGCTGCTGGTACACCAGAGGAAGGTTGCAGTAAAAGGAAAGTCCGTAAGTGGTATCCTAGAGCTGCATAAATAGGTGTGGTTTGAAGGGCACTGTGCCAATGGGAGTTGATGGCTAATTCAGCCAAAGGCAGATAGTCCGACCAGTTAGAATGTAGTGAATTAATGTAGGTCTTGATCTGATTCATGTGTTCTGTTTGTCCATCAGTTTGTGGGTGGTGTGAGGCAGCAAGAGACAATGTTACCCCAAGTTTTTACACAACGCTCTCCAGAACCGAGAAATGAACTGAGAATCCTGGTCAGACATGATTCTGGTAGGATTCCCATGATGTTTTACAAAATGAGTCATTTTAGAAAAGCGGTCCACTATGAACCATACAACAGCTATTCCAGCAGATTTGGGTAGGTCCATGATCAAAGACCATGGTCAAATGGGTCCAAGGCTGTCAAGCTGTGGTGAGTGGTTGTAGCAGGCTGGTGGGTAGTGTGCGTGGAGTCTTATTAGCAGCATAGGTTGGACAGGTGGCTACATAATTGAAAACATCCTTTTTATACCTGGCCACCAAACATGATGCTCCAAAGTCTTTAGAGTAATTGTGACTCTCAGATGGATAGACAATACTCCATCATGAGCCCAAATAAGTACTCCCTTCCTGAGACTAGTTGCTACAAACAGATGGCCAGATGATACTTTCAGACCTCAGGGAAAACTATTTTGGGCTTCCTGCAATAGTTGTAAAAGGATAGTAGAGACTTGTGCCATGATCTTATGTGGCGGAATTATGCATTGTTCAGTGGGTTGGACTACTTAAGTAGTTTCAAACTGTCTGGAAAGGGCCTCAGCTTTCTTGTGTCCTTGAACATATGAGAGGCTGAAATTGAAATGGAAAAAGAAAAGAACCCATCGTGCTTGACGTGAATTCAAAAGTTTAGCTGAATAGAGATACAACAGGTTTTTTTTATGTCTGTCAGTATGGTAAAAGGTTTTTTAGTCCCTTCCAGAAGATGCCTCCATTAGGACAATGCAAGCTTAATTGGTAGTAATTCTCGGTTTCCGACATCATAGTTGACTTCAGCAGGAGAACATTTTTTAGAGGAAAATGCTACTGGATGAATTCTTACAGTTTTGGGTTGCCTTTGAGACAGCACTGCACCAGCCCCTACTTCAGAAGCATTAACCTTAACACTGGAGGACTGGGATTGAGTGTTTGAAGAATTGGATCCTTGCTAAATATTTCCATTAATTGCTGGAAAGCTCAAGCTGCTTTGGAGGGCCATACTTTACAATTTATCCCCTTAATAGTCATAGCAGTAACAGGTGTGGCAATAGTGGTGAAACATCTGCAATATTTGGCAAAGCCCAGAAGACCAGAAGCCCTCTCAAGGTGTTGACCACTGCAGGACAGCATCACGCTTTTGCGGGTCAATTTGGAAACCTTCAGGGCTTATATTATAATCAAGAAAGGGTATGCGGCTTTGATGGAAACTACATTTTTCACTCTTTGCATAGAGGTGATTCTCACGTCGTAACCACTGTTGTACTTGTTTCACATGTGAAATGTGTTCCAGGTGAGTCTTGGAAAAGATTAAAATGTCCTCCAGATGGATTATTACAAACTTGTTTCTGAATTCGTGGAACACCTAATCCATGAAATGCTGGAAGACAGCAGGGGCGTTGCAGATGCCAAAAGGCATAACTAGGTATTCATAATGTCTGTTGCAATTGTTGACTGCTGTCCTTTACTCATCACCTTCTCTTACACGAATCAGGTTATAGGTCCTTCTCAGGTCCAGCTTAGTGAAAATGAAGGCTCCTTTAAGAGCATCAAATAATTCTGGGATTAGGGGCAAAGGATAAGGATTTATAGTAATCTGGTTTAAACTTCAGTTTTCTATACATGGACAGAGACCCTCAGCTTTTTTTTTCAACAAAGAAGAATCCTGCCTCCACTGGAGAGGAAGAATGGAGAAAAACTCTCCCCCAAGTTGTCCTGACTATATTCTTCTACAGACTTTTGTTTTGGCAAGGACAATGGATATGTCTTCCCCTTCCTTCAGGAGAGGTGCTCCAGGGATCAGATTAATTGCACAATCAAAAGAACGATGTTGGGGTTGAATCTCTGCTCTTTTCTTGTAAAACACATCTTGAAAGTCATGATATTCCTAATACAAGGTCTGAGGTATAGTCACAGAGGCCAATAGGGGACAAAGTATACAGTTCTGTTCACAATGCGACCTATAGGAAGTTAATTCCTCAATCAAAAGAAGGGTTGTGTAGTTGCAACCATAGAAACCCAGGATTACAGGCAGAAATGGAGAGTCAATCAGAGAAAGGATAATTTTCTCCTTGCGGATGTGCCAACCTGGAAGGTGACTGTAGTGGTCTTGTATTCTACTATGACTTTTCCTAATGGTTGTCCATTCAGAGTGGTGATGGTCAAAGCTCTTGATTTGCAAATAAGAACCAAAGTATATACTGCAGAGACTTAAACCCTCTGGGGGCAGAATGGACAAAGCTACAGCACAGAACTGAAAGGGTCCCAGGTTCAAAGCCAGGTAGGTACATGACACCTGTTAATGGTAAGATCGGCCCTGGAAAAGGTTCATTGATGATTGTCTCCTCATATGGGGTGGGACTGAAACTTTGCTGCAAGAATATATTAAACAGCTAGATAACTTAGAATTCATTATTACATATAGCCAAAGCCATATTAATTTTTTGGATCTTATTATCAAAGTCGGTAAAGGTAGGGTGGAGACTGCTGGCTACCAGACAAACTGGCTGGAAAGGTTTTATTCCCATTAACAGTTGTCAGCACTGTCCATGGATTGAGGCAATACCAAAAGGACAGTTCCTAAGATATATGAGGAACTGTTCAAAAAATACAACTTTTATGCAGCAGTCAGAAGGTTTGAAACAGGGATTTCTGGAGAAAAACTACAACCCTGAGGTGATAGGAAAAAAATATATGGAGGCGCTAAAGGTTGATAGGATAACTCTTCTAGTAGAGAGAGAAGAGGAGGACAGGGAGGAAGAGGGCCCCCAGCTGAGTGCTCCCTTATTGTGAAAATAAGGAAATGATTGTTATGACAATTACAAAATATTGGCTTGTGTAAAAAAAGGACCCCGTATTCAAGATAGTGTTACCCCCAGAACCCAAAGTGGTTTTAACCTGGACATTAACATTGAGAGACATATTGGTGAAAGGTTTCATTAGAAAACAAAAAGCTCCAGTTAAGAACTTCTCTAACAGGGAAAAAGGGCTTTAGACATTGCAGAAGGTGCTATGCTTGTAAACATTCAAAAGAGAGCAGAAGGATTATAAAGGCTTTTAGTTCTGGGCCCACAGAAAAAGCAGTATGAGGTAAGGGATTTTTCTCACCTTTGACAGCACACACGTCATCTATTTACTTGAATGTGGCTGTGGGATAGAATATGTGGGACACACTAAACACACATTAGCAAAGAGAGACAAAGAACATATTATAAATATTTTGAGTTACAAAAAGAGTTTGAAGGGGTTAATAATATGTGGCAACATGGTAAGGGGTTTACGAAAAGGAAATGAATGGTGTAAATATTGGAGTGGTTATGGTGCTCCCACTTCCCTGATGGAGAAGGACCATATAGCCTTTGAAACGCATTGGATTTCTGGTGGAAGGAAAGGAGCAAGTAGCACCTCTACTTGACATTCTTTCCAGTTGCCGGCCATGAACAGGAATTATCAGTGGAGTTGTATCTCTTTAAATTCTTGTGACAGAAGATTTTTGCAAGTAGGATTTTTTATTTAATAATAAAGTCTTATTTTACTACACAAGGAGGAACACTCTGTTCTTTATATTTTGCGAGGATGGTGGGAACCCCAGCCTGAGGGCAGATGGGCTGTGCAGTAGGTTCAGATGAAGGAAATCTGTGTGTGAGTCTTGACCTGTGGGCAGAAGCTACATAAGAAGGAGAAAGTACTGGAGTAAGAGATGAGGGACAGAGCTTCATTTCCACTATCGCTATAGACCATGCTGGGATCTTGTTTGTGAAAGACCTGTGGCTGTTTTGTACCTTGCAACAATATTCTCAGTGTGTGATACACATATTTCTACAAGGGCTGATCTGTGAGGTGGACAATGAAAAAACTTTCCCTGTTGCAAGTGAGGAAAACATTTATCCATGCAACAGGATTACTGGTTTGATTTAGGGGAAGTTTCACCTTTATAAGTTTTTATACCCCTTTTGTGTACTGTCAGTGTTATTTTATCCTAGTATAGAGCCAAATCCGTTTGTACTGCAATCAAGACATTGTAAAATAAATTTTTTTTAGCAGGATTACTATTTAGTTTCTCCTTAGAAATTTTTTTAGAAAGTTTATTAACCCTTTTTTTGGACTGTCAGTGTTATTTTCCTCTGCTGTATTGTCATTAATTTATATTAGGTTGTTGTGAAGAGGAGCTTGGTATATTTATTTCCCTTTTAATTTTTTTTCTTCATTTTTTTCTTATTTTGTTAAAACCAAAAAAAAAAAAAGTTTTAGTAATCCCTCACCATCTTCATGTCATGTGCTTCAGAAAGCTCTTTAAGCCTAAACTGGAAGGGAACAAACCGCTTTCATGGGGTTAAATTTGGTGGAGCACTAGACTGAGCCTTTAAAATAGAGTCCAAAAGATCAGGGGAAAGGGCCCCTATCACTTGTGCTAGACTTAAGATATTGTGAATCTTAGAGGAAGTTTCCAATTGGGGTTCAAAGCTGTGGCATCTGTCTTGGCATTCTTAGAACCAGGACCCAAATGTTCCTGAACATAGGTTTCCATGGCCTAATATTCAGGTAGTGACAGAGGGTCTATCGGCAGTTTACATTTTGGGGATGGATAACTGGCAAGCAGATTATCTCGCTTGCAGAGTCTAGATCAGAGGGAGTCATTGCATCTTGAAGTGTTTCTCTAGATTTGTCAGTTTTGGGGCACCCCAGTGATTGATCTCTTTGCATCCAGGCTCAATAAAAAGGTTCCTAGGTTTCTGGCCAGATCAAAGGACCCCTGGGCAGATGCGTTGGATGCTCTAGTACTCAAAAGTAGGAAGTGAGGGCATTCTGTTTATCCTTGTGACTCTGGGCTGGCCATGCAGGGCTTGGTTTGCAGACTTTGGTGGGTTGCAGACACTCCATGGCACCTTCCTCTCTGCTAGTATCTTTTATCCAAAGGTCCATTCTTCCACCCAACTTTACAGTCACTTTAACAGATTAAACCCAAGAGCTGAAGGATAAAGGCTTATCTCCAGCAGTCATTTCCATGATACTTACAGCACAGAAGTCCACGTCTCGCTCCATCAATTACAGCACCTGGAAGGCCTATTTTTCTTACCTTGAGCCTTTGGGGGTTCAGCCCAAGCAAATTCTCACTTGTCCGTATCCTGGTCCTTCTTCAAAGGGTTGTGGATTGACATTTGGCCCTCAGTACTGTGAAGGGCCAGGTTTTGGCCTTGGCCATTCTTTTGCAACATCCCTAACTTTCTTCTCCCTAGCTTGTACCTTTTATCCAGGGAGTCACACAGATAGTCTCTCCTTCTAGGCCCCCTTTGCCATCATGGGATCCAAATCTTATCTTGTTAGCCCTTTAAAATCCTCCCTATGAAAACATCCAAGATACTCCCCTCTTGACTTTATCACAAAAGGTGGCTTTTGTCACTTCTTGTCACTGTTTGTTGGGTGTCTGAATGTGTGGCTCTTTCATATTAGCAGTCTTTTTTCATTATGTACAAGGACTAGGTGGTACTTTTTTCCTAGGCTGACTTTTTTGCTGAAAGTGGTGTTGACTTTTCATCTCAACAAAGATATCTTCTCATCCTTGTGTCTACACCCCTCTCATCTAAGAAGGTGGTGCTTCATTGCCTGGATGTAGTTAAGGCCATTATAGTCTACCTTTCAGCTACAGCCCCAATTTGGACATCTGATTCCCTATTCATCATTCTGTAGTGTCCTAGACAAGGTCATGCAACTTTGTCTTCTACTGTTTCTAGATGGAGTCACCAAGTTGTTATCCAGCACTATGCCCTGTTGGGCCAAGAAGCTGTATTCACAGTTACTCCACATTCTACCAGGGTACTTAGCGTGTCCTGGGTGTTTCATCATTCTGTTTCTGTTTTTCAGGTTTGCAAATAAGTCTGTTCACCCTTTTACCAAGCCCTACAAATTTGACATGGCTGTCTCATCAGATGCCAGCTTTGGTTGGAAACTTTTGCAGGCGACAGTTTAAGTTCTGCCAGGGTGTGGTTTCCTCTTTTGTTTTTTTCAGTTTATGGGTCCACACTTCTTTCTGGCACTGCTTTGGGACATCCCATCTTTGAAGAAAAGCTATGAATTTCAATTAATGGAATAGAAAATTAGACTTTTGCACTAACCATAAAATCCCTTTCTCTGAGTTCATTGAAGAACATAGTGCCCACCAATCTCCTTTTTGGATGTCTCGGTATTCTTGTCCTACTACTGCCGGTTATGAACTAAACTCAGTGTTGTAGCTGGGGGGGGGGGGGGGGGGTTGGCCAACACCAAAGGGTCCCCCCTTAGGCGTGTTTTTAATTTGGTTGCATCTAGCATCCTGCTCTTGAATGTGGTGACTTCAGCCCATCTTTTATGAAGAAAAGCTGTGTCATTCAAAGAACTCAAGAGAAAAGGATTTTACGGTGAGTACAAAAAATGTTTTCTCTTTGAATGTATATACTGTACCAGATATTTCATAGAGGGTTCTGGGTGGGCATCTGTTGGTGTTGAAGAAATACTTTTATAAACTAAAATAAAAAATAATTAAAGTCTATAAAATTTGGCAGAAGTGCTGAGGTGGTGTCAAAGTGCGGAGCTCATACCCTTAAATTCAATTGGTGCTGTAGAAGTCTAGCAGTATATTAAACCCTGTTCCCATTCTTCTTCGACTTGAAACTAAATGTTCTAGGTAATACTAGGCTTTAATGTGATTGTAAACCCATTTTTTTTTAAATGACAAACATGTCATATTTACCTGCCCAGATCCTTCTATTCACAGGTCCCCTGCCGGCACTCTTGGGTCCCCTCCCACCACCACCACCACCACTGAGTGCCCCTACAGCAAGCAGCTTGCTATAAGGGCACTTGCTCAGGCTCATTCCCAAATGGCACTCTGTGTGCTGCCCCCTTGCTCCCTCCTCACTGGATGTCTCTGAGCCTATAGGGAGGGAGAGAGAGTGGAGAGAGCCGCTGCTCTCATGCCCAGTGTTGGATTGATATCAGGTGGTTTTGTACCTTCAATGTAGAGAATGCATTAGGGTAAAAAACCTTCAAAACCACTTTAAAAAAGCACATATAATATTTATGTTTTAGAAATGATTGAGCTTCTTAGTTATTATAATCCATAACTTTGACACACATTGTCAGATATTTATTTTATCATAAATATTTTTGCTATATGCCTTTTACTTACTGCAAGGACAACAAACTTAACATTTCAGATAATACATTTTATTTTCTGGCAGATAATAATACATTTTACCTTTGTTTACTTATTATGCTGTTTAAGTAACTGCAGAAGATAATGCATATGCACTGGTTTAGCAGTATAGAAAATGCCAACCACCTTGATCCTCTTGGGGTTCCAAACACAGTCTTCCTCCAAACCACTGGGAACTATGCCAGAATGTGGTGGTACCCATGCTGTATTATAAGCAAAATAATGCCATGTCTTCTTCAGATGGCAATGGCTTAAATCAATCTTTTTTACCCTACCTACTTTCACTACAAGCGTCAAAACAACCTGATCTGTTTTATCCTTTAGGGGATACCGAAGGGCTTTATGTTCATCTTTACTAACATAGACTCCTTTTCCTAGCATGCCTCCAGATGATTGATGAAATCCATGCCTGATGATGTCCACAGCTGCAGAAAAATTGGTGCCATGATACATAACAAAAGTCTTCCCCATAGATTATGAGCCTTTAGTCTTTCTGCACAAACTTTGGAAATTTGTATTGATAAGATTCACTGTGTACATGCAGAGATTAGGGATAATGCCACTGAAAGAAACAAAAACTGGATTTTTATTATATTTCATTATTAATAGTTACGTAGATAATTCATGTGACATCTGGTTGTCTTCAGTAAAACTGTAAGGCCACTTTCACACGAACATTCTGATTGGGCCTATCTGTCCATTTTTCAGGCGGACCCGATCGGTACCTCCATTCTCCTCTATGGAGCCACAGGTATAAATGGAAATGTGCCTACATCCAATCCGATTCACTATAAACAGACAGATGGGGATCCATTCCACTTTCGTCCAGTGGATCGAATAAGACAGCAATTGAGCATAACAGGACAGGTAGTCCGTTTACATCTGACTGCCCATAGATAAGAGTGGGCTGTGTCTGCTCTGCATAAGCGAAGTGAACACAGTCCTGTCATCATCTGCTCAGTGGGGATAAGCAGACAGCTTCCTAGCTAGGCGAGCAGATCACAGGCGGATTCCATCCTCTGTGAAAAAGGCCTAAATCTGCTTACCAGTATGTTTTATAAAGGTTCTGTAATATTTATTTATTTCAGGTACTTGTATAGCACCATCAATTTACGCAGCACTTTGCATACATATATTGTACATTCACATCAGTCCCTAACCCTTAAGGGGCGTACAATCTAAGGTCCCTAACTTACATTCATTCATACACATACTAGGGCCAATTTATACAGGATCCAATTAACCTACCAGCATGTCTTTGGAGTGTGGAAGGAAACTGGAGTACCCAGAGGAAACCCTCGCAGGCACAGGGAGAACATGCAAACTCCAGGCAGGTGGTGCCATGGTTGGGATTCGAACCAATGACACTAGTACTGCCAGGTGGAAGTGCTAGCCACTTAGCCACTGTGCTGCCCACTTAGCCACTGTGCTGCCCATATTACAACGTAAGAAATGACATTGAGGATCCAGATCAATTGTGCTTTCCTTTTTTTATACTTTTTCTTAACTTACCTTCTGTTGCTTTCTCATTTCTTTCGTTTGTGAAAAGAAGAAAATAGCATATACATATGGTACAAAGCCATGTTGTAATTTAAAGTGTCATTAAACACAAAAAGCAAAATCACCAGGTCTTTAGTACCTAATAATATATAATTTAATAAAAGTTCATCATTGGCTACAAAAATATTATTTTAAATGATACTTTTAAATTAAAAATACACTTGTTAACCACTTGCCCTCCCGGAGATTTATCCCCCTTCCTGACAAGGCCATTCTTTGCAATACGGCGCTGCGTTACTTTGACTGACAATTATGCAGTCATGCAATGCTGCACTCAAATAAAATTGATGTCTTTTTTTGCTACTAATAGAGTTTTTTCTTTTGGTGGTATTTGATCACCTCTGCCATTTTTACTTTTTGAGCTATAAACAAAAAAAGGCTGATGATTTCGAAAAAAACATTTTTTTTATTTTCTGCTATAAAACATCCAATAAAATGTATAGCGGGACTGTGATATTGCGGCAGACATTTTTACACTAACTGAAACTTTGTGGGAACCAGTGACACTAATACAGTGATTAGTGCTAAAAATATATACTGATCACTGTACTTTGACACTGGTTGGTAAGGGGTTAATACCTAGGGTGAGCAAAGGGTTAAGTGCATGCCTAGCTATGTGCTTGGTGTACACTAGGTGGTGCTTTTACTAAGGGAAGTGATAGATCGTGTTCTGAGCTCTGCAGAGAGACAGGATTCATGACTCCCTTTTGTCACAACGGAGCTATGGCTGTGCAAACATAGCCATAGCCCTGTTCTTCCTCTCTGACCAACGATCGGCAGGGCTTGTAGATCGTTTTCTGCTGCGACAGTTCGCAGCAGAAGATTGCCTCTGGTGGTGCATGTGCACCCCTGTGTGGCAGGAAAATGCAAAATCATGTATATTTACGTGATTTTGCACAGGAATACCATCATATAGCAGTAAAACTGCTATAGAGCAGATTGAAAGTGGCTAATTAATTTGCGGTCTAGCCACTTGCTGTTTAATAAATGTATTAAGTAAGAGTTGAATCCTTTAGCAGAGGTATTCCTACCACTGTTAAATGTGACAGTGCCAGCTCAGGGATGCTGGTTGTAAAGAAGCCGGCACCTGCTGGTGTCCTAACAATCAGTGACTCATCCCTGCCCTGCTCTTTCAGCTGTCAGTCTGGGATTGACAGGCTGACAGGGAAATGTAAACAAAGGAGCAGGGAGAGTGTTGGAAAAAATGGTCCATAGCAGGTCATTCAGGTCTGTTATGAAATTCAAGGTGGTGTCGGAATGGTTCTGGGCTCACAGAATTAAACAGAAAGGTCTGAACTTATCATCTTGGGCATGCTGGAAGCCATTTTGTTCTGTATATTCTATTTTCATGGTTTCTGAACACAGATTCTAAGTACATTCCAAATTCGTTACAGCTTATGTTTCCAGGTTATAAATTATATTATTATTTGACAGGAGTATTTTAATAAAAAATGTCAATTGTCAAATTTTTTATTAGTATTACATGAAGTAAATACTTGCTTACTTAAGTAACTCAGGTTTTGTATTACTATATTCAATTTCCACATACATATATTTTGTACCTATACGTTGTTGGTGCTTACCAACATAGGGGGGCGCTGCACGCACCCCTCTCCCCCATGTCCGCTGTGTCCACCGGATATGAGAGTCCCAGTAATCGGGACTTGGTGATCATGTGATCACTGTTCGATCACGTGATCACAATGACAACAAAGCCTTTATGAATCAACCTGATTCGTAAAAGCTTTGCTTTTGTTCCTGGAGAACTGTGATTGGTCCACAGCTCTCACATGGCACATGGGGCCAATCACAGCACCCTGTACCATGTGACCAACTGGAGCCAATCACAGATCACTGTACTTTGAACTGTCATGAACTTAACACATTCATGACAATTCAAAGCAAGCTTTGCATTGTAGAGCAGTAACCTTCATTGCTCCTGCAATGCAAAGTGTAAGGAAAAACAGAAAATCCCTGATCACCCCCCCAGAGTAGTACAAAGTTACTATGGTAAGATTTCACTACTCTAATGAAAGTATTTTTTAAAAAATTGTAAAAAAATAAATAAATAATTGAGAGAAATATATATTTTTTGTAACTACTTGCCGCCCGCCCGCCAACAATGTGTAGGCGAGCTGCAGCTCTGGGCAAAGCGACGTAATCTTACATTGCTTTCTATTTTCAGGTGCCGTCCAGGGAAATAAGAGGGAACACCGCTCTGAGTAAAAGCACTGCATTTTACACACATTAGATTAGCACATTTAACTCTTTAATCTCCCCTATTAACCCTTTGATCACCCTGTCACCCAGCCAGTATATAGAATTTTTCACTGATCACTGTATTAATGCCACTAGCAGCATCAGCTAGCGTTAGATTGCCTGCACACTATCACACTCACGTTATAGGTTGATGATCACCACCATTATTAGTATAGTGTTTGTACAGATCAATATATTGATCATGAACAAAACTATACTAGTTCCTCCTTTGTATAGTGTTCTAAAAAATGCAGTGTTAGCAGGATCGGCTCCATTCGCTGCCAGCACTGGTGTTTAGCCACTCTGCTGTTTTTCATGGAAGATTTGTATGAATTGATTGTGGGCCAAAGCAATTTATACACACAACAATACATGGCTGCCCACCCAAATTCAGCTCTTGCTAGACAATTCGCATGGAGACCTATCACGACTTCCGAATTTAAAACTTTTTTTTAATCCTCAACATGGGCATTACAAAAATGTAATGAATTGCGGTCATATTGGTCCACAGACCCAATTCATCAAATATGCCCATGTTCTCTGCTGTTACATATATGCCTTACATTGTCCAGCAACGTACCAGTATGTCGCTGGACTTTGAGTGCTTATACCGGGATGTAGCTGCAGGCATCATCCTGGTATAATTTTTTTCAGCTGGCGGTCGGCTTTCATGTAAAAAATTTTTTAGCCACTAATTAGCCGCTGGATTACTTTTACAAGCATCGGACTCCCCCACCTCTCCTGCCACCTTTCAACGTTTTCTGGGGCTCTCCCATCCACTGGGGAGCTCACAAATGCAGCAAGCAGTTCCGCCTGACAATAGAGCTGATCAGAGACTGGAATGCCTCCAATTATCTCTATGGCCTAAGAGACCGGAAGCTATGAGCATTTCATAATTTCTGTTTTGCCAGATATAAACAGCGCCATTTTAAAATTGAGAAAGCATCTCATCACACCAATCTAATAGACCCCAGATTTCTCAGAAAAGAGTACCTTCCACTACCTATTGCTATCACAGCTGATATTTACATTCCCTGTGATAACAATAAAAGTGATAGGAAAAAATAAAAGGGACAGAGTAAAAATAATTAAAAAAGAAAAATAAGTATTTAAAAGAAAATGTACTCCCATCCCCATTGCACGCAAAGGCAAACGCAAGCGGCGGTCCTGTGGCGGTATGTAAACAGATTACAAAAGGCATGTGAGATATCACCACAAACATCAGATCAAGGGCAGTAATTCTAGCACTAGACTTCCTGTGTAAATCTAAAGTGGTGACCTGTAAATGCTTATAAAATGTTGCCTATGTATATTAAAAATGTGCGTAATTTGTCGCTGTTGCACGGGCGTGCGCATTTTTAAAGCATGTCATGTTTGGTATCCATTTACTCAGGGTAACATGCACAAATACTGTGGAACATAAAGAATTTCAGGACCCATCGTTTTATTCTCTAGGGCCTCTGCTTTAAAAAAAATATAATGTTTGGGGTTCACAGTAATTTTCGAGCAAAAAAACTATTTTTCAAGTAAACAAAAAGTATCAGAAAAGGCTTGTTCTTTGAGTGGTTAGAAGAGTGGGTGATGTGTGGCATAAGCTTCTAATGTTGGCCCTGAAATGCCAGGATAGTAGAAGCACCTCCCCCCAACCCCCCAAATGGCCCCTGTTTGGAAAGTAGACACTCCAAGGTATTTGCTAAGAAGCAAAGTGAATATTTAGCAGATCTCATTTGTTGCCACAAGTTTTTGGAAAACAAAGAAAGAAAACATAAATTTATTTTTTATTTTCCATTATTGTTTTCAAAATCCTGTGACAAAAATTATATCTGCAAAATACTCACCATGCCTCTTATCAAATTTCTTGGGATGTCTACTTTTCGAAAAAAAGGGTCATGGGGGGGGGGTGTTTGTATGATTTTAGGGCCTCCAAAACAGTGATAGGTAGTGGGAAAGTGATATGAGGAAATAAGGAAATATGCCCTTTGAAACCTGGAGGTGGTCATTGGATTTTGGGGACCTGTATGTAGCTAGGCTACCAAATGGTCTCTCACATGTGGTATGCCCATACTTGGGAGAAATAGTAGAATGTGTTTTCGGGGGTGTTATTCCACAAATACCTATGACATGCGTGAGCAATATATAATAAAGTTACAACTTTGTGTAAAAAAAAATTGTAATTTTCCAAAAATTTTGGCAAAAAATTAAAATGTTCCATGGGCTCAACATGCCTGTCAGCAAATTCCTTGGGGTGTCTAATTTCCAAAAGGGTACTTTGGGGGGGGGGAGGTATGTACTGCCCTGGCATTTTAGCACCTCAAAAAATGTGATAGGCAGTCAGAATGTAAAAGCTGCGTAAATTCCAATATACAGTTCATCCAGAAAGTATTCACAGCGCTTAACTTTCGCCACATTTTGTTATGTTACAGCCTTATTCCAAAGTGGATTAAATTCATTTTTTTCCTCAACATTCTACAAACAATACCCCATAATGACAACATTAAAGAATTTCATTTTGAAATCTTTGCAATTTATTAAAAATAAAAAATAAACATGTACATAAGTATTCACAGCCTTTGCTTAATACTTTGTTGAAGCACCTTTAGCACCAATTGCAGCCTCAAGTTGTTTTGAGTATGATGCTACAAACTTGGCACACCTATTTTTGGGTAATTTCTCCCATTCTTCTTTGCAGTACCTCTCAATCTCCATCAGGTTGGATGGGGAGCGTTGGTGCACAGCCATTTTCAGACCTCTCCAGAGATGTTCAATCGGGTTCAAACTGGGCTCTCGCTGTGCCACTCCAGGACATGCATAGAGTTGGCCTGTAGCCACCCCTTTGTTATGTGGGCTGTGTGCTTAGGGTCGTTGTCCTGTTGAAAGATGAACCGTCACTCCAGTCTAAGGTCCATAGTGGTCTAGAACAGGTTTTTATCAAGGATGTCTCTGTACATTACTGCATTCACATTTCCTTCAATCCTGACTAGTCTCCCAGTTCGTGCAGCTGAAAAACATCCCCACAGCATGATGCTGCCACCACCATGCTTTACTGTAGGGATGGTATTGGCTAGGTGGTGAGCGGTGCCTGGTTTCCTCCAGACATGCCACTTGGCATTCAGGCCAAAGAGTTCAATCTTTGTTTCATCAGACCAGAGAGTTTTGTTTCTCATGGTCTGAGAGTTCCTCAGGTGCCTTTTTGCAAACTCCAGGCGGGCTGCCATTTGCCTTTTACTGGGGAGTGGATTCTGTCTGGCCACTCTACCATACAGGCCTAATTGGTGGAGTGCTGCAGAGATGGTTGTTCTTCTGGAAGGTTCTCCTCTCTCCACAGAGAAACATTGGAGTTCTTTCGAAGTGACCATTGGGTGCTTGGTTACCTCCCTGGCTAAGGCCCTTCTCCCTTAATCACTCATTTTGCCTGGACGGCCATCTCTAGGAAGATTCCTGGTGGTTCCAAACTTCTTCCATTTATGGATGATGGAGGCCATTGTGCTCATTGGGACCTTCAATGCTGCAGAAATCTTTCTGTACCCTTCCCCAGATCTGTGCCTTGATACAATCCTGTCTCAAAGGTCTATGGACAATTCCTTGGACTTCATGGCTTGATTTGTGCTCTGACATGCACGGTTAACTGTGGGACCTTTATATAGATAGGTTTATGCCTTTCCTACTCATGTCCAATCAACTACATTTCCCACAGGTGGGCTCCAATCAAGCTGTGGAAACATCCCAAGGATGATCAGTGGGAGCAGGATGCACAAGAGCTCAATTTTGAATGTCATGGCAAAGGCTGTGAATATTTATGTACATGTGTTTTTTCTATTTTTAATAAATTGCAGAGATTTCAAAATGAACTTCTTTCACGTTGTCATTATGGGGTATTATTTGTAGAATGTTGAGGAAAAAAAATGAATTTAATCCATTTTGGAATAAGTCTGTAATATAACAAAATGTGGCAAAAGTTAAGTGCTGTGAATACTTTCTGGATAGCATAGTTTTTAGACGCTATAACTTTCACACAAACCAATTAATATGCATGTATTGGGATTTTTTTTTTACCAAAGACATGTAGCAGAATACATTTTGGCCTAAATTTTTTACTAAATTTGAGTTTACTGGATATTTTTTATAACCGAAAGTAAAAACAATATGCTTTTTTTTCAAACTTTTCAGTTTTTTTTTGTTTATATCACAAAAAATAAAAACCTATTGGTGATCAAATACCACACAAAGAAAGGTCTACTTGTGTGAAAAAAGGACAATTTCATTTGGGTACAGCTTGTTGAGTGCTGTTGAGCGCTCTGGTAGTTCATTGATTCTTCCTGTCAGAATGTATTGGAGATGCAGGCAGACAGATACATAAATAATCTGCAGGACAGTGCCAAGTTGCTAATTATGGGTGCAATGCTTTACAGGCTCCTAATAAGAAAATATAAAGGCATTTTTTTTGTACCTGCAAAATAATGTGCATTTATTAATTTTTTTTTGTAAAGGTGAACTTATCCTTTAAAGGGCAATGCTGGGAACTCTGATGTAAGTGGGGGCTCTAGACCCCCTTATATCACAGTTCCCCATTTACACCAGAGTCTGCAGTGTTCTTTCTTACATCACAGTTCCCTCCTTACATCAGAGTTCTCAGTGTTTCCCTTAAATTAGAGTCCCCAGAGTTCGCCCTTACATCAGAGTCTGCCCTTACAGTGTATTTGAACTCTGTGAAAAAAGGACAATTTCATTTGGGTACAGCTTGTTGAGTGCTGTTGAGCGCTCTGGTAGTTCATTGATTCTTCCTGTCAGAATGTATTGGAGATGCAGGCAGACAGATACATAAATAATCTGCAGGACAGTGCCAAGTTGCTAATTATGGGTGCAATGCTTTACAGGCTCCTAATAAGAAAATATAAAGGCATTTTTTTTGTACCTGCAAAATAATGTGCATTTATTAATTTTTTTTTGTAAAGGTGAACTTATCCTTTAAAGGGCAATGCTGGGAACTCTGATGTAAGTGGGGGCTCTAGACCCCCTTATATCACAGTTCCCCATTTACACCAGAGTCTGCAGTGTTCTTTCTTACATCACAGTTCCCTCCTTACATCAGAGTTCTCAGTGTTTCCCTTAAATTAGAGTCCCCAGAGTTCGCCCTTACATCAGAGTCTGCCCTTACAGTGTATTTGAACTCTGTGTGTTCAGATTTAGGGGATTTAGACATAAAGGGGAACCCTGCAGATTCTGATGTAAAGGGGAACCCTGCAGATTCAGATGTAAAGGGGAACTCTGCGGATTGAGATGTAAGGGGAAACTCTGTGGATTCAGATGTAAAGGGATCAATGGGAAGGGCCCCGGCTTAGATGAATGGTTTATTGCAACCAGGCCCTAAAGGTTCTAGTTACGCCTCTGGTTTAATTAAATGTACGTGACTCAAAAAGAATAAAAAAAGAACTCTATGATATGCAATAGAAGTATATGAAATAAGACATACATGCTTACATTTTAAGACTTAGCCCTTTCGCTGCCAAAACCATTTTTGCATTTTTTGCACATGTTTAAAAACCATTTTAGGCCTGAAGATTACACAAAACCCCCAACCATTATATATTTTCTGAAAGCAGACATCCTAGAGAATAAAATAGTGGTAATTCCAATTTTTTATGTCATACTACCTCTTATGGCATAAAAAATTTACTTTATATTAAAGGTTCACAAATTTCAGTAGAAAACACACTAAAGTAAATTTTAGGGCAAACAAACACAATAAATTACACAAATTTTTTGTAACATATAAAAGACGAGGTTTTGCTGAGTAAATAGGTGCCCAACATGTCAAACCTTAAATTTGTGATCGCCTATGAAATGGCGACAAACCTCAGTACCCTATATTTTCTATAGGCAGTGCTTCAAAAGCCTCTCTAGGTCATCAGTTTAGCATTTATGGAAGAAGTCTTGTGCTAGAATTCTTGCTCCCACTCCAACATGCGCGGTGATATGTAACATATCGTGTATCGTAATCACGTTTTCATGCACATGCACCCCTATGTGTGTGATTTAGTTTGTACGTGCGTATATGTAGGGGTGGAGGGGCCTCAAAATTATTTTGGGGGGGAATGTTATGTCCTGGGTTGTAACTTTATTTTTTTGAAATAAAAAAAATTACTTTAATTTTACATAACTTTTTTTTTCATCCCATACGTGATGATTTTTTAGGTGACAGGTTCTCTTTATTTAGACATGCGGGGTCTAAAAGCGGACGAACGTCTTTAGAATGTTTGTCCACTCTCCCCTCTCTTCCCCATATGACAGCACCCACCATGGTGCTCCCTGGGCCTGCAGATAAGCAATCGGAGCCCGGATGCATAGTGGGAGAGCGTGTGCGGGGGGGGGGCACTGGTGCCTGGAGTTTTGGAAGCGATCGGGAGGCTTCCACCTGACAGATGCAGCCACCGGATTGTGTATAAAACCCCCCCTGCTGTCAGGTCCATACAACGCACAGTCCTGACGGCAAAAGGGTTAAAGGGTAACTCCACTTTCATGGGAAAAAATAGCAAATAAAGAAAAGTTAATATAGTGTACACAATTGCAACACAAGTCATATTGTAATTAAATGTTATTAACAATTACCTTTCCTTTTTACTCTGCAGTGCTGTAATTTTCTGTCATATTTTTGGCATCACCTGCAAGAAAAATATCCTTTTTGGTGAGATACTTCAAAAGGAAAATCACGTCTAAAGGGATGCAGACCCAGCCAATTTCTTCATTAGAGCCCTGCAGGTGCAGCAGCTGATGGATAATTATGAAATCACTTCCATACAGATTCACTCTCCATATGGACACAGACAAACATACAGCTCTTTCTTTAGAATAACAAAAGGTAGAAATCCGCAACACACTTTGTTAAAATCCTTGCAATGTGCATAGATCACCCAGAGGGGAATGTTTTCTTTTCAACAAAAGTGGAGATACTTTTTAAAGTATTCTTGATTTTAGGTTGGCTGAAACTGTCACTGAGAAAGCATTATGTCTATTTTTAAGTTAGGCTGTGAAAATTCATGGAAACACTCTAAATATCTTGAGAAGTATCCTAAGTATCACAGACACAACATTGCCATGTAATGCCCCGTACACACTATAAGGAAATCGGACGAACGTATTCGTCTGACGAGCTATCGTGCAATTTTCTGACGGTGTGTACATCATTTTCAACAGCTGATTCCGATCTTACGAACGAAAATTAACGATGGTGCAAACATCAAACTTTTTGTCGTTCGGAACAGAACGAGCAATTTTTGTTTAATGTGTACTGTTTTTGTACGAGAAGAATTAGATACGAAAGACCTTGCATAATCGAAAGCTGCTTATGACCCAGAAGAACCTGAAGAAAATAATCACCAAAGAATATTCGTAAGCATTACAGCCATGACTGTCAGTAAACAGTTGTCTTCAACCCACCGCCAAAAAACAAACATTACATATGCCACTGCATCACAATGAATGTGTGTTTGCATGTTGTCAAAATAAAACCAGAATTCTAAAACCCATAATTGCAATTGCAGTATTTTCAGAACACTCGGATACGGTATCCATGACTATTTCAAAAATTTGTCACGAAAGATCCGTTGATGGGGGATAACAAATATGGCACCGAAAGGTGTGGCTACAGGGTCACACGTACATTACATCACTTCCACAGCTACGCTATGACGTTCGTACGCAATGCCTTTATCAAACAATATTTTTCTCATGCATAAAAGCACACCGCTTTCGACCAGCTGCGTGCAATCGATGATAATTGGACGATCGTTCGTCCGATTTTCTTATAGTGTGTACGGGGCATTAGAGTCTCTGTTGATGAAAGAAGTATTTTCTGCACAGGATGCATCTCAGTACACAGAACATGTTACTTGAGCTACTTACCAGGCAGCTGAACAATCTAGTGTATAAGGTGTATATTCCAAATATCTGCTTTTATAAGCTTGCTGATAAGGATTTATTTCTTCTATTTTCGTTTAGCACTGCCCACAATTCCCTGACTTCTGAGTCACGGCCTATAAAGTCACAGGGGAACGTGGCGTATATAGCAAGCAAGAAAAATGAACAATCTTTAAAATGAAAACTATCTAATTCCAAAGGGCTATAAAAGATTATTGCACTGTAAAAGGAAGTAAAGGTTTATTTTTTTTCAGAAAGGGCTGACAGGCCACTCCGAATGCCAGAGGAGACTGTAGGTATATCCCGCTATAGATGCCTCCACCAGCTTGTCAGCATTTTTTGTCTAAGCGTGTATACCGGCTTGCACATATACTTCTCAGTGTGGAGTCTCTAGAACTGCAATGTTAGTGCTCTTCTCTCCTACATGACATAACTCCTATGCATGCATACAGGGCCATGGATAAGGGGGTACCACCAGTCCTCTTGTATGGGGCCCAGGCCTGCATGGGGGCCCAGGCAGCTGGGTGAATCAGATGTGGGCAAGGAGGGTGATCAGCAATTACTGGAACCGAACCCCTGTATGGCTCTCTACAGCAGCTGAAAGCTGGCTTCTCTTCTCCCTCCTGCTGGCTTTCAGCTGCTGCAGAGAGAGTCATATTGGGGATCAGTTCCAGTAATAGCTCCCCCATCCCACACCCATCACCCTCCCTCTGCATCATATGTTTCCCCCTGCTGCCCAGGCCCCCCTGTGTGCCCCCACCCTCGCAGTGCTTTCGGCTTCTCTCCTCTCCTTCTCACCGGCAGCTGCAAGCACACAATAGGATTCTTCAGGATGGAGAGTGGGGGAAGGGCCCAGTAAATATGTCACATTTACCAGCCCTTCCTTTCCCGAATGAACACAATGAGTTATTGGTACCAATCACTCACTGTGTTCATTCATGACTGAAACATCGTAAACTGTGTTTATTTGGAGAGGGGCCCTGTCAAATTGGCTGTATGGGGCCCCGTGGTTTCTAACACCAGCCCTGCATGCATATGGGAATTACTTTGTCTTGGCACAGAATCGTGATGAGACTCCACACTGAGCTGTGTATGCATGGCCAGTCATGGCAACCTCGCATGTGTAGGGGGAGATGGGGGGGGGGGGGGGGTAAAATTTAAGAAGTTAGCAGATTAAAATGCATTTAGAGCCAACATTGTTTTAGTTTTGTTTTTGATAGAGCACTGATGTATAAGAACTTTTTTTGTCAGGTTTTTATTGCTGTCCTTGCAAAGGAGAGTTTGGTCTAGTTGTCCTTCATTAAAACTTAGGGACATTTTAAAATGTTGAGTTTTCATTGAAGAAGGAAGAAAAAGGAAATTTTTCAATGAGGACACTTCTCCTGTCGATTAAGAGAGAATTTCCTTTTATTTTCTGTTGTGTCTCTGAGACAGCAATTGTAGATAATGGAAGCCATAACAGGTACAGTGGCTACTTAATTCTTACATCTACAGGTGCCTTACATCTACAGGAACCATATTGCCTGTTAGGGGGAAGTACCACCCAATGTATATAAGCAGAAAGGAGTTTAGAAAGGGATCCCACCAGAAGAGGAGAGATGCAGTAGTACTCAGGGGTGTGGACATTTTTGAAAAACCTCTTGTCCAGGGACTAAACCAGTGCCCCAATCTACTTGTCCCGCATGACAATCTACTTGTCCAGATAAAAATACATAAATTTGAACCAAAACCGTATTTGAATCTGAGGTGCTTTTAGGAATGTCGGGGGGCTTTTAAAATAAAAAGGGGCTTTATGGCGACTTAAACTTGTAATCATTTTAACATTGCGCTGTTTATCTCCTCCTCCCCTCCCTGCCTCTCTCCAGCACCGCACCTGAGGACTAGTAGGGAAGGGAGAGACCTTGCAGTGCAATGAGCACCGATTGGGTGCTTGTCAGGAAAGGGGAGTGTCCTGCTTGTCCTTTTTATCCCTTTTGCTGCCAGAGCTGTTTTTGAGGTTTTTGCACAAGTTTAAAAAATAAGTTTAGGCCTGAAGATTACACAAAACCCCCAAACATTATATATATTATGAAATCAAACACGCTAGAGAATAAAATAGTGTTAGTTCCAATTTTTTATGTTGCATGATATTTCTAGAGATGAGCGAATTTCTCAAAAATTCGATTCGGCTGATTCGGCGAATTCCAGTATGAAATTCGATTCGATGCGAATTAATTCGCTACGAAGTTAACTTATTAAAAAAGTTTCTAGGCTTCAGAGAGCCTTTAAATTAGTGCAGAACACTGTACCTTTAATTTAAATGCCCTTGGAGATGAAAACAAATGGAAACAAATAGATACAATGTTTCAACCACTGTATGGAGTGAGTGTCCCAGAACTGTCATAAATAGTCTATTTCTGACAGTTCTATGACATTCCCTCCATACAGCGGTTTCAACCGCTGTATGGAGTGAATGTCCCAGAACTGTCATAAATAGTCTATTTCTGACAGTTATGGGACATTCACTCCATACAGCGGTTGAAACATTGTATCTATTTTTTTCCATAAATGACATTCTGCCGATACACTTAGAGGAGCGCTGCAGATACACTTTTTGCCGGCTTGGAATTATTCTTATTTTCATCCTACTTCTTCTTCTTCTTCTTCTTCATCCTCATCCTCCTCATCCTCATAAGAAGAAGAAGAGGATGAGGATGAAGAAGAAGAAGAAGAAGAAGTAGGATGAAAATAAGATTAATTCCAAGCTGGCAAAAAGTGTATCTGCAGCGCTCCTCTAAGTGTATCTGCAGAATGTCATTTATGGAAACAAATAGATACAATGTTTCAACCGCTGTATGGAGTGAATGTCCCAGAACTGTCATAAATAGTCTATTTCTGACAGTTCTATGACATTCCCTCCATACAGCGGTTTCAACCGCTGTATGGAGTGAATGTCCCAGAACTGTCATAAATAGTCTATTTCTGACAGTTATGGAACATTCACTCCATACAGCGGTTGAAACATTGTATCTATTTTTTTCCATAAATGACATTCTGCAGATACACTTAGAGGAGCGCTGCAGATACACTTTTTGCCGGCTTGGAATTATTCTTATTTTCATCCTACTTCTTCTTCTTCTTCATCCTCATCCTCTTCTTCTTCTTATGAGGATGAGGATGAAGAAGAAGAAGATGAAGAAGAAGTAGGATGAAAATAAGATTAATTCCAAGCTGGCAAAAAGTGTATCTGCAGCGCTCCTCTAAGTGTATTTGCAGAATGTCATTTATGGAAAAAAATAGATACAATGTTTCAACCGCTGTATGGAGTGAATGTCCCAGAACTGTCATAAATAGTCTATTTCTGACAGTTCTGGGACATTCACTCCATACAGCGGTTTCAACCGCTGTATGGAGGGAATGTCATAGAACTGTCTGAAATAGACTATTTCTAACAGTTCTGGGACACTCACTCCATACAGCGGTTGAAACATTGTATCTATTTGTTTCCATAAATGGATCCATTTATGGAAACAAATAGATACAATGTTTCAACCGCTGTATGGAAGGAATGTCCCAGAACTGTCAGAAATAGTCTATTTCTGACAGTTCTGGGACATTCACTCCATACAGCGGTTTCAACCGCTGTATGGAGGGAATGTCCCAGAACTGTCAGAAATAGTCTATTTCTGACAGTTCTGGGACATTCCCTCCATACAGCGGTTTCCGGCAAAAAGTGTATGTGCAGAGTTCCTCTATTCTGCACATACTCTTAGAGGAGCTCTGCAGATACAAATAGAGGAGCTCTGCACATACACTTTTTGCCGGCTTGGAATTATTCCTATTTTCATCCTACTTCTTCTTCTTCTTCATCCTCATCCTCATCCTCATCCTCTTCTTCTTCTGAGGATGAGGATGAAGAAGAAGAAGAAGAAGTAGGATGAAAATAAGATTAATTCCAAGCCGGCAAAAAGTGTATGTGCAGAGCTCCTCTAAGTGTATCTGCAGAATAGAGGAACTCTGCACATACACTTTTTGCCGGCTTGGAATTATTCTTATTTTCATCCTACTTCTTCTTCTTCTTCTTCATCCTCATCCTCATCCTCTTCTTCTTCTGAGGATGAGGATGAAGAAGAAGAAGAAGTAGGATGAAAATAATATTAATTCCAAGCCGGCAAAAAGTGTATGTGCAGAGCTCCTCTAAGTGTATCTGCAGAGCTCCTCTAAGTGTATCTGCAGAATAGAGGAACTCTGCACATACACTTTTTGCCGGCTTGGAATTATTCTTATTTTCATCCTACTTCTTCTTCTTCATCCTCATCCTCTTCTTCTTCTTCTGAGGATGAAGAAGAAGAAGAAGAAGAGTGTAGGATGAAAATAAGATTAATTCCAAGCCGGCAAAAAGTGTATGTGCAGAGCTCCTCTAAGTGTATCTGCAGAATAGAGGAACTCTGCACATACACTTTTTGCCGGCTTGGAATTATTCTTATTTTCATCCTACTTCTTCTTCTTCTTCTTCTTCTTCATCCTCATCCTCAGAAGAAGAGGATGAGGATGAGGATGATGAAGAAGAAGAAGAAGTAGGATGAAAATAAGAATAATTCCAAGCCGGCAAAAAGTGTATGTGCAGAGTTCCTCTATTTCTGACAGTTCTCTGACAGCTTCTTCACATGTACAGCGGTTGAAACATCTGTATCCTAAATGGAAACTAATAGATACAATGTTTCAACCGCTAAACATGTGTTCCTTCTGTCAGAGAACTGTCAGAAATAGCGGAGCTCACTGCAGGGACACTTTTGCCGGCTGATCGGGAAATATTCGATTCGCGCACCCGAAGTAGGCAAAATTTCGGATTCGACGCGAATCGAATATTTCCTGAAATTCAACTCGAATTCCGGTTCGCCTGGTTCGATTCGCTCATCTCTAGATATTTCCACAAAAGTTCAGTAAAGAAATACAAGTTAATTTTAGGGCACAAAAAAAAGCAATAAATTACCCCATTTTTTTGTAAAATATAAAAGATGAGGTTGCATTGAGTAAATAGATACCAAACACATCAAACATTAAATTTGTGTGTGCTCGTGAAATGGCGATGAACTTCAGTACCCGATATTTTCTATAGGCGATACTTTTAAAGCCCCTTATAGGTCATCAATATAGTGTTACGGAGGAGGTCTGGTGCTAGAATTATTGCTCTCATTCATTCTGTCGTGCACAGCGATATGTAATGTGTATCGCAATCGAAGTTTTCATGCATAGGCCCCCCAGCGTGTGCTTTTACGTTTGTACGTGTGTATATGTGGGGGGGACTCAATTTTGTTTTTTTGGGGGCGACGTTATGTGCTTCGGTGTAACTTTGATGTCTTACAATAAAACTTAATTTTTTTTTCATCACATAGGGGACAAAGTCTCTTTATTGAGACATCCAAGGTCTAAAACACCCTGGATGCCTCCCCTGAATGTAATGCAGTGCACATCACACTGCATTACATTCTTTCCCAGCCTCGATGGCCAGGAAATCTTTGAAAGTTATGATGTCACTTCCGGGTCAGGACAAGAAACGGAGGGGAACAGATATGTCTGTCTCCTCCCTCCCCTCTAGCTGACGGTGGTGAACCGGTCCCAGGCCCGCAGATGGACAAGTGGAGCCCAGGAGATGGTGGGCGGTTCATGTGGGCCTTCATGAGAAGGCTGGCACTGTTTGGAAGCAATCGGCGGCAGCGGTGCCGCCCAAATGCTTCCACCTGACAGGTGAGCCCTGCTGCTGGGCTGAAGCAGGGCTGAAGGATAAAAAAAACTACCTGCCTGGTGCACAGGACTAGAAGTCCCGGGTGTTGGGCAATATAAATTCAACATCCCTGAGTAGTGATTCAAGCATGCGTTCTGCTGTTTGGACATGCAATGAGCCTTCAAGCCTGCAGTCAGAAACAGCAAAAGCCATAGAAATCTAATCTCATTACAGCACTGTGAGCACTGTAGCACCCCTACATTACACCAGATGGATGGGACTAGTTGCATAAAACTATAGTCATCTTTTGGGATACCTCCTACCATGTTTTTGAGACACAGTTATGCTATAATGTTTGGACTGTAACTATTAAGGCTTTAGCCATTGTTTGTTTTGTATAACATTAACATTGCTCAGTAAAAGGCATAAAAGCAAACAATATATCATTGATATATGTAATGCTGGTTATAAATACACAGTTTGCGGGGTCAGTCCACCAAAAACTGTAATATCACTTTTGATAGATTTTGGAGCAATAAACCACCATATCTAACAGGAGAAAATATAAACTTTAATATTTAATAATATAATTTAAGAGCTGCATACACCTCCACTGAGCACATTAAATGATCATGCCTTGCAGCCACATCTTTCAACAAGCAGTAGCCCATACATATAGTATGCCAAGTTTTGGCAGGGAAGGACTAAAACATTTTCTTCCAAATCATGTGTTTATGCCTTTCTATACATAATATAAAATATTCATAGGTTACTTTACATTCCTAATGTTTGTAGCCACCCTGTCTTAGGCAGGAATTACTAAATTTAAAATTTAGTATTGTTTGTAACCAGCCAAAGCCTGATTAATAGTTCCATTTTCACTTAGCATCCTCTAAGCTCAGTGTTATTGTCCACTGCTACCTGCTACTGATGGTAGTGCAAGAAGATACAATAATGGCCAATGACTAGGATGTTTAATGCCAGGGGTGCAGGTTGGGAGAAGATATACATTTTTGTGTGACCTTGTGGATCACCCAGGCTCCTGTCTGTGACAGGATGTGTGCTGGATGTATCATACTCCTAGGCCTGCTGCATAAGTAGACTAATCATGTGCTTGTGAAACAAGACCTGAGTTTGGGGACTAAACTAATACTGCCCTGCTGGATGTGGTTATCCCAGAGGGAGTGGAGCTGAACCTGGGAAAGAACACCAGGGATGAACGTAGGATAGAGGTGCCCAAAGAAAGATTGTTGCTATGTCTACTCTACAGCAAGGTGCTCAAGAACTATGGGATGCCAGTCAACCTTTAATTTACTCTACATATGAAATTTGTTGTCAGGACACCAATACCCGTACAGGTAATGCTCATGCATATATTATTGCTATTGCTCATACTCGTGTGCATGTGCCAACACACAGCAGACTCTGGCCAGTAACCGGCATGCACTGACACATCGGTGCATCCTTGTGCGACAGTGCGTACATTAGAGTACACTCATGCATGTCCAATCTTGGGAATGGCACCAAGTTGCCTTTTTACTGTGGCCCTAATGTATACTAATTACTGGGTGTTCTTCAGCTTCCTTTGACCTGTGTTGCTTCATTCTTGCTCTTGTTATCTGATCTCCTGTTACTGGCCCAGCCTGCTGCTGACCGTGCTTTGTGAATTCTAGATTCTGACCTTGGTTTGCTTCTGAACACACTCTGCTGTATTCCTGGTATTGATCTTGGCCTGTTGCTAGACTATGCTCACTCCTGCTCCTCGTGTATGACTCCGGCTTGACTGCTGACTACTTCCTTGCTGTCCATCCATGCCGACACAGGTTTGCCATCTGACCATGTCCGTGATCTCAATGGGTACCCGCATCTGCCTCTATCTGAGTGTCCTAGCAGTCTCTGTACCAAGCTTCCAAGGTCCAGCTACCAGGTGCCTTCCTGCAGACTGCCATCCTTGGTCCTCTTCTGGTGTGAATGCACTGTCCAGAGACTACTGCTACATGCTACCTGATTACCAGCACCCATGCTACTTTGTGCCCTGTGTCCATGTTCCACACTCAGGGGTACTCGGACCAGAGTCACAAGTGGAATCCCTCTCGTCACTTCGGCCTCCAACCAAGGTAAGTGACAGCTGTGGGTATGATTTTTCTTGGGAGTCCTCTGTATGTTCTGTGAGTGTCCTGTGCCTTATCCCTCTCTTCCTGAGTTTATGGTGGCAAGTAAACTCTATATTTGGACTTTAAGGTGCCCATCTGTCAACAACCCCAATTTGCCCATATGTACCCAACCCCATTACCTTAAGGTAAATGTCAGCTCACCTGACCTCCAGGGGCCTCTGCTGGCCTCTAGTGGGTAAGGGATCCTGCATGTTTTTAATTTGTCACTACTGGGATCATATTTTGACTTTTTTTACTTCTTCAAGCATACGTTTCACCCTTCATGACCTTTTCAAGTTCTAAAGCAGTCCTAAATTAACATCTTTGTTTTTTCTTTTCACCAGATTACACATTGTTCTGCTGCTTGGTCCCTACTGACACACCTGGCTCTTCGGTGACTCTCCCTCCTAATTGGTTGAGACAACAGGGGGAGCCATTAGTTCCTGCTGCTGTTAATCAAAGCCAGTGAGCTAATGAGGAGAGAGATGTGGTGGGGCGGAGCAGCACTCTGTCTCTGAATGGACATGCAGAGCAGCGGCTCAGGAGTGAGCCTGCTTGGGTGCACTCAGAGCAAGCTGCTTGCTCTGCGGGGCACTCAGCAGGAGGGAGGGGTCAGGAGCACTCTCCACGGACCTGAGAAAAGGAGGATTAGGCCTACTCTGTGCAAAGCCAGTGCACAAAGAAGGTAATTATAACATCTTTATTATTTTTACAAATATGCCTTTAATATCACCTTAAATGTTAATATGCTACCGCTTTATGATAGTACACAGAAAAATAGGGTATGAAAAACTTAGTGGTTGTGAACCCAAATCCCAAAACACCATTCTTTTGCAGTTTAGCAGATAATGTTATAAATTAATTCACATTGTGTGTAGCTCTCAAAGAGTCATCCTCATTTGTTTGTAGCCCTCAGATATCAGCTGATTTGTGGGGATGGCATAGCACCAAAGCTTGGTGGGCAAAAACCTAACATCACACTTTTCCCCTCCACATAATCACAGATTCTATCTCTGTATTCTCTGATGTCTCTCTCGCTCTGATATCTCTCTCTCCTTCACTCTCTCTTGTCTCTCTTTCTGTATGCTCTGCTGAATTAGTAAGCTTTCTACCTGGATCTCTGGAGGAGAGGAGATATGAAAGTGAAAGTAAACTCTGCTCTGATCTCAGTCACAGTTTACAGCACGGTACAGATCAACAGCAGACATGCCCCCTTCGCACAGGCTCAGGCATGTGTCTCATTACACAGGCTGTCATTCAAAGAAGAAGAGGCATGGCACCACATTTTTTTTTTTTTTGCTGTTGGGGTTTTTTTTTAATCAGGAGAGCGGGGAGGATTACAGATGACAGGCTGTTCTTCTGCTTGCCATGCTATGCACAAATGATTTGTGCCTTTGTTCTTTATTAGATTTATCTTGGGTTCAAACTTATGCGGTGCGGAATTTGCACCACATCACAATCGCACCCTGTTCATGCAAACCGCTGCGGGTGTGTTTTTTAAGTTAACACCACAAAATCGGTCCGCAAAACATGGTGCGATGTGCAGAATTGGATCGCATGGGTTTGAATACCCATGCGATCCGATTCTAGTGCAGACCAAAAAAGGGTCCTGCACTTTTTTTGGTACGGATACGGTGCTATTTGAGCCATACAAAATGTATGGCTTCAATCGCACCGCAAAAAATTTGCATGTGATTTGCTCAGAAATGCAGTGCAGTTCCTGTGCGAATGACATGCGATATACTGCACCGCATATGTGTGAACCCAGCCTTAGTGTTCTGTTTGCATTTAACTTTCCAGATTTACAACCACTTTAAGGGTTAAAAAAGTGACTGTTTTATTGAAGGGAAAGCAAATGCAAGGTATAGAACAAATTTACAGGATAAGAGAATACGTTATGTTAACGAACTGTCTTATGCTGCAGTAAGACTAAGCCCCTTCACAATAATCTACACAGTATCAGAAAGAATAGCATCAACCATGAAAGCATGAATGGCATAAGAAAGACTTCACTGTAATTCTTAACAGTAGCTACTTGAACAATATCCCTGGGTGCACTCTGTGCATGCAACTCCAATAGTGGGTGAGGCCTATGTGTTCCTGGCAAAGGGGTACCCCTGGAGGTGTTTAAAGAATCTGGCACCTAATGGTCAGTGTTGCTGCCAGCCTTTACTAGGGCCCCTCTGTAGGTAGTGCACATATAGCTGTCTCTTTAAGACTGTACACAATGGATGGCTGATGGCTATTAAGTAAATGGATAATCTCAGTTGGCATTAATTGTGAGCCGAAGGGGGTTAAACCCAGAAAATCCCCTCACCACTGCCGGTATGCAACAGATCAGATCCAGTACACTTGGCAATCAGTTGTCCCAGAAGTCTCATTCCTCCCAATCAGGTCCTCTCTGATGTAGTGGCACACAGCAACAGATCTCCCCAGCTCAGTTTCCAAAGCACAGCAACACTCTCTGTGACTCAGTCTCTTGCTTGGGTTCTCACAATTCTGTCCTCAATGTAGGCAAGCACAACACAGGTCCATCACACTGATTTCCCCACACTGTTCACCTGGTGTTATGCGCAAATCACAGCAGCAGATCTGCACAGTCTCATTCCCCACTCTGGTCTGCCTGTCTCATTGTGCTCTCATTCGTTTTGTAGCAGGACATCGCAGTTCACAGCCCATTAGCCTCCATTGTAGAGTACCCTTGTTTGGACTACAATCCCCAGTGTCCTTTGTGCTGTTATATCATTCTCTTGCCACTGATTGGATCTAAGTGGCTGCTGCCAGGAGGGTGAATAGCTCTACACCGTGTTCACTATATGAACCACTGATGTATTATACATGTTGATCATATCCCCCCCTAATCTCCTCTTCTCGAGAGAGAATAAATTCAGTTCCTCTAATCTTTCCTCATAGCTGAGCTCGTCCATGCCTCTTATCAGTTCGGTTGCTCTTCTCTGTACATTCTCCAGTTCCCCAATGTTCTTTTTGTGAATTGGTGCCCAAAACTGAACTGCATATTCCATATGAGGTGTTACAAATGATTTGCGCAGGGGTAAAATGATATCTCTCTCTCTGGAGTCTATACCTCTTTAAATACAAGAGAGGATTTTGCTCGCTTTAGAAACTGCAGCTTGGCATTGCATGAAATTATTAAGCTTGTGATTAGAGATGAGCGAAGTATTCAAAAATTCGATTCGACTGATTCGGCGAATTCGTAGAAAAATTTCGATTCGAGTCGAATATATTCGCTGTGAATTTAACTTAAAAAAGGGTGTTTCTAGGCTTCAGAGAGACTTAATATTAGTGCTGAACACTGTACCTTTAATTTAAATGCCCTTGGAGTCTGCTGGGGAAGAGAAATAATACTGTCAGGCAGTATGACATGCAGATGAGTGCCGTCGATCTTAGAATCACCGCACACTTCACTCATTTGGCCAGTCACGGGGCCAAAACCAGAGTGTGGAGCCACAGTGTGGCGGTGGAGGCAGCAGCAATGGGAGGCCATACAGCACCCTATGACAAAAATGGAAACCACCAGCAGTGTGAGGAGACCTGAAAGTGGCACATGGCAGAGTGTGGCGATAGAGACAGCAGCAATGGGAGGCCGTACAGGGACCCATGACACACTCTGGACCTGGCAGCAGCATGAGGAGGCGGTACAGGGGCCCATGGCAGATTACGGGCCTGGCAGCAGCATGAGGAGTCGGTACGGGGGCCCATGGCAGATTACAGGCCTGGCAGCAGCAATGGGAGGCCGTACAGGGACCCATGACACAATCTGGACGTGGCAGCAGCATGGGGAGGCGGTACAGGGGCCCATGACAGATTACGGGCCTGGCAGCAGCATTTGGAGTCGGTACGGGGGCCCATGACACACTCTGGACCTGGCAGCAGCATGAGGAGGCGGTACAGGGGCGCATGACAGATTACGAGCCTGGCAGCAGCAACTTGGACAGGAGGACGTTCAGTTTCTGCACCGTCTGGTGCGTGCTCGCAAACTGTTGTCTCTTGGAAACGGATTCCAAGAAAGACTGCTGACGGAATCCGTGAAGAGGAGTAGCAGGAGAAGGAGCATCTGAACGAGCGGAATATGCCAACAAGCGACAACAGGGGCCCATGGCAGATTAGGGGCCTGGCAGCAGCTATGGGAGGCCCGTAATCTGCCAGCACCCTATGACAAAAAATGGAACCCACCAGCAGTGTGAGGAGACCTGAAAGTGGCACATGGCAGAGTGTGGCGATGGAGACAGCAGCAATGGGAGGCCGTACAGGGACCCATGAGAGACTCTGGACCTGGCAGCAGCATGAGGAGGCGGTATATAGGGGCCTATGGCAGATTAGGGGCCTGGCAGCAGCTATGGGAGGCCCGTAATCTGCCAGCACCCTATGTCAAAAAATTCTACACACCAGCAGTGTGTGAGACCTGAAAGTGGCACATGGCAGAGTGTGGCGATGGAGACAGCAGCAATGGGAGGCCGTACAGGGACCCATGACAGACTCTGGACCTGGCAGCAGCATGAGGAAGCGGTATATAGGGGCCTATGGCAGATTAGGGGCCTGGCAGCAGCTATGGGAGGCCCATAATCTGCCAGCACCCTATGTCAAAAAATTCTACACACCAGCAGTGTGTGAGGAGACCTGAAAGTGGCACATGGCAGAATGTGGCGATGGAGACAGCAGCAATGGGAGGCCGTACAGGGACCCATGACAGACTCTGGACCTGGCAGCAGCATGAGGAAGCGGTATATAGGGGCCTATGGCAGATTAGGGGCCTGGCAGCAGCTATAGGAGGCCCATAATCTGCCAGCACCCTATGTCAAAAAATTCAACACACCAGCAGTGTGAGGAGACCTGAAAGTGGCACATGGCATGAGAGACTCTGGACCTGGCAGCAGCATGAGGAAGCGGTATATAGGGGCCTATGGCAGATTAGGGGCCTGGCAGCAGCTATGGGAGGCCCATAATCTGCCAGCACCCTATGTCAAAAAATTCTACACACCAGCAGTGTGTGAGGAGACCTGAAAGTGGCACATGGCAGAATGTGGCGATGGAGACAGCAGCAATGGGAGGCCGTACAGGGACCCATGACAGACTCTGGACCTGGCAGCAGCATGAGGAGGCGGTATATAGGGGCCTATGGCAGATTAGGGGCCTGGCAGCAGCTATGGGAGGCCCGTAATCTGCCAGCACCCTATGTCAAAAAATTCTACACACCAGCAGTGTGTGAGGAGACCTGAAAGTGGCACATGGCAGAGTGTGGCGATGGAGACAGCAGCAATGGGAGGCCGTACAGGGACCCATGAGAGACTCTGGACCTGGCAGCAGCATGAGGAAGCGGTATATAGGGGCCTATGGCAGATTAGGGGCCTGGCAGCAGCTATGGGAGGCCCGTAATCTGCCAGCACCCTATGTCAAAAAATTTTACACACCAGCAGTGTGTGAGGAGACCTGAAAGTGGCACATGGCAGAATGTGGCGATGGAGACAGCAGCAATGGGAGGCCGTACAGGGACCCATGACAGACTCTGGACCTGGCAGCAGCATGAGGAAGCGGTATATAGGGGCCTATGGCAGATTAGGGGCCTGGCAGCAGCTATAGGAGGCCCATAATCTGCCAGCACCCTATGTCAAAAAATTCAACACACCAGCAGTGTGAGGAGACCTGAAAGTGGCACATGGCATGAGAGACTCTGGACCTGGCAGCAGCATGAGGAAGCGGTATATAGGGGCCTATGGCAGATTAGGGGCCTGGCAGCAGCTATGGGAGGCCCATAATCTGCCAGCACCCTATGTCAAAAAATTCTACACACCAGCAGTGTGTGAGGAGACCTGAAAGTGGCACATGGCAGAATGTGGCGATGGAGACAGCAGCAATGGGAGGCCGTACAGGGACCCATGACAGACTCTGGACCTGGCAGCAGCATGAGGAAGCGGTATATAGGGGCCTATGGCAGATTAGGGGCCTGGCAGCAGCTATAGGAGGCCCATAATCTGCCAGCACCCTATGTCAAAAAATTCAACACACCAGCAGTGTGAGGAGACCTGAAAGTGGCACATGGCATGAGAGACTCTGGACCTGGCAGCAGCATGAGGAAGCGGTATATAGGGGCCTATGGCAGATTAGGGGCCTGGCAGCAGCTATGGGAGGCCCGTAATCTGCCAGCACCCTATGTCAAAAAATTCTACACACCAGCAGTGTGTGAGGAGACCTGAAAGTTGCACATGGCAGAGTGTGGCGATGGAGACAGCAGCAATGGGAGGCCGTACAGGGACCCATGAGAGACTCTGGACCTGGCAGCAGCATGAGGAAGCGGTATATAGGGGCCTATGGCAGATTAGGGGCCTGGCAGCAGCTATGGGAGGCCCGTAATCTGCCAGCACCCTATGTCAAAAAATTCTACACACCAGCAGTGTGTGAGGAGACCTGAAAGTGGCACATGGCAGAGTGTGGCGATGGAGACAGCAGCAATGGGAGGCCGTACAGGGACCCATGACAGACTCTGGACCTGGCAGCAGCATGAGGAAGCGGTATATAGGGGCCTATGGCAGATTAGGGGCCTGGCAGCAGCTATGGGAGGCCCGTAATCTGCCAGCACCCTATGTCAAAAAATTCTACACACCAGCAGTGTGTGAGGAGACCTGAAAGTGGCACATGGCAGAGTGTGGCGATGGAGACAGCAGCAATGAGAGGCCGTACAGGGACCCATGAGAGACTCTGGACCTGGCAGCAGCATGAGGAAGCGGTATATAGGGGCCTATGGCAGATTAGGGGCCTGGCAGCAGCTATGGGAGGCCCATAATCTGCCAGCACCCTATGTCAAAAAATTCTACACACCAGCAGTGTGTGAGGAGACCTGAAAGTGGCACATGGCAGAGTGTGGCGATGGAGACAGCAGCAATGGGAGGCCGTACAGGGACCCATGACAGACTCTGGACCTGGCAGCAGCATGAGGAAGCGGTATATAGGGGCCTATGGCAGATTAGGGGCCTGGCAGCAGCTATGGGAGGCCCATAATCTGCCAGCACCCTATGTCAAAAAATTCTACACACCAGCAGTGTGTGAGGAGACCTGAAAGTGGCACATGGCAGAATGTGGCGATGGAGACAGCAGCAATGGGAGGCCGTACAGGGACCCATGACAGACTCTGGACCTGGCAGCAGCATGAGGAGGCGGTATATAGGGGCCTATGGCAGATTAGGGGCCTGGCAGCAGCTATAGGAGGCCCATAATCTGCCAGCACCCTATGTCAAAAAATTCAACACACCAGCAGTGTGAGGAGACCTGAAAGTGGCACATGGCATGAGAGACTCTGGACCTGGCAGCAGCATGAGGAAGCGGTATATAGGGGCCTATGGCAGATTAGGGGCCTGGCAGCAGCTATGGGAGGCCCATAATCTGCCAGCACCCTATGTCAAAAAATTCTACACACCAGCAGTGTGTGAGGAGACCTGAAAGTGGCACATGGCAGAATGTGGCGATGGAGACAGCAGCAATGGGAGGCCGTACAGGGACCCATGACAGACTCTGGACCTGGCAGCAGCATGAGGAGGCGGTATATAGGGGCCTATGGCAGATTAGGGGCCTGGCAGCAGCTATAGGAGGCCCATAATCTGCCAGCACCCTATGTCAAAAAATTCAACACACCAGCAGTGTGAGGAGACCTGAAAGTGGCACATGGCATGAGAGACTCTGGACCTGGCAGCAGCATGAGGAAGCGGTATATAGGGGCCTATGGCAGATTAGGGGCCTGGCAGCAGCTATGGGAGGCCCATAATCTGCCAGCACCCTATGTCAAAAAATTCTACACACCAGCAGTGTGTGAGGAGACCTGAAAGTGGCACATGGCAGAGTGTGGCGATGGAGACAGCAGCAATGGGAGGCCGTACAGGGACCCATGACAGACTCTGGACCTGGCAGCAGCATGAGGAAGCGGTATATAGGGGCCTATGGCAGATTAGGGGCCTGGCAGCAGCTATGGGAGGCCCATAATCTGCCAGCACCCTATGTCAAAAAATTCTACACACCAGCAGTGTGAGGAGACCTGAAAGTGGCACATGGCAGAGTGTGGCGATGGAGACAGCAGCAATGGGAGGCCGTACAGGGACCCATGACAGACTCTGGACCTGGCAGCAACATGAGGAGGCGGTATATAGGGGCCTATGGCAGATTAGGGGCCTGGCAGCAGCTATGGGAGGCCCGTAATCTGCCAGCACCCTATGTCAAAAAACTGAACACACCAGCAGTGTGTGAGGAGACCTGAAAGTGGCACATGGCAGAGTGTGGCGATGGAGACAGCAGCAATGGGAGGTCTCCCATTGTCCCAACATGGCCCAAATAGTCCCAACATGGGCCCCCTGGCCACGCTTGACTTTCTGGCCACATAGTCGACATACGGCTACGTTTACTTCCTCGGGCGGCTTGACGAAAAATTGCCAAACCGCCGAGTAGGAAACTTTGCCCCCGATACTCCTCACTGGCTGACTGCTGCTTCCTCCGTGCACACCGGCACCACTACTGGCCGTGGTGGTAGGCTGCAGTGGAGCTGGTGCTCTACTCCGTGGCCGTTTGGCTCCACTGACACTGCTTCCACTGACACTGCTGCGACCCTCCTGCTGTCTCCTGGGCAACCCACCGACTGTTTCGCTCACTGCCAAGCTGCCACCCTCTTCTCCTGATGATGCGGAAGAAATTGCCTGATGACGACGAGGCTGCCAAGTGCGATCAACCTCCTCATCATCAAGTAGGGTCTCCGCCTCACTACTAGCCCCCTCGGCTGCGTCTGGGTCAGGAGACAGACCTGTCTCTAGACCGGCTACCGGGCCACTCTCCTCGCCACTACTTCTTCGCCTAGCTGCTGAAAAGGCGGATGTCTCCCCCCGTTCCTGACCGCCCTCTGTTAGCTCTTCCTCACTGTACAGTGGGGCTGAGCCCACAGCATGCGATACTTCGCTTGGTGAGGGAACACCAAAGGACAGGGGCAGGTAGAGGACACGTGATTTCAGTGGGCTAGGTCCCGGGCCATGCCAACTAACGGTTGTGTCTGACGTACCCACCGACCGTTGGCTGTAGGTGTCAGAGGTGACCTGGGAAGAGGAAGACGACCGAGCCAACCAATCGACGACGGCAGGGTTGTCGGTGGAGACACGACCGCTGGATGACACCGGGAGCACTGGCCTCTGGCTGCGAATAGTGCTGCCTCGACCCCTTCCTCTGCTGCCACGTCTGCTCGCTCCTAAAACATTGCCTCCTCTGCCACTCCTCTGCATGTTGTCTGACATACTCTTTAATTAAACGATTATGTGTCCCTGAGTAACAATTCTGTGTCCCTGAGTAACAATTCTGTGTCTGTGCGAGTAACAATTCTGTGGCCCTAAGTAACAGTTCTGTGACCCTCAGTAACAATTCTGTGTCCCTGATTAACGTTTCTGTGGCCCCAAGTAACAGTTCTGTGGCCCTCAGTAACAATTCTGTGTCTGTGCGAGTAACAATTCTGTGTCTGTGCGAGTAACAATTCTGTGGCCCTAAGTAAAGTTTCTGTGGCCCTAAGTAACAATTCTCTGGCACTCAGTAACAATTCTGTCTGTCCCTGAGTAACAATTCTCTGGCACTCAGTAACAATTCTGTCTGTCCCTGAGTAAAAATTCTGTGGCCCTAAGTAAAGTTTCTGGGGCCCTGAGTAACAATTATCTGGCACTCAGTAACAATTCTGTCTGTCCCTGAGTAACAATTCTCTGGCACTCAGTAACAATTCTGTCTGTCCCTGAGTAAAAATTCTCTGGCCCTAAGTAAAGTTTCTGTGGCCCTGAGTAACAATTCTCTGGCACTCCGTAACAATTCTGTCTGTCCCTGAGTAACAATTCTCTGGCACTCAGTAACAATTCTGTCTGTCCCTGAGTAAAAATTCTGTGGCCCTAATTAAAGTTTCTGTGGCCCTAAGTAACAATTCTCTGGCACTCAGTAACAATTCTGTCTGTCCCTGAGTAACAATTCTCTGGCACTCGGTAACAATTCTGTCTGTCCCTGAGTAACAATTCTCTGGCACTCAGTAACAATTCTGTCTGTCCCTGAGTAAAAATTCTGTGGCCCTAATTAAAGTTTCTGTGGCCCTAAGTAACAATTCTCTGGCACTCAGTAACAATTCTGTCTGTCCCTGAGTAACAATTCTCTGGCACTCCGTAACAATTCTGTCTGTCCCTGAGTAAAAATTCTGTGGCCCTAAGTAAAGTTTCTGTGGCCCTGAGTAACAATTCTCTGGCACTCCGTAACAATTCTGTCTGTCCCTGAGTATGAATTCCGTGGCCCTAACTAGCGTTTCTTTGTCCCTAAGTAAAGTTTCTGTGGCCCTCAGTAACAGTTCTGTGTCTGTGCGAGTAACAATTCTGTGTCTGTGCGAGTAACAATTCTGTGGCCCTAAGTAAAGTTTCTGTGGCCCTAAGTAACAATTCTCTGGCACTCCGTAACAATTCTGTCTGTCCCTGAGTAACAATTCTCTGGCACTCAGTAACAATTCTGTCTGTCCCTGAGTAAAAATTCTGTGGCCCTAAGTAAAGTTTCTGTGGCCCTGAGTAACAATTCTCTGGCACTCCGTAACAATTCTGTCTGTCCCTGAGTAACAATTCTCTGGCACTCAGTAACAATTCTGTCTGTCCCTGAGTAAAAATTCTGTGGCCCTAAGTAAAGTTTCTGTGGCCCAGAGTAACAATTCTCTGGCACTCCGTAACAATTCTGTCTGTCCCTGAGTATGAATTCTGTGGCCCTAACTAGCGTTTCTTTGTCCCTAAGTAACAGTTCTGTGGCCCTGAGTAACAATTCTGTGTCTGTGCGAGTAACAATTCTGTGGCCCTAAGTAACAGTTCTGTGGCCCTCAGTAACAGTTCTGTGTCTGTGCGAGTAACAATTCTGTGTCTGTGCGAGTAACAATTCTGTGGCCCTAAGTAACAGTTCTGTGGCCTTCAGTAACAATTCTGTGTCTGTGCGAGTAACAATTCTGTGTCTGTGCGAGTAACAATTCTGTGGCCCTAAGTAAAGTTTCTGTGGCCCTAAGTAACAATTCTCTGGCACTCAGTAACAATTCTGTCTGTCCCTGAGTAACAATTCTCTGGCACTCAGTAACAATTCTGTCTGTCCCTGAGTAAAAATTCTGTGGCCCTAAGTAAAGTTTCTGGGGCCCTGAGTAACAATTCTCTGGCACTCAGTAACAATTCTGTCTGTCCCTGAGTAACAATTCTCTGGCACTCAGTAACAATTCTGTCTGTCCCTGAGTAAAAATTCTGTGGCCCTAAGTAAAGTTTCTGTGGCCCTAAGTAACAATTCTCTGGCACTCAGTAACAATTCTGTCTGTCCCTGAGTAACAATTCTCTGGCACTCAGTAACAATTCTGTCTGTCCCTGAGTAAAAATTCTCTGGCCCTAATTAAAGTTTCTGTGGCCCTAAGTAACAATTCTCTGGCACTCAGTAACAATTCTGTCTGTCCCTGAGTAACAATTCTCTGACACTCCGTAACAATTCTGTCTGTCCCTGAGTAACAATTCTCTGGCACTCAGTAACAATTCTGTCTGTCCCTGAGTAAAAATTCTGTGGCCCTAAGTAAAGTTTCTGTGGCCCTGAGTAACAATTCTCTGGCACTCCGTAACAATTCTGTCTGTCCCTGAGTATGAATTCCGTGGCCCTAACTAGCGTTTCTTTGTCCCTAAGTAAAGTTTCTGTGGCCCTCAGTAACAGTTCTGTGTCTGTGCGAGTAACAATTCTGTGTCTGTGTGAGTAACAATTCTGTGGCCCTAAGTAAAGTTTCTGTGGCCCTAAGTAACAATTCTCTGGCACTCCGTAACAATTCTGTCTGTCCCTGAGTAACAATTCTCTGGCACTCAGTAACAATTCTGTCTGTCCCTGAGTAAAAATTCTGTGGCCCTAAGTAAAGTTTCTGTGGCCCTGAGTAACAATTCTCTGGCACTCCGTAACAATTCTGTCTGTCCCTGAGTAACAATTCTCTGGCACTCAGTAACAATTCTGTCTGTCCCTGAGTAAAAATTCTGTGGCCCTAAGTAAAGTTTCTGTGGCCCAGAGTAACAATTCTCTGGCACTCCGTAACAATTCTGTCTGTCCCTGAGTATGAATTCTATGGCCCTAACTAGCGTTTCTTTGTCCCTAAGTAACAGTTCTGTGGCCCTGAGTAACAATTCTGTGTCTGTGCGAGTAACAATTCTGTGGCCCTAAGTAACAGTTCTGTGGCCCTCAGTAACAGTTCTGTGTCTGTGCGAGTAACAATTCTGTGTCTGTGCGAGTAACAATTCTGTGGCCCTAAGTAACAGTTCTGTGGCCTTCAGTAACAATTCTGTGTCTGTGCGAGTAACAATTCTGTGTCTGTGCGAGTAACAATTCTGTGGCCCTAAGTAAAGTTTCTGTGGCCCTAAGTAACAATTCTCTGGCACTCAGTAACAATTCTGTCTGTCCCTGAGTAACAATTCTCTGGCACTCAGTAACAATTCTGTCTGTCCCTGAGTAAAAATTCTGTGGCCCTAAGTAAAGTTTCTGTGGCCCTAAGTAACAATTCTCTGGCACTCAGTAACAATTCTGTCTGTCCCTGAGTAACAATTCTCTGGCACTCAGTAACAATTCTGTCTGTCCCTGAGTAACAATTCTGTGGCCCTAATAACGTTTCTGTGGCCCTAAGTAACAATTCTCTGGCACTGAGTAACAATTCTGTCTGTCCCTGATTATGAATTCTGTGGCCCTAACTAGCGTTTCTTTGTCCCTAAATAACGATTCTGTGGCCCTCATTAACAAGTCTGTGTCCCTGAGTAATGGTTCTCTGTCCCTAAGTAACTTTTCTCTGTCCCCAATTATCGTTTCTGTGGCCCTAACTCTGTCCCTGTCCCTAGTACAGAGCGGTCTGCCTCTGTTCAATAACTGCAGGCAAATGAAGAATTCCAAAATGGCCGCTATTTATAGCTCGACCATTACACAGTGCTGGCTGGCTGGCTGCTGATAGGCTGATGCGATCACATGTAGTTGAGGAATGCATTATGGGTCAGCGCGCCTTGTCTGCGCGCCTTCCCAGACATCCCCGCTCCGTCGCCGCACATGTCAGCCGCCATTTTCTGAAAAATTTCGATTCGCGCGTCCGAATTAGGCTATTTTTCGGATTCGGCACGAATCGAAATTTTTCCGATATTCGACTCGAATTCCACTTCGGATACTTCGATTCGCTCATCTCTACTTGTGATCTACCAGAACTCCCAGGTGTAACAGCGTATACCCAGAGACTGACGCAATCCTCCATTTTGTTAAGAATCTCCATGTTGTCCCTCATTTTTCCCCCTTTCCTCTCTGTTAATCCACAGGGTCATATGTGTGTTGGAAGGGTCACAGGCAGACTAGAGCACAGCAGGGAGCCCAGAGCTATAAAACACCTCTCTGAGCAAGGTGCCTGGTTGTCTGAGCAACCTGGGCCATTTAACACCTCGTAAAAAGATAACAGAGACTTCCCAGGAGTTCAAGGCATTCCAACGAAGCACAAATCAGATAAACACTTTTCAAAATCCATTTTTCCCCTGTGTCTCATATCTTGGAATATGAGAGACTTACATAAAAACCAGACATATCGTCAGACTGGCTAAGAGAAGACGAACAATTTGATGGGTTACTTGCCTTGTCTTGAATACATAGGAAAGTCGAAAAATAGATCTCGTGAACCGTTCAGTGTAGAATTTCATAATTCATATCTAATCAATCCTCAGACATGTCTGCATAATAATCTACCCACAGGTGGAATGTCACTTGTGCAGATGGAAAGTTATGGGCCAAAATATGAGTTACGAGAGATTTTGGCTCTAGTTGAGGTATCCGCCCACACCTCCACGCCCTAAACGGGGTATTGATCCTTGACTTCAGAGACACCCCCTGCTGGGAAATACAAAATGGGCTGTCAGGCCTAAGAGAGTAAAGTTGAAGACATCTCCCATTTAACATCAGTACCACATGGGGAGACCCGTGCCCTTTCGCTCTGAAACTTGGATCTGCTAACCCAGGACTTTGGCAAGTACCTTAACCCTTTAACCTCTCTCTGATATCTCTTTGCTGTGCTGTTGGTCTCTGTATATTTATATATATATCTTAGTTACATCTTTTTCTGTAAATTTTTTTATTGCACCCGTTTGACCTTTTTAGTAATAAATCTTTCCTTCTGAAAGCGTTGAACTGTTTCTATAGCTCTGTATTGCAATTTACGAATTCCTGTCTCTAAAGAGAACGCTACGGTGTTTGTTTAACCCTCTGTATAACCGTGTTATACAGACGATTACCTCAACCATTATAGTGTTATAACTGATATCGCTGAGTTTTCTCTTTCTCTGTACAAAAAGGAGGTGGTGGCAGTGTGAAGGGTTAATTGCTTAATTAACCTGACCCAGTAACAATCGCTCAGGCTGCCAGTACATCGATTGTGGTCCAATTAGCTGGAAAATCGTTGTACAGGGTGCAGCTGGGTGTGGCATTGTTACGCACGTGACATTGCGGTTTTAGACTGGCTAGTCCTTCGATCGCGAGTTTGGTGAAAAGGGCTGGGGTCTGACGCCATGATCGTGACACCAGGTCCTTTTCCTCTGTTGATTCCCCCAATTGTACCCCACTAGAATGTATGATGCATGCATATTCTTAGCTCCCAAGTGCATAACCTTACATTTATCAACATTAAACCTCATTTGGCACATAGTTGTCCAATTACACAGTGCATTGAAGTCGGCTTGTAAGTTGGGGACATCCTGAAAGGATGTTATTCCACTGCACAGCTTGGTGTCATCTGCAAACACTGAAATGGTATTTTTAATCCCAGACCCTATATAGTTTATAAATATATTAAAAAGTAATGGTCCCAACACTGAACCTTGGGGTACACCACTGACAACCCTAGACCATTCAGAGTATGAATCATTAATCAATACTCTCTGAATACAATCTTTTAGTCAGTTTTCTATCCATTTACATAGGGATTTTTCCAAGCCTGTAGACTTTACCTTGCACATTAGCCATGTGTGGGGAACTGTGTCAAACACTTTTGCAAAATCCAAGTATACCACGTCCACCGCCACCCCTCCGTTCAAGGTTTTGCTCACCTCATAAAAAGAAATCAAATTTGTTTGACAACTTCTGTCTTTCATGAATCCATGCTGTCTGTTGCCTAAAATATTTTCTTTCCAGCAAGAACTCATCTGTGTGGTCTTTTATTACATAGTTACTTAGTTAGTCTGGATGAAAAAAGACAAAAGTCCATCCAGTTCAACCATTAAAAAAAAAAAAAGTTACAATCCTACACCCTCAGTTGATCCAGAGAAAGGCAAAGAAACCCAGCAAAACATGATCTAATTTGCTCCTGCAGGGGAAAAAATTCCTTCCTGATCCCCCAAGAGGCAATCGGATATTCCCTGGATCAACACAGTTATTAAACTCTCCAGTACCTTCCCAACTATAGAAGTTAAACTAACAGGTCTTATAATTACTTGGTAAAGATTTTAACCCCTTTTTAAATATTGGCACCACATTGGCCTTACGCCAATCCAATGGTACTATGCCAGTGATTGAGGAGTCCCTAAAAATTAGAAACAATGGCTTTGAAATGACAGAGCTCAATTTTTTAAGGACCCGTGGGTGTATGCCATCTGGTCCATGTGCTTTATTTACTTTTATTCTGTCTAAATATTTTTGGATCATATCAATTGTGAGCCAATGTGGATCATCTGGAGCTGTGTCAATACCATGCCCATTATGGACATGCTCCTTTGTATACACAGAGCTGAAGAAAGTATTTAATAAATTTGCCTTCTCTTTGTCCCCAGTCACCCACTCTAGATTATTTTGTAAAGGGCCTACATGCTCGGACCTGACCTTTTTTACTATTAATATATTTGAAGAGGTTTTTGGGGTTGGTCCTGTTATCTTTTGCAATCTGTCCTTTCAATTTTTGCAGCCTTTATTTCATTTTTGCATATTCTGTTATATCCTTTGTAATGTTTAAACAATGATAGCGTTCCTTCATTTTTATACTTTATACTTAACAAAAGCTCTTTTCTGATTATCTATAGCTTTTTTAACTTTGGCCATAAGCCACATAGGTTTTATTTTTAGCCTTTCAACTTGTTGCCCATGGGATTATATTTTGCAGTGTGTTCACATACAGTCTTTTTGAAGAACTCACATTTCTGTGTTGTGTTCATTGGTGCCAATATTCCCTCCCAGTCTAAGTCTTAGAGAGTAGCTCTCAGCCTTGGGATATTAGCTCTCTTAAAATTGAGCGTTTTTATTTTTCCCGTATGTGATTGCTGTTTACAGCTAACAATAAATTAAATCATGTTATGGTCACTGCTACCCAGATGTTCTTTTATATGGACATTCGTTATAAAGTCTGCATGGTTTGAGATTACCAGGTCCAGCAGAGCATCATGCCTAGTTTGGGCCTCTATGAACTGTACCATAAAATTGTCCTGTAGTAGGTTAAAACATATTTGGCCTTTAACTATTCCTGCAGTACCATTACTCCAGTCAATTGCTGGGTAGTTAAAATCCTCCATAATAGAAACCTTGCAGCTGTACACATGCATTGAAGTCCCAGCTTCCCATGAACTCAGACACACAATGGTGAGGGGAGAGAAAAGAAAAGCCTGCAGCACACCTGGTGGGGAAGGGGGGGTGTTTGGAGAGGAGAGCAGCACAGAAACACACAGCTGGTGAGTGACACCCAGATACACTCTCTCCCCACCAACGAACCTTTGATCCCACACAGGAAGGACTGAGTCCAATAACACATAAATGTCTATAACCTGGTACATAGCTTTACTGATACAATAGGGGGCAAAGCTGGTTAGTAAAGATACAAAATTAAACATTTAGCATTTAAACAGGAACCTGGCAAGGAAACATCCTGGGGTTGCCATACCCATAGGGTTTCCATACCCACAGGCCACTAATACTGATAAGGCCCACCAAGATGTGTCAGGGGGTGAGCCAGAGCCACCTTTCCTTGAAACTGGAGTGGGGAAGTTTGGCATCTCATCAGTCCTTGGGTAGTAAAGACAACTTTCCTGAATCTCTAACAAAATGCAGCATGGTACAGTCTCTTGGATGGGCGGATCGCCCTTCTTGCTCTTTGCTTCCTCTTGGCTGGTGGAAAGGACAACGCTGTCCTGTGAGCCACTTCTGGGAGCAACAGGGGCCAAGAGTTGACTCACGAACCTTGTGTTCATCCCTATGATCATGGGATTACTCATGGGCCTTGATTTCTAAGAACACACAGCGGCCAGTGTGTCAAGGGTTACAGATTACTCAACAGCTGGTTCAATAAATGACAACTTGATCTGCAAGTAACCGTCACAGGGGTATTTCTCTGCTCTGATGCCCTGGATGTCTAAGTATTCCAACTTTTTTAGAGGCATATATAGTATTTAAAGTGCTTGTTGTATAAGTCTTTAGTCAGCAAAGTCTTTGAACGCCTGAATTAAGAGGAGCTCTTATGTAAATCCCTTCCGCCAACACTGGTACTATAGGGAAACGGCCTATTCATTTGTCAGGAACTTGGGTTTTATTGACTGATCTGGCAGGCCTCGTCAATTGGACAGTGCCCTGAATGATGCTTAAGATAAGGTCTTGAATACTGATGATTACCCCTTTATTCAACAGTGTGACTTGATATAGGAACAGGCATTTCCAATCCTATTTTTGAGGAGTCAGAAGGAACATCTCTTAGTGACTCAGGTTCGGAAGCTGGCTGACGTAGTAAGGCACCTGGCCGACTCTCTGCAATTTCTCTGTGGCCTCTATTGGTGCTCTTCTCCCTTCAACAGTCTTAGCCATTTATGTTTGTAGTGGCCTACACCTCCAAAATTGTAGAAGATAACAGAATCTTCTGACTGCTCAGCAGGAGTGACGTGTATCATCTTCCCAAGCTGCTCACTGATTCTTCCTGCTAGCAGGCTCACAATTTCCATTAGTTAGGATGCTTCCACTTTCATTGCAGCTATTTCTGAGTTAATCTCCACTGAAGTAGCCACCCTGACTCCCACAGCATGTTCTGACCCCAGTCTCTACTTTTCAGACAGTGCTTGAGATGTGGTCTTTTTCAACACCTGATTCATACTCAGACTAGTCCTCGTTCTCTGAGACGTGCTCTCCAGCCTCAGCAGGGTGCATGAGGACCTCCTCTTTCTTGAGTGTTTGCTTTGATCTAGTGTTTGAATTTTGATTTTTCTCATTCATCAAAGCCTCTTCCTTTATGACTAGGTTGGAGTATTTCTTAAGCCCATCAGAATAAATTTTAGGACAATGGGAAGGTTTGGATGGCTCCCTGTAATGTTTGGTCGAGCCGGACGCTGTTGGCATCTTGTGGCTCTATCCCTTTCTTCTGGATGATCTGATGCAGAATCTTATCCACTTGGGTTATGTGGTCAGAGAGTTTCTCCCCTGTGTGTTGACAGGAGTGTTGAAACTGGTACCTGAGATGAAAAAGTTTCTCTACTTTCCCAAACACAGCATATAGTGCCTCAATGTAGTCTGAGGCTGTACAGTTCTGTTTCCCCAGTTTTAGATTACAAATCTCTCCAGCAGCTGGACCCCTCAGACTCTCACTGACTCTTTGCTTCTTTAGGTCCTCTGGGATCTCCCACTCCTCTAGTGCCTTAGAGGCTTGATCCATTCATGTTTCAAAGTTCTCTTCTCTGGATGGGATGGGAATTCTTCCTGAAAAGAACCTCAATTTCCTATACCCATGCTTAAAGGGAAAGGAACTATTCTTCACAAAGTCCAGCCACTTCAGGCTCTGGTGAATTTCCCTTATCCATTCTAAGAGTATATAGGTGTGAGAGATGACTCAATTCGTTTCCATGTCCAGTACGAACACTCGCTGATCAGGAACTAGTGCCCTTATGGCTTGATGGATCTGATCTTCCACCTATGTGTTTCTGGGCATAGCAGCCACTAAGCTTGATTCCATTTGACTATTTTACATTGTGCCAGCAGGATCCATGTTGGCTGTCTCTGGCTTGTTATCTTGGTAACTTGCTTATAGAACAAATGTATCGCGGACAAGCCCTCATTACCCCCCGAAGGAGCCGCTGGTGATGATGGGTCCTCTGTTCTCTGCCATGACTCTTTAACCTGCTCAGTCCCCATTAGACATGTGCAGTTCGTTTCATTCCGAATCAAAATTCAGACAAAATTTTCATTATTCAGAGGTTTGGATGTATCCAAATTTCTGAATTACAATAATAATAAATTTAAACAAATCTGAAAAAAAAAACAAAATTATAAACCAAAATCAGAGTTTTTGTATAGCATTTTAACATAAAATGAATAGAGCATGTATTCAATAAAACCATACATTGCTACTACAATGATAAAACCATGTAGCATTATTATTATTATACTTTTAGTAGAAGTAGCAGTGTTGTCTTATTTAGACAACACAGAAATTTTGTAGTTTACATGACACTTTTTATTAGCTAACTTAAAGAGTAACAATGTTTATGTGAGATAATGTATGTATAGATTCCTGAATGCAAAAGAAAAACAAAAAGACGGCGCACCGGCCTAGTGCATTATCGTTTAAAATAGTTATTGAAAGAATAAAAAAGTAGGTATCATATTCACAATGGACATATAAAAACAGGCACATCACCATGAACAATGGTGTTCAATCCATATAGCATCTGAGTCCACAGCGATGGAACCCTGGATGACCAACTGGTTGAAGCGTTTCGAGGACTCAGCCTCTTCCTTAGAACCACTCTGAGGAAGAGGCTGAGTTCTCGAAATGCGTCAGCCAGTTGGTCATCCAGGGTTCCATTGTTGTGGACTCAGATGCTATATAGATTGAACACCATTGTTCATTGTGATGTGCCTGTGTTTTATATGTCCATTGTGAGTATGATACCTACTTTTTTATTCTTTCAATAAATATTTTAAATGTTAATGCACTAGGTCAGTGCACCCTCTTTTTTTGTTTTTCTTTTGCATTCAGTAACTTTGGACTACTCCAGTACGTTGAGGGCAGCAAGGAGTGCATATTCCAGAACATTTACATTGTCTTCCTAGCCTCTGCTGAGTCCATTCCCAGCGCAGGAGTAAAGTATTTGCTGTGTTTGAAATGTATAGATTCCTACCTGTTTTTGCTTAAAGAAAAAGCTGTTTGTTCTTCTATGTCTTATTGGATAGCGATTCCTAATGGGAGTGATTTTTGATTAGCTCATTCAACCAACTGTGTACAGAATGCCTCCAGACTGCCATATTGCATTGAATTTTACAAAAAATAAACTCTGCAGATTGAAAAGGTAAGATAGTTTTTAATAACACTATATTACAATGTTGTATATGCTATATTATTTTTTTTATTTGCTATATTTTTCCCACAAAAGTGGAATTACCTACTCTGGGGAAAACGAGTGCATTTGCACTTGCAAAGTGCACATTCTGTTTAGCTTTAGTGTCTTAGAATATAAGTTCTGCTAACCTTGAAATAAAGCATACAAAAAACACAGCACCAGTGTTCAAATAAACATTAAATTCCCCTTGTTCCTTCAAGCTTAATAAATATACATTTATCAGTGTTTCTTCTACCTAAAAAGTGTCTCTGCTCCCCCATTTTCAGTGTTTCGCTCCAGTAAAAATTGGACAGCCACTTATAATTAAAAATGCCTCTTTTCTTAAGATTGGTATGCAGAGCTCTGAGCTCTCCTGATGGAAATCAGCTGCTTTACAATAGCGAACTCCTCACATCTTCTGCTTTCCCTTGGTGGGCATATCATCCAGGAAACATGAAAGGAATGAAGGACTACATAGCACAATGCCGCTAGAACCATGTATTTATTAAAAAGAAATTGCAATTACAAACTCTTCTCTTGATACAGAACGTGTAAGTACACTTCATGTGCAAGCACAAGAGGATCACCAACCACACACTGCTGATAACAGAATAAATCCTGACACTCTGTAACACGCTTCTGCTGGACTAGGTAAGCTAAAAATCACACTGCCTGACTCCCTCCCGCCTAACTGACCAACATGTACTAGCGGGGAGGTATTCATGTTAGCATGCACAAAAACTAGAGTGTATGCTGGGCACTAGTATTGGGGCCTATGTAAACTGAAGAACTGCAAATGGAAATTGCAGTGTGGTCTTCAGCTTGCTCCTTACCAGGGGCGGACTGACAACTCATAGGGCCCCCGGGCAATAGGGGATCATGGGACCCCTGTGTCCTTGCCCAAACTCAAAAAAATCCTATGAAAAAGGTACCAGGGGCACCTCATGGGGCCCCCTACTGACTCCGGGCCCTCGGGCAGTGTCCGAGTTTCCAAATGGTCAGTCCACCCCTGCTCCTTACCATATATGATCTGACTTGCCTTCTGGACATGGATGATGCTTACCAGTCAGAAGCTGTCTACCCCATACAGTCATCCCTGCAAGGAGAGGAGAGAAAGCAGCAGGGATTTCAAATCCCTGTGAAGTGGCTTTTCCTTGTGAGATAGCATGGGATCGGAGCAGGGAGGTTTCCGGCACCGCTCCTGTGTGAACTCAGGCTACGGTTCAAAGAGGAGCAGCTTGTAAGCAGCTCATCAGCAGCTTTTGCTATTAGCTGTAGTAGTGGAAAAAAAAATATAATGTGGTATTATGGCAAAATTGGTAAAAAGCACAACTGCAGCCAAACTGTTCTTTTTAGTTTTGGATACAGTAAAGAGGGATTAGAGAACCTGTCAAGTTTTATTGCTGTTATTGTCCCTGTAGGGAGATTCACTTTCTCTATTTGTCCTGGTGACCATACATTTTCTGAATAAATGCTCTGTTCTCTGATTGAACTGCTCACCTTCACCACCACAGGAGCAAGCTCTATCTCTGATTTAAACACCATCACATGCTATTTCTCTTGCCCGATGCAGTAGCTCTGAGACCAGAGTTTGAGAGCTCACTTGTGTGATGGTGAAGGTGAACAGTAATAGCTGGGCCTCCCTTAACAATATCCTAGCAACATCCTGGGAGTTTTTCCATTCTGGCTGTAAGAGGTACTTAAATAGCCTAAGCCTATAGCAAGGACATTATTTAACTTTGGTCAAAGCTGCACAGTTTGTTTTTATCTACAGATGCCCCTTATCTGCATACAGTGGGAAAAAAACTATTTGATCCCCTGCAGATTTTGAACGTTTGCCCACTTACAAAGAAATGAAGGGTCTATAATTTTCATCATAGGTGAATTTGAAATGATAGAGGCAGAATATCAACCAAAATCCAAAAAAACACATGATACAAATGCTATAAATTGAGTTGCAGTTCAGTGAATAAAAGTATTTGATCCCCTACCAACCAACAATAATTCTTGCTCTCACAGTCTGGCTATGTGCTCATGTGGTACACAGATTAGTCATGTCAATTTAAGAAGGTGCTCCTAATGACAACCGTTATGTGTATAAATGACACCTGTCCACAGAATCTCTTTCTTCCATTCAAACCTCACCATCATGGCTCAAGACCAAAGAGCTGTCAAAGGACATCAGGGACAAGATTGTAGACTTGCATGTGCTGTTCCCCTCATATTTGTTATTTAACTGTGCATTGTATCACCAATTCTTATTTCACCATGTTTGTTCCTATGTCTTGATCTGTTGCTGCCATCTGCTGGCCAGAATTTGCATGCTGCATGCCTTTGTTATAGCTAGTAAGTGTTTTCTCTGCTGGGTGTGGTTTTAGGCAAGCCTTGGTTCTGGTCACTTCCTGCAGCCATTTTTATCTGCTATATAGCTGTGTGACAGGACATTCAATACCCTGGGCTTGTGAAGGCATCAGTTTTTGACCAGCAGTTAGCCTCAGGAAAGATATCACAGGACAGCATCAATACCTCTACTACATTACAGTATTGTATCACTGTTTGTCGCTGTATTTTGGACCAAATAAACCCACGCTGATTTCATTCCCGTGTATACGTTTGGATCCATCTAACCTGAACATCTGCCGGTCCGGTCTGCTCCACTGCTTGGATACGAAGGTAGGAAGTTACACAGCCATTATCAGTTATACCTTCATTCGCCTTCATGTGGGGACAGAACAGTCAAAAACTGCCTTAAAGTCCATACCTCACTACAGATTCCCTCAGAGTCCAGTACCACACTCAGGAATCTCCCTAGCAACAGGCCCACTTGCAGCAAATCTGCCCGGCTACAGTGCATGGTCCACAAGCCTATGCGGAAGCACTGCACATACGCAGTATCTATAGTCTCGCCTGGAAGTCCTCCACAACTCGCCAAGCCATTCCTAAAGTCCTATATTAACTTTTGCTCGCATAACAGAAGTACTGTTTATGCACGCTCCTTACATTGTTGTGGCCGCGCCAAAACCCCGCAATTCACTCTAAAAATCTTAGACATTTTATCAAAGTGCCCTATCGGAGCCGTGCTGCGATTTTCAGCGCCCAATTCAAAAGTTCATTTTCTTAAAGAGACAGCGCACCTTAAGTCAAAATGGCTGAAAAGGAATTTGCACAGTTCCCCAGTGATGAAATAAAGCAAATGCAACCTGATACTGATCATTATGAAGGGCAGGGAACAGAATCCGCACTTCCAGCAGAACAAGTCGTGCGACCAAGACGCTCTCTCAAACCGACAGTAAAGGTCATTGAAAATTATCACACTACGAAAGATGAGCTATGTGATAACCTGGAGGAGCAATGGGAACGAGTTTCCTCCCTCATGTCCGGACTTAAATCCTCCTCAGGTGATGCCACAAGCTTACAAGTTGCCATCGGGCGGCTGGACACAGCTCAAGAAAGATACAAGAGACTGTCCACAAGGTATATAACCTTTCTAAAAGACTCTAATATCGATGAAGCCCTATCAGAACTGAGCAAGGCAGAATCAATAGACAGACAAAGAGACGTCATGGTGCTGGATGTTAAAAGTAAAGCGGAACTCCGTATCTCGCATTTGCAAGAAACTAGATCACACAGATCAAATTCATCTAAACATTCCTCTCGGTCATACAGATCATCGTGCTCAAGAAGCTCAGCCTTGAGCGACAGATTACTAGAGGCCCGCATAAACGCAGAGCAATCCAAAGCGAGACGCTCCTTCACAGAAAAAGAAGCTCTTGCAAGGGCAGGAGCAAAGGCCAAGAGGGCAGAGGCAGCGGCAGAGGCCAAGAGGGCAGAAGCGGAAGCAGAGGCAGAGGCCAAGAGGGCAGAAGCGGAAGCAGAGGCAGAGGCCAAGAGGGCAGAAGCAGAGGCAGAGGCCAAGAGGGCAGAGGCAGAAGCAGAGGCCAAGAAGGCAGAAGCGGAAGCAGAGGCTCGAATAAAGATTTTCGAATCAGAGATGCAGGAGAAAATTGCGTTAGCTAAAGTAAGACTACTTGAGCAAGCATTGAGCCAAGGTCTTGATCCAGTCTGCTCACTACCACAGGAGATAGATGATCCAGTTGATCGCACCAGCGACTATGTACTGAATCAGGTATCTGCGTCACCCCCATTTTGCAGTACTGTCCAAGCCAACAACACTGAAACCTCCAAGTCAGCTCTGCCTGCGGTACCAGTGCCACCCACAGCACCCGAGCAACCTAATAACCGTTACCCGGATGTGCCCTCTCAAGGACGGTTGTTACAGCGAGATCGCTATCAGGCATTTTCTGGCCTACCTCCACAGCTCAAGCAGCAGTCATCACAATATACAGAGGCTAAACGACAGCTCAACCCTGCAGCTACATCATTCTACCCGGAAGCATCTCACCCTTTCACGCCAGGCAGCCCATATGCCCCAGGGGCATCACAAGTTGTCATGGCAACAAGCAGTGAGAAATCAGATATGTCTGAGTTTGCCAGGTTTATGGTGAGCAGAGAGCTAATCAACACCAGTCTCTCAAAATTTGATGACCGTGCAGAGAGCTACAGAGCTTGGAAGGCAACCTTCAAGGCCGCCATCGCTAACCTCAACCTAACCGCAGAGCAGGAGTTTGACCTCAAATGGCTGGGCCCAGGCTCCACAAATCGTGTCAAGAGCCTCAGAACTGTCTACGTGGGACAAGCAGAAACAGGTCTAGCTGTCGCCTGGCAGAGACTCGAACGTACCTTCGGCAGTGCAGAAGCAATAGAGAAGGCCCTATTCAAGAGACTGCAGAACGTTCCAAGGATCAATCTCAAGGATGTCCAGAAGCTTCAGGATTTAAGTGATCTGCTCATGGAACTGGAGCTTGCCAAGGGTGACCCTCGTCTGTCCGGGCTGTGCTACCTGGATACAGCTCATGGAGTGAACCCAATTGTCGTGAAGCTACCATACAGTCTACAAGAAAAGTGGGCGGCATCAGTCTCAAGGTACAAAAGAGAGCATGACATCACCTTTCCCCCATTTATTCACTTCTGTAGATTTATCGATGAACAGTCCCAGATGAGGAATGACCCCAGCCTCGACTTCCTGGAGTTCAACACTACAGCTTCAGCGACATCATCACCAAGGTATGAAAGCGTCATGCATAAACACAGAGACTTCAAGAGCAGCGTGAGTGTTAGAAAGACTAACCTACCATCTCCTGTAGTACCCATGGGTAAACAGTACACTACCTCATCAGGAGATAAGACCTTCAATCCTGAATGTCCCATTCATAAAAAACCACACTCTCTGAATAAATGTAGAGGGTTTAGATCCAAAACCATACAGGAGCGCAAGAAAATCCTCACCGAGCTTGGGGTATGTTTCAGATGCTGCGCTTCATTGGAGCACATGGCTAAGGACTGTAAATCTGTCATCGAATGTGAGGAGTGTCATAGTGAAAGACATGCCTCAGCTATGCACCCAATCCCACTCTCCAGAGATTCACCCACTGCCATCACCACCAGTCCTGCTCCAAGTCATGGCGGGGAGCCCCAAAATTACGCTAATGCAGCGACTGCTGTTTCCTGCTCATGCTTGGATGTATGTGGGGAGGGCCAGTGTGAGAAATGTTGTGCCCGAATATGCCTAATCAAGGTCTACCCAGAGGGACTACCAGAAAAGGCAGTAAAAATGTATGCCATCATCGACGACCAAAGCAACCGGTCCCTAGCAGGTCCTAAATTCTTTGAAGCCTTTGGAATAAAGGGACCATCGAACCCTATACCTTAAACACCTGCTCGGGCCGCATAGAGACTAGCGGCAGAAGGGCACAAGGATTCATCGCTTCTCCTGTCAGTGGGGATACAGAAATACCCTTACCGACGCTGATCGAATGTGATCAAATACCCAACCATAGGGATGAGATTCCTACCCCAGAAGCTGCATTTCACCAACCTCACCTAAGGCACCTAGCCAACGTTATCCCACCTATGGACATCAACACCGAGATTCTACTCCTGCTCGGCAGAGACAATCTAAGGGTACACAAGGTGCGTCAACAGTGTAATGGTCCTGACTATGCGCCATATGCCCAGAGACTGGACTTGGGATGGGTAATCATAGGAAATGTATGCTTAAATCAACCAAAAATCGACTCCTTCAAAACGTACGTGCGTGCAGATGGACGCACAACTTGCATTAAGCCGTGTCCTCATCACTATGAGGTGAGAGAGAAGTCTCCAAGCCTCGTACAACTACCTGACGTCATTAATCCCCTCTTTGCCGACAACTTGGGGAGATCAGTCTTTCATACAACCAAGGACGACGATAAGGTAGCCTTGTCAGTAGAGGACAGAGAATTTGTCGAGATAATGGACAGTGAGTTCTTTAAAGACGAAACCAATCACTGGGTTTCTCCATTACCCTTCCGAGCTAACAGGGTAAGACTCCCAAACAACCGGGAACAAGCTCTGTCTAGATTTAACTCTCTTCAGCGTACCATGAACAGCAAGCCTGAAATGAGAGAACACATTGTCGCCTTTATGGATAAAATATTCCGTAACAACCATGCAGAACCAGCTCCATCCTTAAGGAAGAACGATGAGTGCTGGTACTTGCCTTCATTCGGAGTATATCATGCCACTAGACCTATGTCTGTAGGTTCCTTTACTAACTCTACTTGGCTTACAGGTCCGGAGTTTCTGCTAAGACAGGCGGACGAATGTGTACAGGAAGTTTTCAGCATCCAGGATCCGGATAATGATCCAGAAATCCGCGCTGAAGTTAGTGCATTGGTCACTGGAACAAAGCAAACCTCCAGCCTCGGTTGCCAACGCTTTGAACGTTTCTCCAGTTGGATGAGATTCGTCAGGACTATCGCAAGGTTAGTGCACATTGCAAAATGTTATCACAATACTCATGAAGATAAGGATTGTCACGGTTGGCACGTCTGCCATAAACCCTTCTCTGCGGAGAACATCTCTCATAGTGAGTCCCTCATAATACATCACGTCCAACAAGAGGAATTCAATGTAGAATGGAAGTGCTTATACAACAAACAGCAGATTCCAATAAAAAGCCCTCTTGCCAACTTAAATCCAGTTATTGACAGTTTTGGCTTGCTCAGAGTTGGTGGTCGTTTGAATCAAGCCCACCTAAGAGTTGCAGAACAAAATCCTCTCATCATTCCCAGCAAACACCATATCACCGTCTTGCTGATCCGACACTACCACAAAAAGACTGAACACCAGGGCAGGCAAATCACTGAGGGCAAGTTACGGTCTGCTGGCCTTTGGATTATAGGTATGAAAAGACGTGTGGCCCAAGTATTGCATGACTGTGTTCACTGTCGCAAAGCTAGAGGAAAACAACTACACCAACAAATGGCTGATTTGCCTGCGGACAGACTATGTACAGAGCCGCCTTTCACCTATGTTGGCCTAGACGTCTTCGGGCCATGGATGGTGTCCGCACGCAGGACCCGCGGCGGTCACGCAAACAGTAAGCGTTGGGCTGTACTATTTACTTGCATGAGTGTGCGAGCCGTTCACTTAGAGGTCATAGAATCCATGGACACATCCAGCCTTATTAATGCCTTAAGACGGTTCTTTGCAATTAGAGGACCAGTGAAACAGTTGAGGTCTGACCGTGGAAGCAACTTCATTGGAGCCTGTAGAGAACTGAACATAGACACCAAATCCATTCAAGATCACTTGGCGGAAAAGGGTTGCACCTGGATTTTCAATCCTCCTCATAGTTCCCACATGGGGGGCTCCTGGGAGAGAATGATCGGAATCTCACGCAACATCTTGAATTCTATGTTGATGGATGTAAACTCTTCAAGACTCACACATGAGACTCTAGTCACCCTTCTCGCTGAAGTTTCAGCCATCATCAATTCTAGACCCCTCGTGCCAGTATCTATGGATCCTGAAACACCAGCCGTGCTGACTCCAGCTATCCTGCTTACCCAAAAAACTGAAATTACGCTAATGCCTAGTGGAGAATTTACTCATGCGAATATCTACCAAAAGCACTGGAAACGTGTACAATACCTAGCTGATTACTTCTGGAACAGGTGGCGAAAGGAGTATCTCAATATTCTTCAAGGAAGAAGAAAGTGGCAACACCACAAACCAAACCTAAAAGAAGGTGACCTCGTGTTAATGAAGGAGCAACATACCGTACGGATTGACTGGCCTATGGGACTAATTACAAAGGTTCTTCCTAGCAAGGATGGCAAGGTCCGTAAAGTGGAGTTGAAGATCTTCAAAAAGGGTGAGCTTAAAATGTTCGCAAGGCCAATTAACGAACTCATTTTGATATTACCCATCGAGAACATTCCTGCTGGGTGAACGCTACTGAACTTGAACTTTGTGGTTCTTCTCTATTCCAACTCGGAATCTACTATATTGTTATGTTTATTGCATTCTAACATGTTCTTTGTTACAGGTTGTTTTATATTTTATGGACATTCGTCATAGTGAAATCCCTTATGGAATTTCAGACGGGGAGTGTGCTGTTCCCCTCATATTTGTTATTTAACTGTGCATTGTATCACCAATTCTTATTTCACCATGTTTGTTCCTATGTCTTGATCTGTTGCTGCCATCTGCTGGCCAGAATTTGCATGCTGCATGCCTTTGTTATAGCTAGTAAGTGTTTTCTCTGCTGGGTGTGGTTTTAGGCAAGCCTTGGTTCTGGTCACTTCCTGCAGCCATTTTTATCTGCTATATAGCTGTGTGACAGGACATTCAATACCCTGGGCTTGTGAAGGCATCAGTTTTTGACCAGCAGTTAGCCTCAGGAAAGATATCACAGGACAGCATCAATACCTCTACTACATTACAGTATTGTATCACTGTTTGTCGCTGTATTTTGGACCAAATAAACCCACGCTGATTTCATTCCCGTGTATACGTTTGGATCCATCTAACCTGAACATCTGCCGGTCCGGTCTGCTCCACTGCTTGGATACGAAGGTAGGAAGTTACACAGCCATTATCAGTTATACCTTCATTCGCCTTCATGTGGGGACAGAACATTGCATAAGGCTGGAATGGGCTACAAGACCATGAGCAAGAAGCTTAGTGAGAAGGAGACAACTGTTGGAGCGATTATTCGCAAATGGAATACAATATAACCATCAATTGTCCTTGGTCTGGAGCTCCATGCAAGATTTCACCTCATGGGGTAAGGATAATGATGAGAAAAGTGAGGGATAAACCCAGAACTACATGGGAGGAGCTTGCAAATGATCTCAAGGCAGTTGGGACCACATTCGCCAAACATACCATTGGTAACTCAATACGCTTCCATGGACTGAAATCTTGCAGTGCCTGCAAGGTCCCCGTCCTCAAGAAGGTACATGTACAGGCACATATGAAGTTTGCCAGTGAACACCTAAATGATTCAGAGAAGGATTGGGAAAAAGTGCTGTGGTCAGATGAGACCAAAGCTGAGCTCTTTGGCATTAGCTTGACTCGCTGTGTTTGGAGGAAGAAAAATGTTGATCCTAAGAACACCATCCCTACAGTCAAGAACAGAGGTGGAAATATTATACTTTGAGGCTTTTTCTCTGCTAAAGGTACAGGCCTAAATTTCTGCATTGAGGCTAATGGACAGGGCCATGTATTGTAAAATATTGGACGAGAACCTTCTTCCCTCAGCCCGAACACTGAATATGGGTCATGGATGGGTCTTCCAGCATGACAATGACCCAAAACATACCGCTAAAGCAACAAAGGAGTGGCTCAAGAAGAAGCACATTAAGGTTATTGCGTGGCCTAACCAGTCTCCAGACCTTAATCCTATAAAATAATTATGGAGGGAGCTGAAACCTCGAGTTGACAAGCGACTGCCAAGAAACCTTAAGGATTTAGAGAAGATCTGTAAAGAAGAGTGCACTAAAATCCCTCCTGAGATGTGTGCAAACCTGGTAACCAACTACAAGAAACGTCTTACCTCTGTGTTTGCCAGCAAGGGCTTCTCCACCAAGTACTAAGTCATGTTTTACACGGATATCAAATACTTATTTTACTCACTGAACTGCAACTCAATTTGTAACATCTGTATCATGTGTTTTTCTGGATTTTTGGTTGATATTCTGTGTCTATCATTTAAAATACACCTATGATAAAAATTATACATCCTTCATTTCTTTGTTCATGGGCAAACTTACAAAATCTGCAGTGGATCAAATAATTATTTTCGCCACTGTAGGCAGTTTTTTAAAGGTGAACTAACTCTTTAATTGGGTACAAAATATTGATTTTATACAAACTGTTAGAAAACACAGCAATATAAAGGTTACATTGCATTGTAAATATGTGTTAACAGGAACTCTCTGAATTTCTTGACATTTGCCCGACAAATCACAGACACAGCAGTGGATTGTAAACGTTAATATTTGACAAAACAAGGCAAGTATTTCCTTAACAGGATTTCTGTCAAGGTTCACATACATGTAGCTCAGGTTATCTAAATAGGTACTTTTCAGAAACTTCAGAAATCTGGGGTGTGTATTCCAAATTACATTTATAAAAATTCTGTTTTTTATGTTAAGGGATTCAATCACGAGAAATAGAAGCGTCCTGCTATTACAAATAATCTCCTAACCTGATTACCAAATCATGAATTGGGTAGACTGGGGCCTATAAGAAGCTCTACATAAAGTATTTTTTTTCTTTTAAATGTCACATGGTACAGGTGAAACTCGAAAAATTAGAATATTGTGTAAAAGTTCATTTATTTCAGTAATGCAACTTAAAAGGTGAAACTAATATATGAGATAGACTTATTATATGCAAAGCAAGATAGTTCAAGCTGTGATTTGTCATAATTGTGATGATTATGGTTTACAGCTCATGAAAACCCCAAATCCACAATCTCAGAAAATTAGAATATTACATGCAAGCAATAAAGCAAGGATTGTACATAGAACAATATCAGACCTCTGAAAAGTATAAGCATGCATATGTACTCAGTACTTGGTTTGGGCCTCTTTTGCAGCAATTACTGCCTCAATTCAGTGTGACATGGAAGCTATCAGCCTGTGGCACTGCTGAGGTGTTATGGAAGACCAGGATGCTTCAATAGCGGCCTTCAGTTCTTCTGCATTGTTCGGTCTCATGTCTCTCATCTTTCTCTTGGCAATGCCCCCTAGATTGTCTATGGGGTTCAGGTCAGGCGATTTTGGTGGCCAATCAAGCACAGGAATCCCATTGTCATTGAACCAGGTTTTGGTGTTTTTGGCAGTGTGGGCAGGTGCCAAGTCCTGCTGGAAAATGAAGTCAGCATCCCCATAAAGCTCGTCTATGCAAGGAAGCATGAAGTGCTCCAAAATCTCCTGGTAGACGGCTTCATTGACCCTGGACTTAATGAAGCACAGTGGACCAACACCAGCAGATGACATGGCTCCCCAAATCAACACACACTGTGGAAACTTCACGCTGGACTTCAAGCATCTTGCAGTGTGTGCCTCTCCATTCTTCCTCCATACTCTGGGTCCTTGGTTTCCAAATGAGATGCAAACATTGCTCTCATGAGAAAAGAGGACTTTGGACCACTGAGCAACAGACCAGGTCTGTTTTTCTTTAGCCCGGGTAAGACGCTTCTGACGTTGTTTGTTGTTCAGGAGCGGCTTGACAAGAGGAATACGACATTTGAGGCCCATGTCCAGGATCTGTCTGTGTGTTGTGGCTCTTGATGCACAGACTCCAGCCTCAGTCCACTCCTTGTGAAAGTCCCCAACACTTTTGAATGGCCTTTTCCTGACAATCCTCTCCATACTGCGGTCATCCCTGCTGCTTGTGCACCTTTTTCTTCCACACTTTTCCCTTTCACATAACTATCTATTAATGTGCTTTGATACAGCACTTTGGGAACATCCAGCTTCTTTTGCAATTACCTTTTGAGGCTTTCCCTCCTTATGGAGGGTGTCAATGATGGTTTTCTGCACAACTGTCAGGTCAGCAGTCTTTCCCATGACTGTGATTCCTACTGAACCAGACTGAGAGACCATTTAAAGGCTCAGGAACCCTTTGCAGGTGTTATGGCTTAATTAGCTGATTAGAGTGGGACACTTTGAGCCTAGAATATTGCACCTTTTCACAATATTCTAATTTTCTGAGATTGTGGATTTGGGGTTTTCATGAGCTGTAAGCCATAATCATCACAATTATGACAAATCAAGGCTTGAACTATCTTGCTTTGCATGTAATGAGTCTATCTCATATATTAGTTTCACCTTTTAAGTTGCATTACTGAAATAAATGAACTTTTGCACCATATTCTAATTTTTTGAGTTGCACCTGTATAGTTCAGGGTGTCAGTAATCTAGACTAGATAAGGAAAGATTTACCAGGCTCTGATATCTGTGAGCAAGAAAAAACTATGTTGTTTGAGACAAATGCAAATTTATATTTTTCAAACACACCCAAGTAAGAATAGCAGGTATAGAACACCCATAGGTTAACACATTATCTACATGAACTACTATATTTTCTATATGTGCCATAAACAATGTAGTGAGCTTTTATGGATGCCCATAGTGTGTTGAACCAGATACCTGGGTATGAATTGATAGGAAATGTTATTTTTTTTGTGCAATAGCAGAATGTAGCTAGAAGTTTAAGCAGGTGCCTTGTGGTCCAAGACACCCTAATGGCATACAGTATGTCAGACTTATATTTACTATGTCCAATATAGCAAGTGTGTAATCATTAAATTAGGAAAATATTTTGAAAGTTTTTTTTGTCCCAAAGTAATGTAAAGTTAAAGTGACTCTAAAATATATTCACAAATGTATTCTTGACCCAAAAGTGTACATTCTATTGCTCTTAGCCTCCTCCAAATATCCTTTGCCTCCTCCCAAATTTTCCTGCTGTGATCCAGCTTCATATTAGAGGTTGGCTATGTTCATTCTCCATCATCCCGCTGTATGTAGGAACATAGCCACCCTCTCTTGCTCACTCCCAAGATTGATTAGGGACCAGGGGCCGACTGACCATTCGAGCACTCAGGCACTGCCCGAGGGCCCAGGGTCAGTAGGGGGCCCCATGAAATGCCCCTGGTACCTTTTTTATAGGCTTTTTTGAGTGTGGGCAAGGACACAGGGGCGCCATGATCCCCTATTGCCCGGGGGCCCCATGAGTTGTCAGTCCGCCCCTGTTAGGGACTATGGATGTAGGGTGTGCATAGAGCAGTGCACATGACCTCAAGTAAAGTGTACCACTCACTCCAAGAGGAACCCAGGACCCCCCCACTGCACCAGCATAGGGTTTGACAATGGGTCCAAGGATTTCATCCTGATACCTAATGGAAGTCAGGGTGCCATTGTCTTGTCTGTAGAGGTCTATTCATCCCTCCATGGATATGCCACCCCAGACCATCACTGACCCACCACCAAAACGGTCATGCTGAATGATGTTACAGGCAACATAACGTTCTCCACGGCTTCTCCAGACCCTCTCACATCTGTCACATGTGCTCAGGGTGACCCTGCTCTCATCTGTGAAAAGCACAGGGCACCAGTGGTGGATCTGCCAATTCTGGTGTTCAATGGCACATGCCAATCGAGCTCTATGGTGCTGGGCAGTGAGCATAGGGCCCACTAGAGGATGTCGGGTCTCCAGGCCACCCTCATGAAATCTGTTTCTGATTGTTTAGTCAGAGACACTCAAACCAGTGGCCTGCTTGAGGTAATTTTGAAGGGCTCTGTCACTGCTCATCCTGTTTCTCCTTACACAAAGAAGCAGATACTTATCCTGCTGATGGGTTAAAGTGGAGTTCTCAAAAGTGGAATCTCTGCTTATTTGCCTCCTCCGCCCTTCCATTGCCATATTTGGCACCTTTTTGAGGGGGAGGGGGGAGTGGGTACCTGGTTTTGACAGGTACCAGCTCCCACTTCCGGCTCAGTTTGCTGCGGCAAACTGAGATGGAAGTTCAACCCCCTCCTCCCTCCTGCAGTCTCCTGGGAACTTCCACAGGTCCCAGGAGACTGCTGGACCAACTAGGAAGCGCAGCTTGACTCAAGCATGCAGGTACCAGCGGGGATTATTCAGCAACAATGGCAGATCCCACCTTTACCTTCCCCCCAGCAGAGTCCAGAGTCACAGGTAGGGTTGCCACCTCATCCCTTTAAAACCGAACACATTAAGTACACAGGTTCTGTGGATGATTAAGGTGGTAATTAAACTCGCTTAATGTCATATCTGCATTAAATCATCCTCAGAACATGTGTAATTAATATGTGTTCGGTTTTAAAGGTGGCAACCCTAGTCTCAGGTTTTATAGTATCAGCAGACTCCAGTCCTGCAGTCACAGCAGCCATTCTCACTGAAGAGCTCTGTGCAGCACACTGCTGTGCACACTGATCTCCATACTGACAGATTAAATAAAGCATGGCTTTGCAGTCACTCATTCCTTTACAGGACCAAGCACAGAGTTCTCCAAAAACTCAAAGGTTCTTCCACTTAAAGGAGACTCCTTTTCATTAATAAAGTTTAGCAGCCCCCTGCCTTTTTCCTTTACCTCCTGTGCTGTTTCTCCAGCTTGCTGGGGAGGGAGGAAGACGTCGCCATTTCCTCTGGTGCAACAGATCCTGAAGTGGATGGGATACCAGGGGCAGCATCCAGGACCCCCTCCTCGATCTCCTACCGTACTGCCACCGCGATACTGAAGCTTTGCCATGATTGGTGTCTTCCTTCATTTTCCTGAACTTTTCCTTGTTCTGAAACTTTTCCTTGAATGGTCCATTCTTTTCCTTCAATGCTTTCATCAGACTCTGCTGCTTCTTTATGGCATCCTCCAAAACTTTTAGCTCTGGTTTCAGACTCTGCCGCTTGCTGCTCCATACTTTATTGTGTAAAACTTTTTTTTTCCTGTACACCACTTTCAGGATCACCAGCTTTTCCTCCTCTTTTGCAATACAAACCAAAGGGTCAGCAACCTGCTCTCTGAAAGCAGACAGAGATTCCCCTTTTTTAGGGCCACAGCCAAAGTCCACAGGTGATGATGAAGCTGAAGATCCCTCAGGGGGACTATCGCCTGGATCATTCACAGAATCACTCATCCCCACTGGGGCCAGGCAGGCAGACCTGGCTCCCTAGTGTCTGTAAAGAGTTACAGCACAAACAACCTCTCTGGTGCAGAGACTGATGTGACTGGCTCAGTGTTATCTGTATAGCACTATGGAATATGCCAGATCTATATAAATGAGAAATAACAGAAAAAAAGTCTGTATTAAAGGTGTACAAAGGCAGCTAGCAGTAGGTGTATATACCAAACCTAATAAGGAAATAAATGTCAATGTGCAGCGCCTACTACATCAAAAACTACAGAAAATCAATATATACATGTATAAAACCAATAGGACCATAGTAACTGTGATACTAAATAAACAACTAAAGTCCCAAAGAAGAGGTGTTAAATATAAAGATAGAATGGTGTCTTCCCAGGGGTGCATTTACCACAAGGCAAACAAGGCATTTGCTTAGGGTGGCATTTTTCAGGGGGGGCAGCACTGCCCCTCAGAAGAAGGGACACACTCGGCATGGGGAACCTGGTGGGTTTCGAGAGAGGCTGCTGGTTTCAGGACGGTGTATGCACAGCCCCACTCTCGTTCCCGGGGATGTCCAGAGCTGTGAAGGTGAGTGTCTTTCTCTCTCTCGTCAGGGGGGATGGTGGCTGGTGTATGGAGGGCAATTCTAGTGGAAGACTCTCTCGGGTGGGAGGCAGGGGTGTTGTTGGTCATTGTCAGGCTCTCTCTGTGGGGGGGGGCGCCGATTTTTGTGTTGCCTGGGGCAGCATGAAACCTAATTACACCACTGTGTCTTCCAAAGTCCAGGAAAAACTTCCACTTTAGTCTGCAACACACCACCACTTTTGTTCAGTGCTAATGCCGCACTCACCAGATCCTATACTGCCTCAAAGCAGCAAACGGCACATCAAAAACAGAGGATTCCCCAATCTGTCCTGTATGAACATTCAGCTGCTAGGATAATCCAAGATGTCTGGTGATACCGATGTCTAACACAAGAGGACGTCACACTGTGCACACATAGGTTGTATGGAGAGAACGTGCTCACCACATGGAGCCACACCAGAGGGTCTCGTATAGTGTACTAATTTATTGCCGTTTAACCGTTTCGCTGCCAGAGCTGTTTTCGCATTTTTTTGCACACGTTTAAAAAAATAATTTTAGGTCTGAAGGTTACACAAACCCCAGAAAACATTATATATTTTCTGAAAACAGACACCCTAGAGAATAAAGTAGTAGTAGTTCCATTTTTTTAATGTCATACGATATTACTGCAAAGGTCTAGGAAATGCACACAGTGAATTTAAGGGAAAACAAATGCAATAAATGACCCAAAGTTAAGGTAAAATATAAAAGATGAGGTTACATGGAGTAAATAAATACCCAACATGTTAAACGTTAAATTTGTGTGGGCCCGTGAAATGGCAACAAACTTCAGTACCCTATATTTTTTATAGGTGATGCTTCAAAAGCCCCCAATAGGTCATCAGTTTAGGGTTACGGAGGAGGTCTTATGCTAGAATTATTGCTCTCGCTACGGAGTGCGCGTTGATATGTACTATGTATTGCAATCAATGTTTTCGTGTGTAGGTGCCCCCGATGCATGCGTTTACGTTTGTGCGTTTCGTATATGTGGATGTGGGGGGGCCTCAGAAATTTTTTTTTTTTGGGGGGGGGGGATTTTATGCACTTGGGTGTAACTTTATTTATTTGCAATTAAAAGATGTTTTTTTTTTGCTTAACTTTTTTTTTTTCATCACATAGGGGACAAAGAGTCCCCTATGTGATGATTTTGTCGGTGACAGGTTCTCTCTAATGAGACTTGCACAGTCTAAAAGACCCTCTGGACTTCACTGAAAGTATATGTGGGAAAATATCTGCATGGGGGATAATATATTACTAGGGTGTATTATAACTGTGGCAGGGGTACATCTATATATTCCCCAAGATGGCATTCTCCCTCCTTATATAACAGCCCCCACATAAACATTTATTGCCCCCCAAATATAATAGTTCCTCCCAGTATTATATTTCTTCCCTAACTCTCACCCACACACAGTATAACAGTCCCCCCCCCACCATATAACAGAGGATGGGGACACAGGCTGAATCGAGAAATAGAAGAAGAGAGGGAAAACATTTGTTTTTCTTGATGAGAGGTCAAAATTATTGCAAATTTAGCAGTACTTTGGCTAATATTTGTGAGAATCTAAGTCCCCTTACCCAGAACCCATAAATGATGGGCTTGTGAGAGAACCACGCTCATCTCTAGCCCAAGACTGCCCATAGCTGGGTCAATCAGCAGATTGATAAAAAAACCCAAACTGCTTGCCCCATCCATACAAATGAGATGGATAGAGGAATCTTCCCCGCTGTGCTATTGTATTCTGAGAGCAGGGACTACCTTTAGAATACAGTGATCAGCACTGCAGCCACTGATCGAATGAAAAATTTCCAACATTCCCATTCAACTGAAGGCGATCAATTTCTGTCAAGCAGGAACAGCTATAGATTAAACAAAAATTCAGCCCATCACTGCTGAACTGGCTGAAGTTCGATCCATCTGTGGGTAGCTTAAAAACTCTGCTTTCCAGTAGATAAAAGCCTTTCACACAGGGTTGTTGTAAACACAGCTTGTTCAATAAACCACTTGCCCTCCAGAGGATTTGCCCTCCAGAGGATTTACTCCCCTTCCTGACCAGGCCATTTTTTGCAATACGGTACTGTGTTAATTTTACTGACAACTGCGCAGTCATGCAACGCTGCACCCAAATTAAATTTATGTCCCTTTTTTCCCCCACAAATAGAGCTTTCTTTTGGTGGTATTTGATTGCCTGTGCATTTTTTCTTTTTTGCACTATAAACAAAAAAAACCTGACAATTTTGAGAAGAAAACAATATTTTTGACTTTTTGCTATTAACCACTTGCCTACTGGGCACTTATACCACCTTCCTGCCCAGGCCAATTTTCAGCTTTCAGCGCTGTCACACTTTGAATGACAATTGCGCGGTCTTGCAACACTGCACCCATATGAAATTTGTATAATTTTTTTCACACAAATAGAGCTTTCTTTTGGTGGTATTTAATTGCTGCCGGGTGTTTTATTTTTTGCGCTATGAACAAAAAAAGAGCAAAAGATTTGTTTCCATTATACAATTTAGCAAACAGGTAATTTCTCTCCTTCACTGATGTGCATTGATGAGGCTGCAGTGATAGGTGGCACTGATGGGCACTGATACGCGGCACTGATGAGCTGGCACTGATGTGGCGGCACTGATGATACAGCACTGATATGCAACAATGAAGGGCACTAATAGGCGGCACTGATGGGCATTGATAAGTGGCACCGATGGGTGGCACTGACTGCCGGCACTGCTGGGTGGCACTGATGGGCACTGGTGAGTGGCACTGCTGGGCACAGGTGGGTGGCACTACTAGGCACTGCTGGGCACAGATGGGTGTCACTTCTGGGCACAGTTGGGTGGCACTGCTGGGCACAGGTGGGCATCACTGCTGGGCACTGATCATCAGTGCCCTGATGATCGGTGCCAATTCGTCCTCTGACCATTGCCGGTTATCGGCAGTACTTTCCTCACACTGTGACATCGTGAGGAAAGTGCTGCCGATAACCGGTAACTGCATTTACCGGTGATCTGTTGTGTCATTGGACACAGCTGATCATGTGATAAAAGGCCGCTGTGATTGGCCTTTTACCACATCACGTGATCAGCTGTGTCCCAGGGTGCGCGAGAGGGCGCGTTCTTGGAGGACGTCAATATGATGCCCTCCCAGGACTGGACAACTGCGCTGTAGCCGTCGTTCTGCTATAGCCCAGTTGTCAAGTGGTTAAACATGTCCAGTAAAAAAAAATTAAAAATCTAATTTTGTTATATTTTAAGTTCATTTTAAACAAATGGCTGTATAGATACTGGAATTTTTTATTTTTTTTCTACTAGTAATGGCGGCAATCAGTGACTTATTGCAAGACTACAGGACTGCAGTGGGCATTCTGACACTGGGGGTAACTGATTTGATATTACTGACATCCCCAGTAACACCAATACAATGATCAGTGCTAATAAAAAGCAGTGCTTATTCTAGGTTTTTTATTTCTCCATATGAATTTTAGCATACTTTTTTTCATCATCCTAAAATACAGTCCTGGCAGCTTTATTGGGATCATCTGGAATTTATATAAAATTTTTGGGACGATTACCATTTTAATTAAATTTGTTCGTCCGATCCACGATATACCACCTATCTCAAATTTTCTCATTTCATCTTTAATTTAGTTTAATAATGGAATATAATTTACTTTGTATAGATTCTTCAAGGAGACAGCTACATTTATTCCTAAATATTTTAGTTCTTTTTCCTTCCAAGAGAAAGAGAAAATTCCCTTTGCAAGGCCTTTCTCTCTCCTCTTGGAAGATTTATATTCAAGATTTCTGTTTTAGATGGGGTAATTTTCAAGTTAGACAACTCCCCATATTCCTTCAGTGTTTTCATTAAATTGAGTAATGTTATCCTTGGGTTACCTACATAGAAGAAGATGTCATCGTCATACGCCGCAACTTTATGCTCTGTCTCTCCTATCCTAATTACCTTAATATCTGTATTTTTCCTTACTTTCTCTAAAAGGGATTCTAAGGACAGGACAAACAGCAGCGGTGACAAAGGGCATCCTGACGTGTCCCATTATACATCGTAAAGCTCTCTGATATTTCCCCGTTAACCTTTATTGCAGCTGATGGTTGACTGTACAATTTCCCTATCCATATTCTCATTCTAGCGTCCATCCCCAGGACTTTCAGTGTATCCAACATATACTCCCAGTCTACTCTGTCAAACGCTTTTTCAGCATCCACAGACAGTTACAATACAGGGAATTTCTCTCTTTTACTTTTTTGTATGAGCATTATTGATCTTAATCCATTATCCCTACCCTCTCTTCCAGGGACAAACCCCACTTGATCCATATAGATCCACTCCAGCATTAGCTCCTACTTGCCAGCACTTTTGCATACAGTTTGGTATCTATGTTTAGTAGGGATATCGGTCTATAACTAGAACACTGTGTACTATCTTTCCCTTCTTTTGGTATTATTGTGATATGGGCCTGGTGGGATTCCTCCCTCATTTCCATCTCACCAGTACCCCCTCTATCTGGCCATGTCTGTCTCTCCCTCCAGCAGCTGAAAGCTGGTGAGAAGCAGAGGGTGAGAAACTGACTTCAGCTGGTAAAGGGAGAAATACACAGGGAATCATTCTGCAATTGCCCTCCCCCACCTCACTGATCCTCCTGCTTGCCTGGCCCCCTACAGGAGTACCAGTGGCACCCCTGATGGTGGCCCTGATCGCACTGCTTTCCTGTTCAAATCACATGTGATACTTTGCAGCGCAATGTGAGCCCAATCATTTTGTATGGCACAAATCACACCGCACCCGCACAAAAGGGTGCATTCCCTTTTGTTCGCCACACCGGAATTGGATCGCATGGGTGTTCAAACCAGTGCAATCTGACTCAGCCAATTGCACTACATTTTGCCACCTAATTTTGTGGTGTCATTAACTTAAAATGTTCCTAAACCCACAACAGTAAAATCAGTCTATATATGCAGTAAAGCATGCTTGTTATACTCACTGTGGAACCTAAGGGGTTAATCCTTTGCATTGTGTAAAAAGGCTGTTTGTTCCTTTCTTCTCTGTCCTTCCTCTTGTTGAAATGACCACCTGATACAGACTGAATCCGTAGTCACATGCACATGCTCAGTTTGTGTGTATTGCTAGAGAGGTTTTTTTTTTTCTTGGGAGAGAAATGTGGCATGTGATTAGCACAGGGCCAATCAGCACTGTCCAGACAGAGGGTCAAGGGTTTCACATCCTCCTTGAGCAGAAAGAAAACTCATCCTACAAGCTTTAACCTGTGCTCTGCTGAAGTCACAAGACTGCAGTAATAGCTGATGAGAAAAGGTATTTAGCGGTTTATATTTACTAAAATAATTGCATTTCATGTTCTGTGTACTGTGGGAGACCAGATATAGTGAATGCAGGGTCCTGGGTTTAGTAACACTTTAACATTGGCACCTGCAGCAGTTTGCATGAACAGAATGCAATTGAAATGTAGTGCGGGAAACGTACAGGAATAGCTGCGAATTCTGCATTTCATCAATGTGAATCGAGACTTAAAGTGATTGTAAATTATCACCTTGAAATGTAGTAGCAACTTTGGGAACACCAGGTAAAACTCTGGACATGAACTTGAGGAAACCAAACCTTTAATTAATCAGCGCTCAGTGACCCAGCAAGGACTCATGTCAGCAAGCTAAGTGCCTTGAAAAGCATCTCACATATCAGCAATTACATCACAATGCATTTATTTCCTCTTTCTGTACATTCAAAAGACTTTCTAGGCAGTTCAGAAAATGGCCTTGCTAGATAAATTATCTTCAACTAAGAATAAAGGTACCAGCTACAGACTAGAACACATTACTTCACAGTAAATAAGGGAGGGGGGAAGTGAGCTGATGACCTTGCAAACAGATGCTGTTAGAAATGTTAAAGTTTAAAGGGGAACTCTGCAATATTTGGGTGCTGCCACACCAGAAAGGTGTCATTCATGCTTGGTTGAATTCCCCAGAAAATATTAGAAGACACATGGATGCAACAGTTTAGGTAAAAACAAATTATCTGGACACATGTCAACAGGATTTTATTTTGATATACGTGTGTTTTTTGTTTCTTTTGACTTGGAAGTCTGGGAAAGAGACTATATTTTTTATTTTAGTTTTTGGCTAGGTATTTGTATGTGGCTTATTTCATGCTGCACCTAAAGTAGTTATTTTGCATGTTGTCACACATGAGGATGAATTGTGATGCATACGTTTACAATCAGCATTGCACTAAACCTTTTATAAATGTTTTCACATTGGTGAAATTTGCTTTTATTGGGAGCTGTATAGCTGACTATGGGTATCAGTAAATAATTTTGAGAATGGTGTATGTGTGTGTGTGTTTTTTCAGTAACACTGGTGTCCACTTTGGTTCAATTGAAAGCTGAACTGGCACATCGAAGTGGTAGGTGGTACCTGGGTCAACATCTGGAAATCAAATCCTGCCTTCGTGATCCAATAAATGAGTCATATGTGTGGTGTTTTTTTTTCATACTTTGCATATTTATATTGGTAATTATAGAGCTCCTTGTACATGTTTCCATGTTTCTAGTAGCCACTAGGTGGCAAAGCTACCTTTCTGTCAGTGAGCATGTTTGCTTTACAGCAGCTGCGAGTAGTTCAAGCGTATGCCAATCCACCTGAAATGTATTGTATTGTCAGCAGAACAGTGCTTGCTGATTAGCTCTCCTGCTTTGCAGCACTAGGGTCCTCAAATCCCAACCATGCCACTACCTGCATGGAGTTTGCATGTCCTCATTATGACTGCATGGGTTTTCCCCAGGTACTCAGTTTCCTCTCATGCTGTAAAGACTGGAAGGTTGATCTGGCTACAATCAATATAAATTGGACCTAGAATGTGTATGTATGTGAGATGGAGATATTGGACTGTAAGCTAATTGAGGGCAGGGACTGATGGGAATGTACAATATGTAGCGTCATGCAAAATATTGTTGGCGCTGTGCCTTTTAATAAATATAAATGTCAGCTTGATTAGCTTTATTTGCCAACTTTCTCTTAAAAAAAAAGCCCAATGACAGATTTACTGTCAATTGATGGCAGGGGGATGAAAGTAGTACTGAATAAGGCTAGGTTCACACCTCTGCAGGTTGCGTTTGATCCGTTTCTGCATTGCGTATTGCGTTTTTGCATTTCTACCACATTTTTGATGCGTTTTGTGTTTTTGTTTTTTTTCTTGTTGCTAGGCAGATTTAAAATGCAACACACATCAAAAACACAACAAAAAACGCAACACATGCTTTTCTGCAGTGTTTCCATTTAAGTCTATAGAACCAAAAACACAACTGTTTGCGTTCAAAAATGTCCCTGACCCTTTCCAAAAAATGCACTAGGTGAAAACGTACAGATGTGAACATGTCCAATAGGAAATCGTGTTAAATGCACTGTACTACATTTCTGCCAACCACAAAATGCTGCAGAAAACCCTTAGATGTGAACCTAGGGTAAGTACTGGTGTTCCCAAATTTTAATTGTAATCAGTGGGAATGCACTAGCAGCTTAATACAGTTTAGGAGGTCCAGAGAATGTTCCTTTCTTGAAGGGTTTCACAAGCTTCTCATATTCGTCTCAAAGGCAAACTCCATGCAACTGAAATCATGATGCAGTTGTCAATCTGTTTAAATCCTAAAGTGCTTGGATTGACCAACTGGCGGTATTCCTGAGTGTAGCTCAGGGTTAACTTTCAGTACCAAAATCGGTAACCCTGAGCTACACTAGGGATTACACTGCAGCTTTGCTCTGGGATCTCTCCAGCACTTACCTTGTCCTGCGGTCCCGCGATGTCCAACCTGCAATGTCCCCGGCCATGTCCTCTGGTCGATGCCGGCATCCATCTTCCCTGCGAGCGTCGGGACGTACGGGGGACAGAACTGGTGGGAATTTAAAAAAATGTAAAAATTTGACATTCACTCAATACACTAAAATCTGATAGTATTACATTACTGTATCAAACCATTTCCCATACATTTTGTCCCTAGTGCTTTGTCCTGTGCCCTGCCTGTCCATTGCATCCAAAAAGCGTCCCTTTAGGTCAAAAGTGGTTTTAGACCAGCTAGAGAACAGCGATAGTAAATTAGAACCACTTGCAGAATTGAGTGATAATGATTCGTGGGGAAATTCATCATCAGACACTGAAAACGATTTTGCAACTAAGCTCAGTGATGTGCGAACTTGGCGCTCTATTTAAATTTTCAATGATTTTGGTTTGATTACATTATTGAATTAAATTTATTATTATTATATTATTATTTTTTATGATTATTTATTATATTATAATTTATGATTTCGTGTTTATCATACCCGGGATGTTTACTAGACTCTTGTTCGGACAGATTTCAGTGAGTTATTCCTAAGAATTACAGGCCTACAATAAAAAAAACTACATATTTCCATTGAAAACAATGTTCCGCTTTCATCACAGAAATACTGACATAATCAGACCGCTAGGGAGGTTAAAGTGTACAGTCCAATTTTTTTTTTCTCCCACCATGGTTCATTATTTGAATGCGGAAAACAAGCTGATCACTGCCAGAAAAGCAACACTTATTTTGGAACTTAAAAAGTAAGGAAATGTATTTAATTTTTTCTAATGCGATTTCTAAAAGGTTTGCAGGGTGAAGTGCTGCCTATTTGTTTCAAGATTTATGAAAATATATTTCTGAAATCAGACCTGGCTTCTTGACATGATCTACTGTATGTCTATGTTCAGCTATCTTGATCCTGACTTCTCAACCTAGTGAATGACTGTCCTAATGCAAGCAAAAAGTAAATGTAAATCTTAACTAAGCGGCATTTAGTTAGTACATGAGCTATCATAAACCATTGCTATTTGTTTTTAATTGTATCTTTCACTTTTTATCCCTTTGATCTAATGAAACTTAGAGGGAAGACTAGAAGAGGAAAAAGTGGTCCAACTAGCCTGCCCCCTTTATTTATTTTTTTCTGATCCCAGACAGGATCGCTTCACTCTATGAGTTCTTGGTTCTCACTAGAAGAACAGTTTTGGCTTTACTTTCTGACCTGATTTTTACCTTGCACAGCAGCAACCCAGACCTGTGATAAGCATCATTAGAGGTCATTTGTACACAGCACCGGTTCGAATACTGATTGGATTCACGTTACATTGTGCTGTTCCAGTACAACATGCAGCATTTTGCTCTTTTATGGAGTCTGATACCTCTACTGTAGTGACCAGGGACGGTGCTAAGCCCCTAAAAACAAAAGCAAGATCTCTCTCTCATCTTCCTGCAAGATAGAAGTAACACTACTTTAGTTTGTTGGCCTTCAGTTATTTGCACTTTCAGCATTTCTATTAGCCCTGCCACTGGATGATAGGATTGTTGGTTGATACCTATTTGTGGGATGGCAATGAGTTGAGGGGGGCATTTGTCCCATTAGGCCCTTGGTTTTCCTAACAAATATGGACTAGTTCTTAGCGTGGGCTTCCTTCAGTTCTGTATACAGTAAATATTTGCTTTGCAAAATCACTGTATAATGCACCAACCTTTTATGTTTTCTAAACTATCAATCACAATTTCTAGTAGAGCTTTGCATTTCAACTGTGGCTGTTGTACAAGAGAACATCTATTAACTAGCATCGTTAAGTTGTGAGAATGTAGCTGAGGGTACACAACACAACTCACACTCTGACCTAGTCAATTCACACTCATTTAATGAAATGTAAACTGTCTGGTCTGAACCATGTTGTTTTTCCACCCATAACTGTTTGCATACCCTCTGTGCTTTCAGGCATAGGGTATTTTCCCTTTCTTTCAGAGCACCACAGCCTCTGGTATGCCCAATCTCTAAGAATTCACTGATTCTGAGCGAACTAATACACAGCAAATTACTTTCTGCAGTTGTGCACATTTTATATGTTTGCACCAATTTTTCTTTGCTGTGCTGATATAAGCACTAGAGATGAGCGAATCGAAGTAGGCGAAGTGGAATTCGAGTCGAATATTGGAAAATTTTCGATTCGCGCCGAATCCGAAAAATAGCCTACTTCGGACGCACGAATCAAAATTTTTCCTAAAATGGCGGCAGACATGTGCGGCGACGGAGCGAGGATGTCTGGGAAGGCGCGCTGACCCATAATGCATTCCTTAATGACATGTAATCGCATTAGCCAATCAGCAGCCAGGCAGCCAGCACTGTGTAATGGTCGAGCTATAAATAGCGTCCATTTTAGAATTCTTCATTTGCCTCCAGTCATTCAAGAGAGGCAGACCGCTCTGTATTAGGGACAGAGTTAGGGCCACAGAAACGTTACTTGGGGACAGAGAAACGTTACTTAGGGACAGAGAAGCATTACTCAGGGACACAGAATTGTTAATGAGGGCCACAGAATCGTTACTTAGGGCCAAAGAAACACTAGTTAGGGCCACAGAATTGTTACTCAGGGACAGACAGAATTGTTACTGAGTGCCAGAGAATCGTTACTTAGGGCCACAGAAACGTTAGTTAGGGCCACAGAATTGTTACTCAGGGACAGACACAGAATTGTTACTGAGGGCCACAGAACTGTTACTTAGGGCCACAGAAACGTTATTAGGGCCACAGAATTGTTACTCAGGGACAGACAGAATTGTTACTGAGTGCCAGAGAATTGTTACTTAGGGCCACAGAAACGTTAGTTAGGGCCACAGAATTGTTACTCAGGGACAGACACAGAATTGTTACTGAGGGACACAGAATTGTTACTGAGGGCCACAGAAACGTTAATCAGGGACACAGAATTGTTACTGAGGGCCACAGAACCGTTACTTAGGGCCACATAAAAGTTAATCAGGGACACAGAATTGTTACTGAGGGCCACAGAACCGTTACTTAGGGCCACAGAATTGTTACTCAGGGACAGACACAGAATTGTTACTGAGGGACACAGAATTGTTACTGAGGGCCACAGAATTGTTACTGAGGGCCACAGAACTGTTACTTAGGGTCACAGAAACGTTAGTTAGGGCCACAGAATTTTTACTCAGGGACAGACACAGAATTGTTACTTAGGGTCACAGAAACGTTACTCAGGGACACAGAATTGTTACTGAGGGCCACATAACCGTTACTTAGGGCCACATAATTGTTACTCAGGGACAGACACAGAATTGTTACTGAGGGACACAGAATTGTTACTGAGGGCCACAACCGTTACTTAGGGCCACAGAATTGTTACTCAGGGACACAGAATTGTTACTGAGGGCCACAGAAACATTAATCAGGGACACAGAATTGTTACTGAGGGCCACAGAACCGTTACTTAGGGCCACATAAAAGTTAATCAGGGACACAGAATTGTTACTGAGGGCCACAGAACCGTTACTTAGGGCCACAGAATTGTTACTCAGGGACAGACACAGAATTGTTACTGAGGGACACAGAATTGTTACTGAGGGCCACAACCGTTACTTAGGGCCACAGAATTGTTACTCAGGGACACAGAATTGTTACTGAGGGCCACAGAACCGTTACTTAGGGCCACAGAATTGTTACTCAGGGACAGACACAGAATTGTTACTGAGGGACACAGAATTGTTACTGAGGGCCACAGAAACGTTAATCAGGGACACAGAATTGTTACTGAGGGCCACAGAACCGTTACTTAGGGCCACAGAATTGTTACTCAGGGACAGACACAGAATTGTTACTGAGGGACACAGAATTGTTACTGAGGGCCACAGAACCGTTACTTAGGGCCACAGAAACGTTAATCAGGGACACAGAATTGTTACTGAGGGCCACAGAACCGTTACTTAGGGCCACAGAATTGTTACTCACGGACAGACACAGAATTGTTTCTTGAGGGACACAGAATTGTTACTGAGGGCCACAGAACCGTTACTTAGGGCCACAGAAACGTTAATCAGGGACACAGAATTGTTACTGAGGGCCACAGAACCGTTACTTAGGGCCACGTAAACGTTAATCAGGGACAGACACAGAATTGTTACTGAGGGACACAGAATTGTTACTGAGGGACACAGAATTGTTACTGAGGGCCACAGAACCGTTACTTAGGGCCACAGAATTGTTACTTAGGGACACAGAATTGTTACTGAGGGCCACAGAACCGTTACTTAGGGCCACAGAATTGTTACTTAGGGACACAGAATTGTTACTGAGGGCCACAGAACTGTTACTTAGGGCCACAGATTTGTTACTCGGACAGACACAGAATTGTTACTCAGGGACACAGAATTGTTACTGAGGGCCACAGAACCGTTACTTAGGGCCACAGAATTGTTACTCAGGGACACAGAATTGTTACTCAGGGACACAGAATTGTTACTCAGGGACACAGAATTGTTACTCAGGGACACAGAATCAATGAATTAAAGAGTATGTCAGACAACATGCAGAGGAGTGGCAGAGGAGGCAATGTTTTAGGAGCGAGCAGACGTGGCAGCAGAGGAAGGGGTCGAGGCAGCACTATTCGCAGCCAGAGGCCAGTGCTCCCGGTGTCATCCAGCGGTCGTGTCTCCACCGACAACCCTGCCGTCGTCGATTGGTTGGCTCGGTCGTCTTCCTCTTCCCAGGTCACCTCTGACACCTACAGCCAACGGTCGGTGGGTACGTCAGACACAACCGTTAGTTGGCATGGCCCGGGACCAAGCCCACTGAAATCACGTGTCCTCTACCTGCCCCTGTCCTTTGGTGTTCCCTCACCAAGCAAAGTATCGCATGCTGTGGGCTCAGCCCCACTGTACAGTGAGGAAGAGCTAACAGAGGGCGGTCAGGAACGGGGGGAGACATCCGCCTTTTCAGCAGCCAGGCGAAGAAGTAGTGGCGAGGAGAGTGGCTCGGTAGCCGGTCTAGAGACAGGTCTGTCTCCTGACCCAGACGCAGCCAAGGGGGCTAGTAGTGAGGCGGAGACCCTACTTGATGATGAGGAGGTTGATCGCACTTGGCAGCCTCGTCGTCATCAGGCAATTTCTTCCGCATCATCAGGAGAAGAGGGTGGCAGCTTGGCAGCGAGCGAAACAGTCGGTGGGTTGCCCAGGAGACAGCAGCAGGGTCGCAGCAGTGTCAGCGGAGCCAAACGGCCACGGAGTAGAGCACCAGCTCCACTGCAGCCTACCACCACGGCCAGTAGTGGTGCCGGTGTGCACGGAGGAAGCAGCAGTCAGCCAGTGAGGAGTATCGGGGGCAAAGTTTCCTACTCGGCGGTGTGGCAATTTTTTGTCAAGCCGCCCGAGGAAGTAAACGTAGCCGTATGTCGACTATGTGGCCAGAAAGTCAAGCGTGGCCAGGGGGCCCATGTTGGGACTACAGCGTTGCGTCAGCATATGCAGCGTCGCCATTTGGTGGCCTGGGAAAACCGTGATAAAGATACGGCGGTTCTGCCCGACCCAGCCCCCGCTCCATCACCCGCTCCGTTACTTGCTCCGTCACCTGACGTCAATCGCCCTCCATCAGCCAGTCAAGGCTCCAACACCTCTGCTGAGGGGAGTTGTCATTGGTTGGCATCTTCCGCTCGTTCAGATACTCCTTCTCCTGCTACTCCTCTTCACGGATTCCGTCAGCAGTCTTTCTTGGAATCCGTTTCCAAGAGACAACAGTTTGCGAGCACGCACCCGACGGTGCAAAAGCTGAACGTCCTCCTGTCCAAGTTGCTGGTGCTGCAGTCCCTCCCTTTCCAAGTGGTGGACTCAGCACCTTTCCGAGAAATGATGGCTTGTGCCGCGCCGCGGTGGAGAGTGCCAAGCCGTCATTTCTTCGCCAAAAAGGCAGTGCCAGCCCTGCATTCACATGTAGAAGAGATGGTGGGCCAGTCTTTGAGCATGTCGGTCTCTGCCAAAGTGCACGGCAGCGCCGACGTGTGGAGCTGTAACTACGGTCAGGGACAGTACATGTCATTTACGGCCCACTGGGTGAACGTGGTGCCGTCACAGCCGCACCAGCAACTTGGACAGGTCACGCCGCTTTTGCCTCCACGTTTGCACGTCCTTGGTCCGGCAAAGATGTCCGCCTCTACCACCTCTTCTTCCGCCGTGTCCTCAGCCGCCACCCCCGTGCCAAGTCCCATTACCCGACCGGCATATCACATGTGCAGGGCGCAACGGTGTCACGCTGTGCTGCACCTGGTATGCCTTGGCGAACGTAGTCACACAGGGGAGGAACTTCTCAGTGTAATGAACAGAGAAATCGACAGATGGCTGTCTCCGCGCAAACTCAAAATCGGAACCATGTTGACCGACAACGGAAAGAACATGGTGTCTGCTCTGCGTCAAGGAAGGTTGTGCCATGCGCCATGCATGGCTCACGTGTTCAATCTGGTTGTCAATCGGTTCCTAAAATCCACCATCCCACTGCAAGACATCCTTAAAATGTCACGTAAACTTTGCATGCATTTCAGCCATTCCTACACCGCAAAGCACACCCTCCTTGAGCTGCAGAACGGAATTGCACAGCATCGCCTGATCTGCGACGTTGCAACAAGGTGGAATTCAACCCTACACATGTTAGACTGCCTTTACGAACAGCGAAAGGCCATCACCGATTTCCTGATGTTACAAGCGGATAAAGGTACTCCCCTGTGTAACTTTGATGTCAGCCATTGGCAGCTCATGCGTGACACCTGCCGCTTGCTCAGGCCCTTTGAGGAGGCCACGCTATTCGTGAGTCGGCAGGACTATGGGATGAACGACGTCATTCCTCTGTTGCACGTCCTGGAACAAATGCTGTTAACAATGGCTGGTCAGGGTGCGGTAGACGTGGCGCACAGATCTCAACGCCACATGACCCCTGTGGGGGCAGGACAGGAAGAAGAGGAGGAGGTAGAGGAGGACATTTGTGCTCAGGAATTATTGAGTGAAATGGGTGGTTTTTCCACTCAGCGGACAGGAGTGGAGGAGCAGGAGCATCTGGTAGAGGAGGAGGAGGAGGAGGAGGAGACAGAGGACCCAGACGCACCGTGGCAGTATGCTGTGGAGATGGAGGCAGGGAGTCCCTCGCATTCCTTGGCACAAATGGCCCATAGCATGCTCGCTTGCTTGCGTAGCGACAGCCGAATAATAACCATCAGACAGAGGGATGACTTTTGGCTGTCCACCTTGTTGGACCCTCGCTACCGTTCAAAAATGGTGGCCTTTTTCACACCTGCTGAGAGGGAGGCCAAAATAATGTACTATAAAAACCACCTATGTAGTCAGTTGGTCTCTGCCTTTGTGCGCCAACGTCCATCCTCAGACACTGTGGGCCCTGTGCGCTCGCGTTCCGCTGCCATGGCAGCAGGGGAGGGGTGGGGTGGTAGGAGCAGTGGCAGCTCCACCAGCAGCGGCTGCCTCAGTCTGCAGTCGATGATGAGTAGCTTTCTTCACCAGCGCAGTGAGGAAACTACTAACCAGCCGCAGCAGCAGCAGCAGCAGCAGCAGCAGCAGCATCAGGTGGACCTGGAGCAGGACCTCAAACAACAGGCTTGGGCCTACTTGGACAGCACCCTGCCAACCGAGGTAGACAATCCCCTTGACTACTGGGCAACGAAACTTGACCTTTGGCCCCAACTAGCTGAATTTGCCCTTGAAAGGCTGTCATGCCCGGCCAGTAGCGTGGCATCGGAGCGCGTGTTTAGTGCGGCAGGTGGTATTGTAACTCCGCGGAGGACACGACTGTCCACCCAAAGTGTGGAGAGACTCACGTTTGTGAAAATGAATCAGGCGTGGATTAGTCTGGATTTCAAACCACCAGTTCCTGACACAACTGACTAAATCCGCCATGAATCATGCCTCAAACATGTGCCACTTTCAGGTCTCCTCACACACTGCTGGTGTGTTCCATTTTTTGTCATAGGGTGCTGGCAGATTACGGGCCTCCCATAGCTGCTGCCAGGCCCCTAATCTGCCATGGGCCCCTATACCGCCTCCTCATGCTGCTGCCAAGTCCAGAGTCTCTCATGGGTCCCTGTACGGCCTCCCATTGCTGCTGTCTCCATCGCCACACTCTGCCATGTGCCACTTTCAGGTCTCCTCACACACTGCTGGTGTGTTCAATTTTTTGACATAGGGTGCTGGCAGATTACGGGCCTCCCATAGCTGCTGCCAGGCCCCTAATCTGCCATGGGCCCCTATATACCGCCTCCTCATGCTGCTGCCAAGTCCAGAGTCTGTCATGGGTCCCTGTACGGCCTCCCATTGCTGCTGTCTCCATCGCCACACTCTGCCATGTGCCACTTTCAGGTCTCCTCACACTGCTGGTGTGTTGAATTTTTTGACATAGGGTGCTGGCAGATTACGGGCCTCCTATAGCTGCTGCCAGGCCCCTAATCTGCCATGGGCCCCTATATACCGCCTCCTCATGCTGCTGCCAGGTCCAGAGTCTCTCATGGGTCCCTGTACGGCCTCCCATTGCTGCTGTCTCCATCGCCACACTCTGCCATGTGCCACTTTCAGGTCTCCTCACACACTGCTGGTGTGTTCAATTTTTTGACATAGGGTGCTGGCAGATTACGGGCCTCCTATAGCTGCTACCAGGCCCCTAATCTGCCATAGGCCCCTATATACCGCCTCCTCATGCTGCTGCCAGGTCCAGAGTCTGTCATGGGTCCCTGTACGGCCTCCCATTGCTGCTGTCTCCATCGCCTCACTCTGCCATGTGCCACTTTCAGGTCTCCTCACACACTGCTGGTGTGTTGAATTTTTTGACATAGGGTGCTGGCAGATTACGGGCCTCCTATAGCTGCTGCCAGGCCCCTAATCTGCCATAGGCCCCTATATACCGCCTCCTCATGCTGCTGCCAGGTCCAGAGTCTCTCATGGGTCCCTGTACGGCCTCCCATTGCTGCTGTCTCCATCGCCACACTCTGCCATGTGCCACTTTCAGGTCTCCTCACACACTGCTGGTGTGTTCAATTTTTTGACATAGGGTGCTGGCAGATTACGGGCCTCCTATAGCTGCTGCCAGGCCCCTAATCTGCCATGGGCCCCTATATACCGCCTCCTCATGCTGCTGCCAAGTCCAGAGTCTGTCATGGGTCCCTGTACGGCCTCCCATTGCTGCTGTCTCCATCGCCACACTCTGCCATGTGCCACTTTCAGGTCTCCTCACACACTGCTGGTGTGTTGAATTTTTTGACATAGGGTGCTGGCAGATTACGGGCCTCCTATAGCTGCTGCCAGGCCCCTAATCTGCCATGGGCCCCTATATACCGCCTCCTCATGCTGCTGCCAGGTCCAGAGTCTGTCATGGGTCCCTGTATGGCCTCCCATTGCTGCTGTCTCCATCGCCACACTCTGCCATGTGCCACTTTCAGGTCTCCTCACACACTGCTGGTGTGTTGAATTTTTTGACATAAGGTGCTGGCAGATTACGGGCCTCCTATAGCTGCTGCCAGGCCCCTAATCTGCCATAGGCCCCTATATACCGCCTCCTCATGCTGCTGCCAGGTCCAGAGTCTCTCATGGGTCCCTGTACGGCCTCCCATTGCTGCTGTCTCCATCGCCACACTCTGCCATGTGCCACTTTCAGGTCTCCTCACACACTGCTGGTGTGTTCAATTTTTTGACATAGGGTGCTGGCAGATTACGGCCTCCTATAGCTGCTGCCAGGCCCCTAATCTGCCATAGGCCCCTATATACCGCCTCCTCATGCTGCTGCCAAGTCCAGAGTCTGTCATGGGTCCCTGTACGGCCTCCCATTGCTGCTGTCTCCATTGCCACACTCTGCCATGTGCCACTTTCAGGTCTCCTCACACACTGCTGGTGTGTTGAATTTTTTGACATAGGGTGCTGGCAGATTACGGGCCTCCTATAGCTGCTGCCAGGCCCCTAATCTGCCATGGGCCCCTATATACCGCCTCCTCATGCTGCTGCCAAGTCCAGAGTCTGTCATGGGTCCCTGTACGGCCTCCCATTGCTGCTGTCTCCATCGCCACACTCTGCCATGTGCCACTTTCAGGTCTCCTCACACTGCTGGTGTGTTGAATTTTTTGACATAGGGTGCTGGCAGATTACGGGCCTCCTATAGCTGCTGCCAGGCCCCTAATCTGCCATAGGCCCCTATATACCGCCTCCTCATGCTGCTGCCAAGTCCAGAGTCTGTCATGGGTCCCTGTACGGCCTCCCATTGCTGCTGTCTCCATTGCCACACTCTGCCATGTGCCACTTTCAGGTCTCCTCACACATTGCTGGTGTGTTCAATTTTTTGACATAGGGTGCTGGCAGATTACGGGCCTCCCATAGCTGCTGCCAGGCCCCTAATCTGCCATGGGCCCCTATATACCGCCTCCTCATGCTGCTGCCAAGTCCAGAGTCTGTCATGGGTCCCTGTACGGCCTCCCATTGCTGCTGTCTCCATCGCCACACTCTGCCATGTGCCACTTTCAGGTCTCCTCACACACTGCTGGTGTGTTCAATTTTTTGACATAGGGTGCTGGCAGATTACGGGCCTCCCATAGCTGCTGCCAGGCCCCTAATCTGCCATGGGCCCCTATATACTGCCTCCTCATGCTGCTGCCAAGTCCAGAGTCTGTCATGGGTCCCTGTACGGCCTCCCATTGCTGCTGTCTCCATCGCCACACTCTGCCATGTGCCACTTTCAGGTCTCCTCACACACTGCTGGTGTGTTCAATTTTTTGACATAGGGTGCTGGCAGATTACGGGCCTCCCATAGCTGCTGCCAGGCCCCTAATCTGCCATGGGCCCCTCTACCGACTCCTCATGCTGTGACGTTGCAACAAGGTGGAATTCAACCCGACATATGTTAGACCGCCTTTACGAACAGCAAAAGGCCATCACAGATTTCCTGATGTTAAAAGCGGATAAAGGTACTCCCTGTGTAACTTAGATGTCAGCCATTGGCAGCTCATGCGTGACACCTGCGCTTGCTCAGGCCCTTTGAGGAGGCCACGCTATTCGTGAGTCGGCAGGACTATGGGATGAACGACGTCATTCCTCTGTTGCACGTCCTGGAACAAATGCTGTTAACAATGGCTGGTCAGGGTGCGGTAGACGTGGCGCACAGATCTCAACGCCACATGACCCCTGTGCGGGCAGGACAGGAAGAAGAGGAGGAGGTAGAGGAGGACATTGGTGCTCAGGAATTATTGAGTGAAATGGGTGGTTTTTCCACTCAGCGGACAGGAGTGGAGGAGCAGGAGCATCTGGTAGAGGAGGAGGAAGAGGAGACAGAGGACCCAGACGCACCGTGGCAGTATGCTGTGGAGATGGAGGCAGGGAGTCCCTCGCATTCCTTGGCACAAATGGCCCATAGCATGCTCGCTTGCTTGCGTAGCGACAGCCGAATAATAACCATCAGACCGAGGGATGACTTTTGGCTGTCCACCTTGTTGGACCCTCGCTACCGTTCAAAAATGGTGGCCTTTTTCACAGCTGCTGAGAGGGAGGCCAAAATAACGTACTATAAAAACCACCTATGTAGTCAGCGGGTCTCTGCCTGTCTGCGCCAACGTCCATCCTCAGACACTGTGGGCCCTGTGCGCTCGCGTTCCGCTGCCATGGCAGCAGGGGAGGGGTGGTAGGAGCAGTGGCAGCTCCACCAGCATCGGCTGCCTCAGTCTGCAGTCGATGATGAGTAGCTTTCTTCACCAGCGCAGTGAGGAAACTACTAACCAGCCGCAGCAGCAGCAGCAGCAGCAGCAGCAGCAGCAGCATCAGGTGGACCTGGAGCAGGACCTCAAACAACAGGCTTAGGCCTACTTGGACAGCACCCTGCCAACCGAGGTAGACAATCCCCTTGACTACTGGGCAACGAAACTTGACCTTTGGCCCCAACTAGCTGAATTTGCCCTTGAAAGGCTGTCATGCCCGGCCAGTAGCGTGGCATCGGAGCGCGTGTTTAGTGCGGCAGGAGGTATTGCAACTCCGCGGAGGACACGACTGTCCACCCAAAGTGTGGAGAGACTCACGTTTGTGAAAATGAATCAGGCGTGGATTAGTCTGGATTTCAAACCACCAGTTCCTGACACAACTGACTAAATCCGCCATGAATCATGCCCCAAACATGTGCCACTTTCAGGTCTCCTCACACTGCTGGTGTGTTCCATTTTTTGTCATAGGGTGCTGGCAGATTACGGGCCTCCCATAGCTGCTGCCAGGCCCCTAATCTGCCATGGGCCCCTATACCGCCTCCTCATGCTGCTGCCAAGTCCAGAGTCTCTCATGGGTCCCTGTACGGCCTCCCATTGCTGCTGTCTCCATCGCCACACTCTGCCATGTGCCACTTTCAGGTCTCCTCACACTGCTGGTGGGTTCCATTTTTTGTCATAGGGTGCTGGCAGATTACGGGCCTCCCATAGCTGCTGCCAGGCCCCTAATCTGCCATGGGCCCCCGTACCGACTCCTCATGCTGCTGCCAGGCCCGTAATCTGTCATGGGCCCCTGTTGTCGCTTGTTGGCATATTCCGCTCGTTCAGATGCTCCTTCTCCTGCTACTCCTCTTCACGGATTCCGTCAGCAGTCTTTCTTGGAATCCGTTTCCAAGAGACAACAGTTTGCGAGCACGCACCCGACGGTGCAGAAGCTGAACGTCCTCCTGTCCAAGTTGCTGCTGCCAGGCTCGTAATCTGTCATGCGCCCCTGTACCGCCTCCTCATGCTGCTGCCAGGTCCAGAGTGTGTCATGGGCCCCCGTACCGACTCCTCATGCTGCTGCCAGGCCTGTAATCTGTCATGGGCCCCTGTACCGCCTCCCCATGCTGCTGCCAGGTCCAGAGTGTGTCATGTGTCCCTGTACGGCCTCCCATTGCTGCTGCCAGGCCCGTAATCTGCCATGGGCCCCCGTACCGACTCCTCATGCTGCTGCCAGGCCCGTAATCTGTCATGGGCCCCTGTACCGCCTCCTCATGCTGCTGCCAGGTCCAGAGTGTGTCATGGGTCCCTGTACGGCCTCCCATTGTTGCTGTCTCTATCGCCACACTCTGCCATGTGCCACTTTCAGGTCTCCTCACACTGCTGGTGGTTTCCATTTTTGTCATAGGGTGCTGTATGGCCTCCCATTGCTGCTGCCTCCACCGCCACACTGTGGCTCCACACTCTGGTTTTGGCCCCGTGACTGCCCAAATGAGTGAAGTGTGCGGTGATTCTAAGATCGACGGCACTCATCTGCATGTCATACTGACTGACAGTATTATTTCTCTTCCCCAGCAGACTCCAAGGGCATTTAAATTAAAGGTACAGTATTCTGCACTAATATTAAGTCTCTCTGAAGCCTAGAAACACCTTTTTTTAAGTTAAATTCACAGCGAATATATTCGACTTGAATCGAAATTTTTCCACGAATTCGCCGAATCAGTCGAATCGAATTTTTGAATACTTCGCTCATCTCTAATAAGCACCTATGTCATCCACAAAGTGAAGTGTGACAAACACACTCTGCATTCCTTCTCCTGCCTTTTCAGCCCTGGTTCCACTACCTGCCTATAGTGACTTGATAACATCTGGCCACCTGCTACCCTTCCATCACCAGTTGCTTAGATTTAAAGGAACACAAGGCATGGCCTAATTTAGCTGTAGCCCTGTTTTGGGGGGGTTATGTGAAATGGCCCACACCAAACAAGCTATGGCGCTAACCTGTATATGAGTAGGCAATCCTGAGCCTTCGCTATATGGAAGAGGGGGTTGTGATAATACAAATGGCAGTGCCTCCACCTAGAATAGGGATCCTGCAATTGAGGAGACTCACCCCTTTCTAGGAATGTAAGTTGTAACAGGTAGACAACTTAAAGTAACTATACATAGCAGTATTAATGCACCCAGCTTATATTTCTAACATGAAAACATGTCACCACACCTGTATGAGATTAATGCAAAGTTTATATAAAGCAGCCACATAAAACAGGATGCATAAGAATAACATTCAGGAATTACAATTTACCATAAATTGGGAGGTTGCAATTATACCTGGGTATATGTGCATGTAGTATACAGAATACCTCCAACCATGGGTTATAGCGCAGTCTGGTTGCAGGGGCCCCTGGAGAGGTGAGAGTCAATAAGATGCACGCTTCCACTTTAGATGCTGTGATGGCGTCCAAGTAACACGTTCTATGCGGATGATTGCACTGCTTGTCTGAAGATCAGCGATGCATCACCTAAAAGCATAAAATGCTCTATCTCTCCTTACTCTTAGTCCCTATCCCTAAACTGGGCTGTCACCGCAACCGGGCCTCTATCTGTCTAAGTGGCCGTCCGATGCCTAACCTACCTCTAGCCTAATCTATCCAACGCTCTCTATGCTAATCCTAGCTAAAAGGAGATCCAGACCAATAAGGGTGCTATGGCTTTAAGCAAAGAGGCTGCAAAGATACACTGCAATTAACAGAAAGTTCACCTGACAGTCTTAGGCAGGTGAAAACACTGATCTCTCTCTCTCTCTCTCTCTCTCTATATATATATATATACATATATATATATAGACAACTATAGGGATTCTGCAGTGTGTAAATAGAATAATGATAATGAACCACAAATCTCTCTCTTACAGAGATATTAGGGTTCCAATACAGAAGTTGAAATATAACAGAGGCAGACCTAATCTGCTTCAGTAACAACTAGATAGATAGCAGCCTTGTTAATCTGGATCATTACTCACAGAATCACCATACAGTTCTCCCTAGATACATAGCACATGGCAGGCTGGCACCCTCTGCCTGATACTTCCTGGAAAAACAAACTATATAACATCCTGGGGTTTCTTGACCTCCTTGTAGGGGCAGGAAGCACACCTAGGGACTTGTCTGTAATGGGACCTCTATGGTAGTGGCTGTATATGAACGTAAACAAACCACAACTAGTGTATAAAATAACAGTTCCCTACATAGCTGTTCACCACTTTGTGGTGCAACATGTTACAAAAAAGCAGAGGACAGTCCCTCTAAAAAGGGTGACCTAAGCTCATACTTCCCTATTACCAGGAGCAGTGATTTTTCAGCTTTCCTTAAAGGGCCTGATGCCTGCATCAACAATCCAGGTACCCATATTACTCGGGACTCTCTGAAGTCTTATACAGCTCCACAAAGTGAATCGTTGTTCCAACATAAACGCCACAGGTCTGTTGATATCCACTTCAGATTTTTTTATTGGTCTTTGCACAGCTGATGCAGAAAAAAAATCTATGGGTAAGGCTTAAAAGTGTACTTTGTTAGATATTTTATGTGAATTCGTACCTCTTCGTGTACCTTTGGTTCCTATTGCTAGCACTGATTCCGAGCCAGAGCCACCAAAGCTTTCTACTGAAGAGAAGCTACCTCAGTATCAGTAGTTGTACATTCCCAGCCTGTATTTCTGCTCTGTGCCTCTGTGCGTTCTCATACACTCCTGCTACTCATGCCTGTGTTAACTGTTGTGTTGTGTACCCAGTACCCCCCAGCACTGCAAAAGAGTCTCACCTTTTCGGGTCAGTTGGAGGACCGCAACCTGGATACTGCCTGCAGTGCAATATCTGCACCTCTAGGAGCTCTGGTTTAGACCAAGCGGTATTCTATATTTTTCACCTCTGCCCTTTACAGGGCTCTCTCTGCTGCCATGTCGACCCTGTGGCTTTCACCACTATCCACCCACCTGTTTTATGAAGTCCTATTCAGCCACTCTGTCCCTAGTGGGAGTGGGCTTTCTAATTCATGACAAGAAAAAGAGAGGAAGGTGCCTCTAAGTGCAGTATTAACAATTTATAAGTAGACAATGGAAAATTTGCACTTACAAGATAAACCTCTGGTCTGAAGAAGGAGCCTATTGAGCATGCTCCGAAATGCATTACCGCCCCTTTCACCTGCTACATCTGACTCTGCTCTCCAAGCTTCATTTTTGATGCACAGGCACATCCTGGACTCTGCTTCCTGATCCTAAAGGCATAGCTTGCTGCTGGACGGCTGGATGTCCCACCTGGATCCAATTACCACACGATGAGTCTTTTTAACCGTTTATCCAAATTTTCCAAATTTTCCATTGTCTACTAATAAATTGTTAATACTGCACTTAGAGGCGCCTTCCTCTCTTTTTCTTGTTACTGCATTAGAGCCTTGCTTCCAGTCTAAGAAGAACTGCCTCAGTGTTACTGCTTCCATCCATCCATCCCTGATATCCATCTCGCACCTTTATCTTACAGCTACAGAGGTTGGGCTCCAACAAGCGCGCCCTATATAATATACATTTCCTAATTCATGACACCTATTTCATTATAAATTTTAATGCTGTCTTTTATGAAGACTGTAATCAACTTGTGGAGTTATAGGATTCCCTCAATAATGCAGAGGAGTGCTTTCTCTTTCCAAGTGAATTTATTGAGATGATCATTACTCACTGTGGATGATCTGGCTATCCATTTAATGAAAACTACTAAACAGGTTGATGATATTCTTACATTTAAGTATTTCACTGATTTTCACTCATTTAAGGTATCCGTTTGAACTTTCTGGTATGATTGTTTGTCCCATATTGGTGGTCACTCAAATGTGTGCACTCATGTCTGAGTGCATTAATTCTTGTAAAAGAGACCATTATATCACCAGGGCAGACCCACATACATTTGGAAAGAATGTCTAAAGCCCTGCATTTCAGCTGTGACAGTCACCTACAAGTCACTAAGCTTGCCTCTTGCATGGGCCTAAGGTCCATTAATTTGCATTGAGTACTTTACCTGGGAAGCTTATAATACTTTTAATGAGAGTTTAATTAATTTTATTTTCCCTTCAAGGGTATATATCTCTTTGGCTTTGTCATTGAGCATGTTATTCCTGGTCTCTCTAGTGCTCAGAGCATATGCCCTCCCCATGGGAGAAGATCTGTTGAATAGGTCTATCGACCTCATTCTCCCTCTGCTTTTACAACAGTTTCTTATAGATCTACGCAGTCTTTTTCTCATTCACTTGACAAATCTAGGGGGCAAAAATTCGTAGCCTCTTCTATTCAGCCGTCATGGTTTCCATATTGTCTTCTATTATTTTATTCTCTTCAGTGAAACTTCCTACATCACTAAAAACAGTGTCCTGCACCGTACAGTTTCTTACAGCAGGGTGGTAAAAGTTTTGGTATATCACTTCCTATCCAGTTGCGCTCTAGAAGGACAGTCTAGTAACCCCTGTTGTGGTACCAGTGATATTGTACATTTCTTTCTCATGTTGTGGTTTATCCATTAACTCATCCTGGAAAAATGACTCCTACGGTCTGCTTTTTCAAAGCAGTCCAGCTTTATAGCCTCAGATGAAATATTTCTAATTTGAGCATCGGCAATCCTGTGGATGTGTCCTTCTTTGCAAGGACACATCATTTATTAATTCTCCTGTACCTCTCTGTCAATAAATAACAATTAATATTTTCCGACAATCCTTTCTCTTGGAAGGATATCATATACTAGTACCCTTAGTGGCACCTGATTCCTTGGCAATAGTTCCTCGCTTCTTTTCCTTGTGCTCCTAAGCAGATTCCTGACCCTGATTCCTCTGCAGTGGACTCTGCTTATCACAGATATCACTGTTGTATTGCTATCACATTTTTCAAACTGCTTTGAGTACAAATTCCTTCTCATCTGTTTGCTACTTTTGTAACATTCTTGAATGAGATAGAGGTAGCAAGAAAAACCTGACAAGTCTTTTTAGCATTCCCTACTCTATCCAGTATACAAAAAAATGACTTTCAAAAGATTTTAAGAATTACATTTTGTCATTGTTCTCTATATACTACTGTGTGTTGATCTTGTGATTGTAGCTCCCCCTGATTTCAATGGCACAATACTAAAGATCCACAGCCTGTAGACATGGAAAATATTAAAGTAGTTGTGAACTTGATAGTGGGGGGAAGGGGAGGGGTCGGATAACAGGACACTGTGCACACACACACAGTTTGCCTATATTCTATAGTCTGTTCATCCCAATGCAAAATGCAGGCTGTGCTTCAGCAGGGGATATGTGCTTAAGGTAGGCTGTGATTGGTCTGTGGGTGTGGTGGCTTTACAAATAACCCAACACAGGCATGCTGTGTGTCAGATTTGCCAAAAGAACATTAGTTATTTGATCCTGCTTATTAAATTCTGTTTATGATTGCTGTTATTTGTTGAGTGTTCCGTGGAGGATGTGGCCACTAAAAATGAATTATTCCAGAAAAGTAAAATGGTATGTGTTTTAGGCAGTTGGTTTTGGAGGAAGCAGTGCAAATAGTAAGCATTGCAACCAGTCATGTTTTAGTAGGCTCCAGGCTTAAGAAAGGGGTCTGAATGTAAGCAAAGGCCTTAGTCCACTCGTAAGGAGGACTAGGATTGGGGAGGTAAGGGAGCCAAACTGTGCAAGTCCCTGCCCTTCTTCTTCTTGGATAAGACAGCTGCCCACTTGTGGTTGGATAAACCTTACGCCATATTGTATCATACTCCTGGCCATAGGCCTGCTCACAACGTCCCTAGCCTGAGGCCTTAGTACTTGAGCATAAAGGAATGTCCACACATAAATGCATTTTCTGCACTTTATTGTAACTTCACAGCCCCACTAAGATTTTTGTGACATCTGATAGCACAGCTGACATACTATTAGCATTGTTCATCACAGAATGCCACACTCAGGAGTAGACATTCTGTATCTGTTATTTCTGTGCAGAATGTAAGCACATATCTTTTAAGCCATCTTCCCTCTACACCTCCATTCCTCTCCTTGAGAGCACCACGGAGTTGGGACCATTTCCCCATGTTTGGTAAGTCCATGGCATTAAGCTTCCATCACCTCATCCAGGACCTACAGGGGGAGGGGGAGGATCGAGGTGCCGTCTTTAGTATACCAGTCACTCTCTCTCTTCCTGTCCCTTCTATGGCTTTGTCCATCCAGGCACACTCCCAGATGGCTCACTCATTCTCAGGGTTCATTCACTACTCACATAAGAGGACTCTGTCCCAGCTTCTCTGGTCTGTACCACCTCGCCTGGAACTTCAACTCTAAAAGAAGTCTATAGATCAATACTGGAGGAGATTACATTTTAGCAGCTCTGTGGTGTCTGGCTGCCATGCCCCATCTACCAAGCTCCCTCCAGCATAGGCATTTATGTAGGCACGGACTGCACCCATTATAGCACTGAAGGAGGGAGTTCTCTAAAAGGGTAACTAACACCTAATTACAACTTTTCCTTTACCATACTATCTGCGAAAAGTGCCATCTACTGACAGGCATGCTAACTGCACCTGCCAACACACTCAAATACACACTTATAAATCTGGCTACATAGGGTTATAGGAAACTTGCATTAAACTAACCCGACTTTCTGATTTTAGAACCATTGCCATAGCTATGCACAGTATTTTCTATAGTTATATAGCATTTACAAAGAGCTTGCACAATTTGTAATTTGCAGGCTGCTTCTACCTCCTGGAACTTACCTTTGAAATTACTTTCAAAAAGTTTAACAAATACATGTAAATGTACAAATAGAAGTCTTTGTATAATAGTTTCATACATGACATGCTGAGTAAGATTTAAACTAAGCTGATTTTTTTGTACTACTTGTTGTACATGATTATAGTGACTGTCAGATACAGATGGTATCCAGGTTTTACGCATATCACTGTGCCTAGAATACAGGAAATCCCTCATTATTTCAGACATTGCAATTCAAGCCATTGAACATTTTGACATCTTGGATCATTGCCATTAAACTCTATAACAGGACCATATGGTATTGAGATTACCATCTATCATCGCCCTTATGAAGATAAACCTATTTTTTACTCTCTACCCACAATGACATAACACTGTTTCACTTCTTGCCCCCCCTCGAAATGTGTGTTAATGGGCAGTTTACAGCGACCTGTTCTTTTAATAGCAGACATTTGAGCTTAAATTGCTGGGTTCCAAAGACAGCAAAATCTGGCTCAATTCCATAATGTATCTGCTTACCATCAAGACCTGCAACAGCCAAAATCGTTATAGCTATTTCATTAGGGGCACTCAAACTATAGGTAAAGACCTATTCCTGTACATAAGTGTTTCCTAATCATCCCTTCTAGAAACTCTACAGATAGATTAGATAAAACACAAAATGAAGGAGGTGGTTACACACAAAAACAGCTAAACGGCTTAAGTTGGATCAATAGTAGTGTACAGTAGAACATTGAAGCACAGGAATACACATAGTACAGGGGTTCATCAAGTATAAAAATTGCCTTCCACTTAAATTTGCCCAAGTGTTGTCTATATGGCTGTGGTAGGCAGAATAGACATCAAGCTTCTCCGGGACAGAAACTGAAGATAACGGTATGTAATGTGTAAAGTGCAGTGAAATATATTGATTTATATTCATGATTACATTAAACATGATTCAAAAGTGTCAAATCAGCAGCAGCCAGTGATCAACAATATGTTTACGTTTTTTTACAAACAGGCTGCCGGAAAGCTAATCATGTAGCATTGCTTTTTTTATGCTGACTTTATTTAATTTTCCAGAAACTGGGGTGGTAGAGCAAAGGGCTCAAAGCTTGGTAGTAGTTCCGACTGTATCGAATGATTGTTATAGTGTGGTTTCTCTTTATTGCCCAATAAAGCCGCAATGATATTTTATAAACAGTTAAGTTGTATGGAGAGAAAGAATGAGAGTGCCAAGCTGTAGGGATTGGTCCAGATATAAATTTTTATTTTTCCCAATGAAAAAGGCCTACCAAAAGCTGTCAGCCAACATGTTTTGAGGGTCATGCAGAAATCCCCCTATCATTTATGTAGCCCAAAATGTTGGCAGCTGAGGTGCAGCTTATACTTTCCCTGTTAGACCCCCCTTCTCTACTGCAGCTCACAGAGGGATATAAGTGGCTGCAGTAAGTGGGACAAAACACTGTCATTGTAGGTCAGGAGCAGCCCAATTAAGCACAGTCCACCACCCAGACCACACAGAGAAGATGATATGGATTGCTGTGCCTCCTGGGAATGACAGGAAGCCAGCTGGGAAGAACTAGTGCTGATAAGAGTGTTTCTACACTGTGGAAAGGAGCAGCAGGAAAGCAGAACATACATTTCCCAGGATGCCTAGGGAGAGGGGGCAGAACAAGAAAAGAAAGAGAGAGAATTGCACAGGGGGGGACATCACATGTGAGTTTCCAGAAGCTGTAGGCACAGACAGTGGAGTGACCCAAATAAACTAAATAAATGGCTTACGACATCATCTTATGATAATTTTATTTATCAACATAGAAAATATTAAAGAATAATGACACTCCAGCGTCCACCCATAAAATCCACTACTCTCCCCCCCTCTCCAAAAATGGAATCCACCCCCCAAAGAAAAACCTGGAGTAACACCCCCCCACCAAACACCCTTTGCACAAAGGCCGCCTTATCCCGCTCCCTTCCATTCAGTTTCAGGCAAAACAATAGGACCTGGAAAAACTTAACTTGGCAAGTGTGAAAAGGCCTCACTGGGCTATATGGTCACAGGATCCAAGTGTAGGAACAAATATATTTTAACAGAAAAAATAAGGGAATAATAGGAACATTCACTGATTGCCTCCTCACTTTAAGTGTTGCCATCTAAACCATAAACCAGAGCAAAAACCAAGAAATATTGCATGGATGGGTGAAGCCCATTCCATAAGACAAGTGGTTACTTGAACAGCAAACGAAACTTGTATCAGACTGTAATAAATAAAAAACTATATTTATTCAGTATTAGCAAAATCATTTGCAGTAGCCTCAAAAAAGTAACACACAGTGTTCAGCAACCACAACCTGTCAAGGTCCTACCTTTTTACCAGAGGTTGTTACTCCATGTGCTGGCATCCATCTTGGATTTCTGCAGAGCATGGTGGGAATCTTTTATGCCTTCAGGTCTCTGAGGTCCATCCCCCAGAGGGGAGTGGCTGATGACATATAAGCCTGTGTTCCGCACATGCTCTTTGCACTTAGGTCTTGTGTCTTTGTGTTGCTGTTACTCTGTTCTGACTCTCGTGACTCTCCTGGAATCTGACTCGGCTTGTGACCTGACCATTCTTTGTGTTCTCCTTTGATCTGACCCTCCGTTGCTGAACCCAGCTCGTGACCTGTGATTCTCGTCTGCTGTCCTGTACCGTTTTGTCTCGTTGTTGTTGTTGACCCAGCCTGCCCGACTACTCTATTGTCTTTACCACTAGGTACACGCCATTCGCGGCGGCCATTACCGCAGCTGGGGTGCCTCGGGGGCCGCGACCTGGTTCCTGGCTGCGTCAAGTCCATCCCCACCATCAGGGGCCCTGGTGAAGGGCAGCCTGGGACTTAGACTCTGCGCCCTGAGGGACTTCGGTCTGTGGGTGGTGGTTGTCGTCAGCCTGTGCGTTACATTGTTATTAGGCCTGCCTGTCCGTTTCCCAGCTCCTGCCCTGACATTACACAAGTGCCATGAATCCTCACGGTGCAGGTACGCCTTCGCTCCCAACGTTAGTCGCCAGACTCGATCAACAGGATCACCTGTTGGATCAGTTCGCTCAGGCGTTGCAAACTCTGCTTGCACGCACTGCGCACCTTGCTCCTGGTGCTATTAGGCCAGTAGTCACTCCGGTGGTCGCTCCCGCTGCGACTCCGCTTGTTGCGCCCACCATCTCGGCTGCTGCGTCATCGGCGGCACCCAGAGGTATGACTGGTTCTGCCCCTCTTCCACAGCGCTTTGGGGGTGAGCCGAGTCAGTGTCGCGGGTTCCTCAACCAGGTGGGCATTTATTTTGAGCTAATACCCTACGCCTTTCCGTCTGAGAGGTCAAAGGTAGGGTTCCTAATATCGCTGCTCTCAGACAAGGCCTTGGCCTTGGCAAATCCCTTATGGGAGAGGAACGACCCGGTGATTCAAAATTTTTCCGGTTTTGTCGATGCCTTCCGCAGGGTATTCGACGTACCGGCTCGTTCCGCCTCGGTGGCCAAGCTGCTCATGACCATGCATCAGGGTTCACGGACTGTGGCCGAGTACGCCATAGAGTTTCGTAGCCTGGCGGCAGAGGTGGGTTGGAACAATGAGGCTCTGGTGGCTGCGTTTTCCCATGGTCTTTCTGACGCATTGAAGGACGAGATTGCAGCTAAGGAACTGCCTGCGGAGTTGGAGGAGCTCATCTCTTTCCTGATCCTGATTGACACCAGGCTCAGGGAGAGGCCTTCACTCAAGGAATGCCTGCGGAGGCCTTCCAATCGACTGGCACCTGTGTTTTCTGTCCCACCCGTTCCTCCCTCTCCTCCCACACCTCCTGGGGATAGGTTGTCTGGAGGTGAGCCCATGCAGCTGGGGTTTGCTCGCCTTTCCAAGGGAGAGCGGGTCGCTTGGCGTCGGGAGGGTCGCTGCCTGTACTGTGGCCTCGATGGGCACTTTCGTCGGTCTTGTCCGGTCCGTCCGGGAAACGCTCGCACCTGAGATCCTCTCGGGGACAGATCTTGGGTGGAGTTTCGTCGTCCCCGGCGTGCCGCAAGGATAAACCACTGATCATTGTTGTCCTCTCTTGGAAGGAGGGCTCAGTGACGGCCCAGGCGTTGGTAGATTCTGGGGCCGGTGGGTTGTTCTTGGACAGCTCGTTTGCTGCGCAGCACTCCATTCCCCTGCAGGCTCGTGCTACCCCATTGGTTCTCGAAGCAATAGATGACAGGCCCCTGCAACCGCAGCAGGTTACCCACGAGACTCTGCCAATTGAGGTAGCTATTGGGGCTGTTCACAGGGAGTTGGCCTGTTTTCAGGTGATTTCTTCCCCACACTATTCGGTGGTTTTGGGGTATCCTTGGCTCCAGAGGCACAATCCAACCTTCAATTGGCGAACAGCCGAGATCCTCTCATGGTCTCCACAGTGTGGGGCCGGCTGCATCCGGGGGCCGGTTAAGGTGTTGTGTGCCTCCTCGGACTCTGCGTTGCCCACCAACTATGGGGAATACCTGGACGTCTTTGATAAGGTACACGCTGGTGCCTTACCTCCGCATCGTCCTTACGACTGCGCCATATCCTTGCAACCCGGTGCCACTCCTCCGCGTGGCAGGGTGTATCCTCTCTCGGTTGTGGAGAATAAGGCCATGGAGGAGTACGTTACGGATGCGCTTTCTTGGGGGCACATTCGTAAGTCTACATCTCCAGCAGGAGCAGGTTTTTTTTTTGTAAAGAAGAAGGGTGGGGAATTGAGGCCTTGCATCGATTATAGGGGTCTCAATCGGATCACCATCAAGAATGCCTACCCAATTCCTTTGATTTCTGAGTTGTTCGACCACCTTAAAGGAGCAACAGTCTTTACCAAACTCGACCTCAGGGCGGCGTACAACCTCGTACGGATCAAACAGGGGGATGAGTGGAAGACCGTGTTTAACACCAGAACCAGGCACTATGAATACCTGGTGATGCCCTTCGGGTTGTGTAACGTGCCTGCGGTTTTTCAGGAAATCATAAATGATGTCCTTCGTGCAGCAGTGCGTGGTGGTTTACCTGGATGACATCCTAGTTTACTCTACCTCCATGGAGTCCCATATCCAGGATGTCAAGCTGGTGCTGCAACAATTATGGGAGAACAAACTCTTTTGTAAGCTCGAGAAGTGCGAGTTCCATCGATCCCAAGTTGCCTTTTTGGGCTACATCATCTCCGCGGAGGGATTCTCCATGGACCCTCAGAAGGTTGTGGCGGTTCTGCAGTGGCCTCGTCCCAATGGTCTTCAGCCCATTCAGCGCTTTCTGGGTTTTGCCAACTACTATCGGAAGTTCATCAGGAACTTCTCCACGTTGGCAAAACCTCTCTCTGATTTAACCAAAAAGGGGAGTAACCCTCACGAGTGGCCACCCGAGGCCATCTCAGCCTTCGAGGCCCTGAAGTCCACCTTCGTTTCGGCCCCAATTCTGTCTCATCCCAATCCTGGGTTGCCTTTTGTCCTCGAGGTTGATGCATCTGAGACGGGAGTGGGAGCCCTCTTGTCTCAGCGTCGGTCACCCGAGGGACCTTTATTCCTTGTGGGTTCTACTCCAAGAAGTTTTCCTCCGCAGAGTGCAACTACCAGATTGGAGACAGGGAGTTGTTGACCATTATTCTGGCTCTCAAGGAATGGAGGCATCTGCTTGAGGGTTCTGTGGTTCCGGTCCTAGTTCTCACTGACCACAAGAACCTCACATATCTCTTGGAGGCTAAGAGGTTGACGCCTCGTCAGACCAGATGGGCCTTGTTCTTGTCACGCTTCAACTATGTGGTGTCCTATTTGCCTGGTTCCAAGAATGTCAGGGCTGATGCGTTATCACGGCAATACTCGGAGTTGTCCAGGGAGGACTCTGAGCCAACCTCGGTTATACCTCCGGATCGGATCCTGGCTGCCATTTGCACCAGTCTGACTTCTCCTCTTGGGGAGCAGATCTTGGCGGCTCAAACTGACGCTCCTCTCGAGAGACCGGTAGATGCTTCGTACCTGAGGAATTGCGCACCTGCCTGCTGCGTACATACCATAACTCCAAAACGGCCAGGCATCCGGGGAGGAACCAGTTGTTCTGGGTCGTCTCTCGCTTATTCTGGTGGCCAGCTCTCCGTGCTGACATTGCTTCATATGTAGCGGCATGTTCGATCTGCGCCCAGAATAAATCTCCACGGCATCTCCCATTGGTTCTCCTGCAACCCATTCCCAATGGGGAGCGTCCTTGGTCACACCTGGGTATGGACTTTATTGTAGAGCTGTCGGTGTCTCGGGGTCATACAGTCATTCTCATGGTCGTCGATCGTTTTTCCAAAATGTGCCATTGCATTCCACTCAAGAAATTACCAACAGCGCAAGAACTGGCCACAGTCTTTTCCAGGGAGAATTTTCGCCTGCATGGGTTGCCCAAGGTGATTGTCTCGGACCGCGGGAGTCAGTTCGTGTCCAGATTCTGGCGCGCCTTCTGTTCCCAGTTGGGTATTAGGCTCTCCTTTTCTTCAGCCTACCACCCGCAGTCCAATGGGGCTGCGGAGCGTTTCAATCAGGCCCTAGAGCAATTCCTTCGTTGTTACATCTCGGACCATCAGGACGATTGGGCCGATCTCCTGCCTTGGGCAGAGTTTGCCAGGAACTCGGCGGTCAACTCCTCCTCCGAGATGTCTCCCTTCATGGCCAACTATGGGTTCCAACCCGCAGTATTACCTGAGAGGTTCTCACCCCAGGACATTCCGGCTGTGGAGAACCATCTTGCTGCTCTGCGTTCTTCATGGGGCAGATCCAGAGGGCCTTGAGGGACTCAGCTCAGCGCCCGAAGTTCCAGGCTGATCGCAGACGGCTGCCCACCCCTTCATATCAGGTCGGCGATCGGGTGTGGTTGTCTACTCGCAACCTCAATCTTTGGGTGCCCACACCCAAACTAGCCCCCCATTTTGTTGGTCCTTTTCGCATTCTCCGCAAGGTGAATCCGGTGGCCTATGCCCTAGCCCTTCCTCCTGGGATGCAGATCTCCAATACCTTCCATGTATCCCTTTTGAAACCTCTGGTCTGCAATCGCTTCACTACCTCTCTGCCATCCGGGTTGACGGTCATGAGGAGTATGAGGTGAGCCGGATCCTGGACTCTCGATTGGTGCGCGGTCGGTTGCAGTTCCTGGTCCATTGGCGTGGTTATGGTCCCGAGGAACGTTCCTGGGTTCCTTCCGCGGATGTCCATGCTCCTGCCCTCCTCCGCGCTTTTCATACCCGCTTTCCTCAGAAACCTTTTGTTGAGCCGCGGAGGGGGAGGGGCCCTTGAGGAAGAGGTACTGTCAAGGTCCTACCTTTTTACCAGAGGTTGTTACTCCATGTGCTGGCATCCATCTTGGATTTCTGCAGAGCATGGTGGGAATCTTTTATGCCTTCAGGTCTCTGAGGTCCATCCCCCAGAGGGGTGTGGCTGATGACATATAAGCCTGTGTTCCGCACATGCTCTTTGCACTTGTGTCTTGTGTCTTTGTGTTGCTGTTACTCTGTTCTGACTCTCGTGACTCTCATGGAATCTGACTCGGCTTGTGACCTGACCATTCTTTGTGTTCTCCTTTGATCTGACCCTCCGTTGCTGAACCCGGCTCATGACCTGTGATTCTCGTCTGCTGTCCTGTACCGTTTTGTCTCGTTGTTGTTGACCCGGCCTGCCCGACTACTCTATTGTCTTTACCACTAGGTACACGCCATTGGCGGCGGCCATTACCGCAGCTGGGGTGCCTCGGGGGCCGCGACCTGGTTCCTGGCTGTGTCAAGTCCATCCCCACCATCAGGGGCCCTGGTGAAGGGTAGCCTGGGACTTAGACTCCGCGCCCTGAGGGACTTCGGTCTGTGGGTGGTGGTTGTCGTCAGCCTGTGCGTTACATTGTTATTAGGCCTGCCTGTCCGTTTCCCAGCTCCTGCCCTGACACAACCACATGTACACACAACATAAATTTAAAAACAATGTCAATTGAAGACATCCGGACATCAATAATGGTATATGTGTATATAAGTCTTGCAGAATCTCAACCCAAATTGGGTATATTACGTTATCAATGAATAAACATTAGAGCTCTACAAGAGAATCATGCATACACATATACACCCCTGGGCCCATCTAAATACACTAGTAAGTGCATGGATGAAATGAAACAACAAAGTTGAGATCTCAGGATATGTAGCCACGGAACAGGAAAACCTGAAAAACAAAAAAACAATAATGGACGTGGTCAGTTAGTAGTGGACTAGTCAAAGCAATTCCAAGTCCCAAAATCAGCTGTAGTATAACATGCAACATGAGACGGTGAATGAAAAGCCCTTCAATCGTATAAAAAAAAAAGACAGAGGAAAGTTTCCATTTAGGCAGCAGGAGGTAGTGCACTCATTGGTATTGATATACAGCCACCAAATCATCTGTTACCCCTTATGAGGGTCTTATGAAGTTCAAGGTGCAAAGTATGGACACCTGTATGGGAAGTGAGCAGTCTCCTGCTATATATAAAAAGTCAGCACTGACTTATGTACAGCAATATCTGTAATGTGGGATATGGGACACAATGTGGCGGCATACCAGTGTATACGGTACAAGGTAGTTGGACAGCTGCTTAAATACAATCCCATAATAGAGTCCAAGGAGCCATACATGCAAAATGTGGTTGACTCGTTCACAGGCCTTAAGGTGGCGTCCCGCCAATGCTGGCAATTGTCTTCTACCCGATAATGTATATAACAGGTCTGTGCTGTAAAGTTCTTCATAATACCAAGGTGCCTTTATGTGGGTATAAGGAACGGTCTTACCACTATGCAGTCATCTCTGTTGCAGTGGTATATATGATAGCTTGCCACCAAGTGTCCCAGAAAGCCGTATCCTGGATCGTAGTATCTCATCCGTTTCTCCGTCCACAGTACACCGTCACCCTCATGGATGGGCTAGTGGGGCGTGGAAGTGTGACGTCACTGACGCCTCATGACGTCAACGCATTTCACTTACGTACAAGTGTAGCTTCCTCAGGATAGCGTGTAGGTGGCGTCATTACTCCTTTTAAATGTTGGCTTGTCCCACCTCTCTTTACACTATATTGTTCTCTTAAAGGTGACATTGAGTTTTTAATATCTGACCAGGTAAATAATACAATGTTAGTCAAACCTAAATCACTGAGTAAAAAATCAACTGGATATAATTTCTAGCTTCTTCAAATACTGAGGATATAATTATAGCATACATCAATTCTAATATTGATTTCACTGTTTACAGTGAGGAACAGAAGTATTTGAACACCCTGCGATTTTACAACTTCTCCCACTTAGAAATCATGGAGGGGTCTGAAATTCACATTGTAGGTGCATTCCCACTCTGAGAGACAGAATTTAAAAAAAAAATTCAGGAAATCACATTGTATGATTTTTAAAGAATTTATTTGTCTTGCACTGCTGAACATAAGAATTTGAACACCTGAGAAAATCAGTGTTAATATTTGGTACAGAAGCCTTTGTTTGCAATTACAGAGGTCAAACGTTTCCTGTAGTTCTTGACCAGGTTTGCACACACTGCAACAGGGATTTTGGCCCACTCCTCCACACAGATCTCCTCTAGATCTGTCAGGTTTCGGGGCTGTCGCTGAGTAACACGGAGTTTCAGCTCCCTGTGTTCTATTCTATTCTCTTCGATTTAGGTCTGGAAACTGGCTAGGCCACTCCAGAACCTTGATATGCTTCTTACGGAGCCACTCCTTGGTTATCCTGGCTGTGTGCTTCGGGTCGTTGTCATGTTGGAAGACCCAGCCACGACCCATCTTCAATGCTGTGACTGAGGGAAGGAGGTTGTTGCTCAAAATCTCACAATAAATGGCCCCATTCATCCTCTCCTTAATACAGTGCAGTCATCCTGTCCCCTTTGCAGAAAAGCACCCCCAAAGCATGATGTTACCACCCCCATGCTTCACAGTAGGGATGGTGTTCTTGGGATGCAACTCATCCTTCTTTTTCCTCCAAACACGACGAGTGAAGATTAGGCCAAAAAGTTCTACTTTGGTCTCATTTGACCACATGACTTTCTCCCATGCCTCCTCTGGATCATCTAGATGGTCATTGGCAAACTTCAGACGGGCCTGGACATGTGATGACTTCCGTTCAATGCATGATTTGAAACCATGAAGGCGTAGTGTTCTACCAACAGTGACCTTTGAAACTGTGGTCCCAGCTCTCTTCATGTCATTGACCAGCTCCTCCCTTGTAGTTCTGGGCTGATTCCTCACCTTTCCTATCATCAGTGATACCCCACGAGGTGAGATCTTGCATGGAGCCCCAGTCTGAGGCAGACTGACAGTCGTCTTTAGCCTCTTCCATTTTCTAACAATTGCTCCAACAGTTGATCTATTTTCACCAAGCTGCTTGGCAATTGCCCCGTAGCCCTTTCCAGCCTTGTGGAGGTCCACAATTTTGTCTCTGGTGTCTTTTGACAGCTCTTTGGTCTTGCCCATGGTAGTAGTTGGCGTCTGACTGACTGTGGGGTGGACAGGTGTCTTTAAAGAGCTCAGACAGGTGCTACTAAGTTAGATTGAGTGGAGTAGAGGTGGATTTTTTAAAAGGCACAGTAACAGGTCTTTGAGAGCCAGAATTCGTGCTGTTTCTTAGGTGTTCAAATACTTATGTTCAGCAGTGCAAGACAAATAAATTCTTTAAAAATCATACAATGTGATTTCCTGAAATTATTTTTTAATTCTGTCTCTCAGAGTGGGAATGCACCTACAATGTGAATTTCAGACCCCTCCATGATTTCTAAGTGGGAGAACGTGCAAAATTGCAGGGTGTTCAAATACTTCTGTTCCTCACTGTATATTGGAGTTAAATTCAAATATCAATTCTCATTCTCAACAGAAAATAAAGAATATATTGCATACAGCCCATTCTTCAAAAAATATCAGAAGATTCAGTTCGGTATTAAGGCCAAGTGAAGCCAGTGATCTCAATTTATAGATCCACCATTTTTCTTTTTTAAGTAACATCATATTGAAATCACCTAGTCTCTGATATAGTTTCAGTCTTCATTCTTTCCGGTCTACCTTGATGGAATTTTTTTTAAATGTTTAGCAAGTGGTTTTTCCTGATTCTTAGGGTTCCTATCTTTAATTTCTCGTAGATGTTCTCCTATTCTGATTTTTAATTGTCTTAGTCTTACCAATATAGATTTCATTACAAGGATAAATGATCATATAGATCACCCTACTGGTAGAGCAATTGATTAGATCTCTGATTTGAAAGGTATTTTCCCTTTTTGAATCCTGAAAGATATTAGTCCGATCCACATATTGACAAATCTGACACTTCCCACATGAGTACATTCCTCTTGTTCTAGAGCGGTCAGAAAGTCAATCACCTGGCGATGTCTTAACAAATTCAGAGTGGATCAGAATATCTCCAAGGTTTTGTGCTCTTCTGGCCACCATTTGGGAAAACTGTCCCACAATGGTGTCCAGGCCTGGGCTATTATAAAATATTCCCCAATGCTTCTGGAGCTTTACTTTATCCCACTGGGATCCAAAGGAGGTAATTAACCTTACAGGGCCACTAGAATTTTCCCATTCTTCCCTAGTTTTCTTGGTAAGTAGGCTATTTCTATCATAATTAGCTACTTTTCTTTAGCTCTACATAATTGTCTGTGTGAATAGCCTCGTTCATGAAAGCAGGCATAGAGATCTCTAGAATAATTTTTATAGTCGGCCTGTCTAGTGCAGTTCCGCTTGATGCGGAGAAATTGTCCCACCGGGATTCCATTTTTTAGCCAAGTTGGATGCTTGTAAAAGTGTGTTTGCTGCTGTATCTTTTCAGTAGGTATGTGTAATCAATTGACCTTCTTCTATGGATATGGAAAGGTCAAGAAAGGAAATCTGTTTACTGTCATATGTATAGGTTAAATGAATGTTTTTATCATTCTGATTCAAATAGTCCATAAATTGACCAAATGTTTTAATGTCACCTTTCCATAATACAAACACGTCATCAATGTACCTCAGCCACGTGTATACGTGGCTTTGGTGCATCGATGAGGTGTAGACATCCTGTTCTTCCCACATGCCAAGATGAAGGCATGCATACACTAGAGCCCAAGGTGCACCCATGGAAGTACCTCTAACTTGTTGATAGTATTTTCCAGAAAATTTAAAGAAATTACTATACAGGGCTAACTCCAAAAGATCCAAAATAAATTCATTTTGGTGGCCCATTTCTGGAAAATAGTGATTGAGGAATTACTTCACTACAGGAGCTTTTAGTCAACAATGATGGGGAATCGAAGTGTAGAGTGATTCAACATCAATCCCTATCAACCACAAATTCTCTTCTACTTTTAAATCAGCTATTTGGGACAGAACATTTCTAATATCCTGTACAAAGGATTTTAATTGTCAAAACATATCTTTTAATAGAAGGTCAAGATATTTCCCAACCCTCTCCAGTGGTCCCCTAATCGCAGAAACTATAGGTCTTCCTGGGGGATTCATTAAGTTCTTATGTACTTTTGGTATTATGTAGAAAATTGGTATATTGTAGTCTTCAACTTTAAGGTAATTAAATTCACAATTGGTGATTAGGGCAGCTTCCTTTGCCATATTTAGTTTCTTACTGATCATATCTGCGAGGGCAGGGAAGGGATTAACATCTACCTGTTTATATGGCATACTGTCATCTAATTGTTGTCTTACTTCTTTTAGAGTGTCTCACTCAGCAAGACAACATTTACTCCTTTATCACTTCTCTTGATTAGGAGATGTTTAGCTTCCCTTAATTCAGTAAGTGCATTCCATTCTTCAAGGTCTAAGTTGTCATTATTACTTATGGTCCAGTCAATTTTATCTAAATCCCTTTGTACCAATTCCAGGAATAAGCTCAACCATTTATTTTTACTCAGAGGTGGCATTTTGGTTGATCTGATATCAAGTTTTGCTTTTCTCCTGGAAGTGGTAACCCCTTCAATGCGCGGGATCTCCAGACCGGACATGTCCGTTTGAGGCTATGCAACATAGCAGGACAAGAAGCCTCCTGGACGCTGCTCCCAGCCTGCCTCCACCTCACAAACCCTCCGGTCACCTCAGCGGCATCCCCTATACTGACAGCGATGGTTCAGGGAGCCGCCAAACATCAGCCCCAGGCAAAACTGATAAAAGAAGCCCTGTCATGGGCCTCATCCAAGATGTCCGCCGGCACTGCTTCACAGCCACAGCTACAGCCACAGTCACATCCCTATGCAGCACCGCAGGCTGCACACTCCCGCTGCACAACTGATGGTGAATCAGATTCTGATTTAGGGACACTTCTTTCTGCTTCTATCTCTGACCCTACACATCCTGATCTGCGTAGCCTCCTTAGCGGTCTTATTGTGTCCATATTTCTGTGCTCAAAGAGGTACATTTTTTTGCATGGAAATATGTAGTTTTTTTATTGTAGGCCTGTAATTTTTAGGAATAACTCACTGAAATCTGTCAAAACATGAGTCTAGTAAACATTCCGGGTATGTTAAAATTTGAAACTCGAAATCATAAATTATAATATAATAAATAATCATAAAAAATAATAATATAATAATAAATTTAATTCAATAATATAATCAAACCAAAAACACTGAAATTTGAAATAGAGCCCCAGTTTGCACATCACTGAGCAAAGTCGCAAAATCGTTTTCAGTGTCTGATGATGAATTTCCCCATAAATCATTACTCAATTCTGCAAGTGGTTCTGATTTACTATCGCTGTTCTCTAGCTGGTCTAAAACCGCTTTTGACCTAAAGGGACGCTTTTTGGACGCCAGTTTCAAGGCAGAAAGAACAGTAAAAATGCAGGCAGGGCATAGAACAAAGCACTCGGGACAAAATGTATGTGAAATGGTTTGAAACAGTAATGTTTTACTATGTGATTTCAATTAATTTAGTGACTGTCACTTTTAAAATTTTCAAATTTCCCGCGAGTTCCATCCCCGTACGTCCTGATGTCGCAGGGAATGGAACCCGGAAGACAGATGCCGGCATCGGCCGGAGGACATTGCCAGGGACACTGCAGGGGGGACATCGTGGGAGCGCAGGACAAGGTAAGTGAAGAAGAGATCCCGGAGCAGCAATGCAGGGTATTTCCGAGTGTAGCTCAGGGTTACCGCTTGTGGTGCTGAAACTTTACCCCAAGCTACACTTGGGAATACCTCCAGGGAGGTTAAACAGTTCGAGAGAATGTTACACAAAGCCCTGAAACATACCTAAGACCACATTACGGGTAAATTGTCTAAAGAAATCCATGACTTGGGGCAACGTACCTCTGAACTAGGGTCGACAGCTTAGACGCTGCTATACATACCCACTCTGATGAACTTGATATCTTACATGATGAAAACTTGATGCTGCAGTCCCGACTGGAAGACTTTGAAAATAGTACCCGCCGCTCAAATATCCGTATTCGCGGTCTTCTGGAAATCATAACAGATGTCCTCTCTACGGTCACGGCCCTTTTGCAAGAGCTGGCCCCTACTATGCTGATCTAACTCCTTAAACTGGACAGAGTTCACCAGGCTTTGGCCCCCCACCGCCCAGACCATCCGCCACGCGATATTATCGCCAAATTCCACTTTTTCCGCATCAAGGAACAACTCCTACAGGCGGCTCACAATGCAGGGACCCTAACCTTCCAAGGTAGCAACTGCCAGTTATTTCAAGAACTGTGCCCTGCTACAATCGCCAAGCGCAGAGCCATGAAACCACATCTACAGGTCCTCCAGCAACAGTGTATAGCCTATAGATGGAACTTCCCTTTCGCAGTTCGCTTTTCCTACCAGTCCCGAGACTACACCTGCAGGTCTCCGGAGGAGCTGCTCGATACGCTACACCACCTTCAACTCCAACCCTCTACAGCCTCCCCTGATGGATCACGCAGACAGTCGGCGTCATGTTCCCCATAAAAGAGTCAGTCCTCAATCTCTGCCTCAGGTCAGCTCAGCGCTCACAAACGCAGACGATACTCTTCTCCTGCTCCAGCCCCCCAGGATTCCATGAACTGAGGCTCGCATGTGCAAGCTGCACTACTTCGCCGCCCTATACAAGGCCATGCCTGCTAATGGGACTGTACTTTCTAGTCTCCTCATCACGACATACCACCGCTGAACTCCAACCCCCTTGATGGCGCACACTGAGAACATCTCCCTTAGTCTCGGCTCCTCAGCCGACTTTCGAGCAATAGCTACTCCCTGTAGTCTGGTCCTGGCAGATGTCTACCTTGGAACCCCTTGCTCTTCTCTATCTCCATGTGTAACCACTCTGGATTCCGCTCTTCCTGTAGCAACGTGGACTAGTTATCCACTCACTTGAGGTCGGGTTTACCCCGGTCCTCCTGTCTTGCTTAGATGCCACCATTGTTTCAAATCTTAACATGTCTTTGGATATCCTACCACAGTCGATATGATATATAATGTATTTTTTTTGCTAATTTCTTCCATTTGGTTTTATTGACCATGTTATGCTAGTTTGTTGAGGCATTATCCTGAGTGCTTGGCAGTCTTAGGCCTGGTTACACTCGTGGCACCGTAGAAGCTCTGCATTCCCTTTTTCTCATGCGGTTACTTGGGCCTCGGACTCCCTTGACATCCAGGGAGCCTTTTTGAGGATCACATGATTCCACCATGGGTCCCCTGAACGTCCTCACCCTGAATGTACAGGGCCTCAACCTCCCCCAAAAACGCAACAAGGCCTTCCGTTCTTTTGTGTCCCAAAAGGCACATGTTGTCTGCCTACAAGAGACACACTTTACCCCGACTTCCACACCTACATTTTTTGGACTCCACTACCCCTAAGTCTTTACCACTTCCGCTAATTCCAAATGTACAGGAGTCTTTATTGCCTTCCATCGCATAGTCCCTTTCACATTACATACCGAGATTGGAGACCCAGAGGGTCATTATCTCATCTTCTCGGGACTTCTTCTTGATTCTGAAGTTACCATAGTTTCTTACTATGCCCCCAATCAGGGTCCGTTTCTGTTCCTCACCCACTTACTGACTTTCATTGATTACCATAAGCATTTTACCCTGCAGAGACTCCAACTGCACCCTATACCCCTTCCTTGATAAATCCCCCCAACCACCCTTTCAACCTGCCTCTAAAATCTCTTTCCAACAACTCCTGAACCGCCACTCCTTAGTGGACTCTTGGAGAGAACTTAACCCAGTGAAACGCAGATGTACAGTACCTACTATTCCCATCCACACAAAGCGTTCTCCCGAATTGACCATATCCTCGCAACCATCAGTTCCTCATCTTGGCTTCTTGCCTCAGATATCCTCCCCATACCATGGTCTGATCACATTACATTACATTACATTACATTGAGTTTATATAGCGCCAAAGGGTTTGCTCAGCGCTGTACAATAGAGGGGGGGACAATACATGAAACATTACAGCAGCTACGAACAGCACACGAGGGGTAAGAGGGCCCTACTCTTTCGAGCTTACAATCTGGGAGGGAGGGGGTAGTGGTACAGGAGGAAGTGGCTGTGGGGGATGGAGTGGTAGGAGGAATGAAGGAGAGCAGCAGTTAGGTGAGGGTGGGGTAGGCTTCCCTGAAGAGGTGGGTTTTCAGGGAGCGCCTGAAGGTGAGGAGGGAAGGTGACAGTCTGATGGATTGGGGTAGTGAGTTCCAGAGGATGGGGGAGGACCTGGAGAAGTCTTGCAGACGTGCGTGTGAGGAGGAGACCAGGGAGCAAGATAGAAGGAGGTCCTGTGAAGAGCGAAGGGTACGGGTAGGGTGGTACTTGGGAATCAGGTCGGTGAGGTAGTTAGGGGCAGTGTTGTGAATGGCTTTGTAGGTCAGAGTGAGTAGTTTGAATTTGATGCGTTGGGCGATAGGGAGCCAGTGGAGGGAGAGGCAGAGGGGGGTGGCAGAGGTGGAGCGGCTGGTGAGGTGGATGAGTCTGGCAGCTGAGTTCAGGATGGTCTGAAGCGGGGAGAGTTTGCACTGGGGTAGGCCGGTGAGGAGGGAGTTGCAGTAGTCAAGGCGTGAGATAATCAGGGAGTGCACAAGTAGTTTAGCGGTGTCTGGGGTAAGGAAGGTGCGTATTTTGGCGATATTGCGGAGGTGGAGCCTGCATGTGTTTGTCAGTGATTTGACATGAGGTTGGAAGGAGAGGTTAGAGTCCAGAATGACCCCAATGACCCCAATTGGACCAGGCAGAGTCATCAAAATCACAGCGCTGTTTTCACATCCATCTCCTCCTTGACCCCCTCTTCTACCGATGCCTCATGGATAATCAACCATAATTTACTATCTCACCCAGCACATAGCCTAGACCCAGAGATTGCCCTTACCTGTCTACGAATTTCACTCCCGATATCTCTCCTCTCCTATTATGAAAAGCACACAGACCAGTACTTAGAGGGGTCTGCATTAGCAAATCATCCTTTCTTAACAAAGAAAAGTTTCAGACACGTTTCCGCCTCGAGGCAGCCTACAATCAGTCCCATCAAGCATTTCAGACTATTCCATCCTCTAACAACCGCAAAGCTCTAGAACAGTCCCGCCTGTCACTTGACCTCTTTTTGAGAGACCAAGCAGAACTGTCCCTCCACAGGTCCTGACACAAATATTACACCAAAGCGAACAAACCTGACACATTCCTGGCCCTTTCGCTCCACAGATTAGACCGAGCCACTAAACCAATGCGCCTGAAAATATCTCAAGGTAGTTATACCAGCAACCCTACACAAATCACACTTACGGAACCCTTCGACCAGTCTCACGCAGAAAACCTCCTCGCTCACCTCTGATTTCCGACTTTGCCCACTCACCACCAGGAAGCCCTCGAGAAACTGATTACATCAGCTGAAACCCTGAGAGCAATTAAAGCCCTGAAGCTGTGTAAGCACCAGGGCCCGGACGGTTTCTCCGCCACCTGTTATAAGAGATTCCCCCAACTTATTTCACCTGTAATAACAAATACCTTTAATGCCATCCTAGCTGGCCAGTCCTATAAGCACGAAACCGTGACAGCTACTATAACCATGCTCCTGAAACCCAATTTTGATGACTCTGCCTGGTCCAATTATAGGCCTATCTCTATTCTGAATATTGATATTAATCTTCTTGCGAAAATCCTCTCTACCCACCTAAACCCAATAATAAGCTCTTTAATGCATAATGATCAGGTGGGTTTTATACCCACTCGGCAAGCCGGTGACAATGTCAGATGCGCGATCCTCCTTTCGCATTTAGCTTGTTACCTGTCCTTGGACATTAAGAAAGCCTTCGACACGGTCTCATGGTCCTACCTCAATTTTATTCGACAGCGATGGGGCTTTGGAACCCACTTCCTGTCTTGGATCTCCTCCCCATACTGCAACCATTCAGCTAGGGTTCGATATCTGGGCAATAAATCGGCCTCTTTCCCAATCCCATGAGACACCCGCCTACCATTTTCACAGGCTATCCCCCCTTCAGTCTATAATGCTGCTGCCAGGCTTGTACACCTTATTAACCGATCCGTGACTGCTGCCACTCTCTTCCAGTCTTTTCACTGGCTTACACTAGCCCAATATATAAAATTCAAAATACTATGCACAATGTACAAAGCCATCCAAAACATTGCCCCCAGTTATATCACCAACCTCATCTGCAGATGTTTCCCAATTTTTCCTCTCCACTCGTCCCAAGACGTTTTGCTCTCTTGCTCCCATGTTAACTCCTCCAATGCTCACCTCCAGGACTTTTCCAGAACCTCTCCCATCCTCTGGAACTCCTTACCCCAGTATCCAGTCAACTTCTACCCTGTCTGTCTTTGCACGAAGGTAAAAATCCGTCTGTATGCAGCAACACCCCAGCCCCCTTTATAACCTACTTAAGCTCCATCTTGATCCAGCACTGTGCATGGGAGCCTTGGCTCTCGGGGGTCTCTCCCTTCACATTGGCTAAGACAGCAGCAGTAGCTATTGGCTCCCACTGCTGTCAATCACAGCCAGTGAGTCAATGAGGAGAGAGCAAGGGCTGAGGTATGCACCCAGTGTGAATGGACACTGCTTGCTATGGGGTCACTAGGCAGAAGGAAGGGGCCTGGAGCGCTTGCGGGGGACCCAAGAAGAGGAAGATCAGAGCTTATCTGTGCAAAACCACTGCACAGAGCAGGTAAGTATTGTTATTTTAAAAAAAAAAAACTTTTCTATCAATGTAAGCATGTAAAAGGCTTGGGAGTTTATTCATTCAATTTGCCAGAATATTAATTTATTCTGGTCATTGAAATTTATGAACACCAAAGTGCATGGTGCACCTAACGCTTAAACACACTTAGATGCATTTACCTGTGTTTAGGCGTTCCTGAATGGGATGCCAGTGGATTTTTCTGCCTATAACTGCCTATGTGTGCATGGATATTGGACACAGACTACCATTGAGGGGCAGAAAAAAAACTGCAAGATGCCTCTAGAAGTGGTGTTTAAAACACTTAGTGTGTATGAAGCTTAGTAAGCCTTAATAAAACCTGAGAAAAGAAATGCATGGCTAGTTTGACAGTAGTAAGGCAGTGGAAAAGTAGATAGGCTGACCATGAGTTCCAGTATCACACCACAGTTTCTGTTGTGATAAACTACATTCCAGCCTGGTTGGACAATGGTTGGAGGATCTCCCCATCGTCACTGATTCTATCTTCAGGTCTTTGGATGCCACATTGTGATCATCCTAAGGGGCTCCTGCAAATGGACTTTTCTGAAACAGTCATCTGGGGGTATCTTTATTATTAACTGTATATACCTGGTTATAAGTGCACAATTCCACCAGGACTCCTTTTGAGCCCTTTGTTTAAATCACCTGTTTGTACATTGGATGTATATGCTATTATTAACCTTTTAATACATAAAGCTCATATTATTCCCATAGTGTTGTGTATATACTTATGGTCCATGTTATATGCTGGCTGCAGTTCTTATTCTCTCAATTACTTTGCTTAGAAATAATGGTAGATTTCCCAGGAAGAGAATCCTCTGCTCACAGATACCCTATCCTTCCAGGTTCTGGTTCTCTTATTTACCTACAGGTTTAGCACAATATCCTGTTTGGGGAGGGTAATTTCTCATAACACCCCCCCCCCCCAAAAAAAAAGAGCTACACTGGCATGGACATTACAAAGACCAGCAGCAAGGAATTGTCTAATTAACCACTTGACCTGCAGAGGATTTACCCCCCTTAATGACCAGGCCTCTTTTTGCTACTTGGCGCTGCACTAATTCAACTGATAATTGCGTGGTCATGCAATGCTGCACCCAAACAAAATTTACATCCTTTTTTTCACACAAATAGAGCTTTCTTTTGGTGGTATTTGATCACCTGTGCACTTTTCATTTTTCACGCTATATACAAAAAAATGCCAAAAATTTTGAAGAAAAACAATATTTTTTAATTTCAGCTATAAAAAATATATAGTAAACTCAAAGTTGGTTATAAATTTAGGCCAAAATGTATTCTGCTCCATGTTTTCGGTAAAAAAAATCCCAATAAGTGTATATTGATTGCTTTGTGTGAATGTTATAGCGTCTACAAACTATAGTATAGATCAGTGGTTCTTAACCTTGTTGGAGGTACTGAACCCCACCAGTTTCATATGCGCATTCACCGATTCCTTCTTAATTGGAAAAATAAAATATGATTTTTAAAATTCAAAACATAGGTATATATTTATACATAGGTGCACAAAATGAACAAAACCGTTAAGAACAAAGAACAAAACCATTAAAACATGATTTTCACACAAAAACATAATAATGAATATTTACTGCACGAATCATATGAGTCGGGTGTGGGTCTTCACCTCTGCCGAACCCGCGAGACTGACTCACTGAACCCCTGGGGTTCGATCGAACCCAGGTTAAGAACCACTGTTTTATAGTAATTCATCCCCCATAGTAATTCATCCCCCATATAGTAATTCATCCCCCATAGTAATTCATCCCCCCTATAGTAATTCATCCCCCATATAGTAATTCATCCCCCATATAGTAATTCATCCCCCATAGTAATTCATCCCCCATATAGTAATTCATCCCCTATAATAATTCATCCCTCATAGTAATTCATCCCCCATATAGTAATTCATCCCCCATATAGTAATTCATCCCCCATAGTAATTCATCCCCCATATAGTAATTCATCCCCCATATAGTAATTCATCCCCCATAGTAATACATCCCCCATATAGTAATTCATCCCCCATAGTAATTCATCCCCCATATAGTAATTCATCCCCCATAGTAATTCATAGTAATTCATCCCCCATAGTAATTCATCCCCCATATAGTAATTCATCCCCGATATAGTAATTCATCCCCCATAGTAATACATCCCCCATATAGTAATTCATCCCCCATATAGTAATTCATCCCCCATAGTAATTCATCCCCCATATAGTAATTCATCCCCCATATAGTAATTCATCCCCCATAGTAATACATCCCCCATATAGTATTTCATCCCCCATATAGTAATTCATCCCCCATAGTTATTCATCCCCCATATAGTAATTCATCCCCCATATAGTAATTCATCCCCCCTATAGTAATTCATCCCCCATATTAATTCATCCCTTATATAGTAGTAGTAAGTAAGTAGCAAGTTCCTCTCGCCGTATTCCCGCGCCGTTCCGGTCGTCAGGGCGGACTGTGAGAGGAGCCTAGCTCCTCTCACGTTCGTCACGCTGCCCCGCCTACACACATCCTGACAGCCAATCACTGGCTATCAGGATGTGAGTGGCAGCGAGACTGGCCAATCATTGCATTTGAGCGCGCTGCCCTGGCTGTTTTTTTTTTTGGATCACGCTGCAGAGTCCCTGCCGCCCGAGAGGAGGGAGGGGAGCGGGCGCCCGGCACACAAGAGCCGCATTAAAGCGTGTAAAGAGCTTTAATGTGGCTCGCGAGCCGCGGCTTGCCGACCACTGGGCTAAGCGATGTTGCGTGACCGCCTGCAGCCAATGATGGACAAGCGGGGCATGTCATCACGAATCATATGAGTCGGGTGTGTGTCTTCACCTCCGCCGAACCCGCGAGACTGACTCACCGAACCCCTGGGGTTCGATCGAACCCAGGTTAAGAACCACTGGTATAGATACTGCAATTTATGCCATTTTTTTGCTATACAGTGCTGCGCTAGTTTAACGGACAATTGCGCGGTCATGCAATATGGTACATAAATGAAATGTACATCCATTTTTTTTCCCACAAATTGAGCTTTCTTTTGGTGGTATTTGATCGCCTGTGCGGTTTTTATTTTTTGCGCTATAAAAAAAAAGGCTGACAATTTTCATGAAAAAAAACAATATTTTGGACTTTTTGCTATAAAACATGTCCAGTAAAAAAAAGTTTAAAAATCAAATTTAGTCAGAAATTTCTGCCAAAATGCATTCTACGACATGTCTTTGCTAAAAAAAAACCCAATACGTGTAAATTGGTTTACGTGAAAGTTATAGCGTTTACAAATATACTGAGATACTGGGATTTTTAGTTTTTTTCTATACTAATAATGGTGGCGATCAGCGACTTATGGCGGCGATCAGTGACTTATGGCGGCGATCAGCGACTTATGGCGGAACTGCGGGACTGCGGCGGACATTCTGACATTGGGGGGTACTGACTTGGGGTCACTGACATTCCCAGTCACACCAATACAGTGATCAGTGCAAAAAAAAAAAAAACACTGACACTGTACTAATGGCACTGGGGAGGAAGGGGTTAAATTTATTATTCAGGGAAAGGGTTAACTGTGTGAGGGGAGTGTTTTAATAGGGGTCGGGGGTGTGTACTGCAGGGAACACCGCTGATCGGGACAGAGAAACTCTTCTGTCCCGATCAGCATGTCCTGGAGCTGTCAGGGAACTGACAGAAAGCACAGCTACTGCAGCTGTGCTCTCTGTCAGCGATTGCCGCTGATCGTCGGGACATAGCCGGTAATGACCCGGCGACTGACATCCGTGGCTGTGATCGGCGGGACAGGTAAGGCAGTGACGCGCCTCGCGCGCGCCCCCTACCTGTTTTCAAAACACACGTTTTAAAACGTGCTTTTGCCCAGCCGTGCTGCCCTGCCGCCGTATTTCTACAGTGGCTGGGTGGCATGTGGTTAATGTAATTTCACTATTGTTTTAAATGATAGTGGTTTCTAATCACACTAGTCTACCAGATTTTACCAGCAATTGGTACTAAAGGTAAAATCCTACAATAAAAGTCATGACTTCAAATTAAACCAGGGAGCTGTGGAAGGAGGAGCTCCTCTGTGTTAATACATGTAGTAGCCAAAGTGAATTTCTACATTTCCTAGAAATTCATTTTAAAATTCATAAATTTGACTCATAAAGTAGACATTTTTAAAATGAATTTCTAGGAAATGTAGAAATTCACTCTGGCTACTACATGTGCATGGCACTTTTTTTTTTTTACAAGAAGTATACTGTCCTACCAATGGTTAGTTGATAGCTAGCTAACAAAACTGTGTTTCATTCCAAAACTGAATTTTCTTCTGTGAATAGTTTTGTAAAAACTGCAATACAATCACATAAACGTAAGTTACAATATTCTTGTAAACATGTCTTTTACAACTGCATACAATGAACACATTTCTACAAACAGCTACCCACAAATCACATTACATACACTCACCGGCCACTTTATTTGGTACATCTGTTCAATTACTTTGTAACACAAATTGCTAATCAGCCAATCACATGGCAGCAATTCAATGCATTTAGGCATCTAGATGTGGTAACGATGACTTGCTGAAATTCAAAGCAAGCATCAGAAGGGGAAAGAAAAGGGATTTAAGTGACTTTGAACATGGCATGGTTATTGGTGCCAGACGGGCTGGTCTGAGTATTTAAAAAACTGCTGATCTATAGGTATTTTCATGCAAAACCATCTCTAAGGTTTACAGAGAATGATATGAAAAAGAGAAAATATCCAGTGAGCGGCCGTTGTGTGGACAAAAATGCCTTGTTGACGTCAGAGGAGAATGGGCAGACTGGTTCGAGATGATAGAAAGGCAACAGTAACTCATGTCAATATGGACCAAAATCTGAGAAATGTTTCCAATACCTTGTTGAATCTATGCCATGAAGAATTAAGGCAATTCTGAAGGCAAAAGGGGGTCCAACCCGGTACTAGCAAGATGTACCTAATAAAGTGGCTGGTGAGTGTATATTGAAATGCAATCTAGATGTATAGATGTGTATATATGGCTTTGAGGAACACAATGAAAGAACCTACAAGCATATGTATATAAAAGAGAAAAGAGGAAGGAAGCCTTCACTGGAGTTTTTCTGGAGGCTAAACTTGAACTGGTCTGTTTGTGTGAGTTAAACTTCCTGTTTCCTGTTGCAGAAAAGACTGCATTTGTAGCTAGTGCCCAATAGATGGCTCCCTACTCAACACAATGATATGAATACAAAACAAGAAGGATTTGTTCATCCCAACTGACATTCATAAGGAGCTTTTATTCCTTGTGCTTCATGCTGGATTTTTCATTAACTTTATATTGCAGCAGTACAGTCAGCAACAATGAGATACAGCAATTGACATCAACCAATCCAATTTCAGATAACTGTAGATAGCGAAAAATGAATTTCTAGTTGAATGCTATGGGTTACTGGCAACTCCTTTCACACTGCCTGCTGCTTAGTGAATACAGTTATTGTGATGAACTAAAGCAGAACTAGAAAAGAAGATCTTAATAATTTACCAAGTTCATTTGTAATATTTTAAACTGAAATGAATATGAAAAACAAATGTTTTAAGTGGACCTTACATCTCGACTGTCTTAAAAGTTGCACAGGTCTGACATCTAGGTTGAGCCGCCATTAGGGACATTCTCTGCATAGAGTTTGTATGTTGTTCCTAAGGTTGCATGGATTTCCTCTGGTGCTCTTGTTTCCTCCCATAAACCTAAATAAACATACCAATATCTAAATGAACCCTAGGTTGGATTTCATGTGCAGAATAAAGGTCGGGTGATTTATTTATGTATCTTCATCTTGCCAAGCAACCACAGTAGAAAATTATGACTTGATGACACAAGACTGACCTCGCATGTAGTTAATTCATGCCCCATGTGTCATCTTTTCCAGGGACTAGCTTGGAGTAGCAATAATGCCATCATTATTATAGGTTATTCTGTACAGACATTTTTTTCTTCCTGTTCATAGAATCTGACCCTTTGATGATGCCCTGTGTTCATAAGTTCATATGCCCTGTGACTCTCTAACTGCAGAGCTCAGTCTTAAGACAGTCAGCAGTTTGAGCAGCTTTACAGAAGAAGACAGCTGCTGATATCAGCTCCCAAATGCCAATATATTAGATTTCAGAGTTGAGAGTGATGCCAACCTCAAGCCTCCTGCACACTAACCCTCCTTGTAACCTAACACTAACACTCACCCTCACACTAATCACCCCTGTAACCCCAACCCTAAAACTAACTCTCACTAACATAAACGTAACCTCTTGTTTGCATACTGACCTCTCCTCCGCTGGGAACTCTATGCATAAGACTAACCTTTCCATGCTGGAAGATACCAGTGCCAGCATCATGGTTTGGAATCTACTGTTTTGCTGAAAAGCAGTACTTGGCAAAACCCCCATGATGATGCCATGGCATAAATCACAAGAACAGACAAGGGTAACAAATCAAATCACATTTATTGATTAGTGGTGCTTGTTAGTTTTTTAAAATTACACATGCTAGGGATTTGCTTACTATAATTGTATTTTTAAAGCGATAAATCCCAGGTCAATTTAAAGAGGACAAAGTTACCATTTGCCTAAGGCCTAGCTTAATAAACACCAGCAAGAGACATTGAGAAATAGGACCCTAAGGTTTTGACTAAACCCTGTGCTAAGAAAAATGTGTAGAATGTCACTGTTGATGTGCAACTGCTCCTTGGCGCCAGGGCCTCCCGGCCCTTTAACCTCTTGCCTACCGGGCACTTTTACTCCCTTCTTGTCCAGGCCAATTTGCAGCTTTGAGCGCTTTCGCACTTTGAATGACAATTACGCAGGCATGCAACACTGTACCCATATATCATTTTTTTCACCCAAATAGAGCTTTCTTTTGGTGATATTTAATCACCACTGGGTGTTTTTATTTTTTGCACTATAAACAAAAAAAACAAAACATTTTTGAAAAAAAAAAAGTTTTTCTTTGTTTCTAATATAAAATTTTGTAAACAGGTAATTTTTCTCTTTCACTGCATTGATGAGGCTGCACTGATAGGCAGAAGTGATGGGCACTGATGAGGTGGCATGGATAGGGAGCACTGATGGGCACTGATAGGCTGCGCTAATGATGCTGCACTGATATGCAGCAATGATGCGCACTGACTGGTGGTGCTGACTGGTGGTACTGATGGGCGCAACTGCTGGGCAGCACTGATGAGTGGCACTGATGGGGGGACACTGCTGGGCACTGATGGGTGGCACTTCTGGGCACTGGTGGGAGGCACTGCTGGGCACTGATGGGAGGCACTGCTGGGCACTGATGTGCACTGGTGGGTGGCACTACTGGGCGGTGCTGCTGGGGACTGATCATCAGGGCACTGATCATCAGTGTCCTCATAATCAGTGCCAATCTGCTCTATGACAATTGCTGATTATTGACAGTACTTTCCCCATGCTGTGACAACGTGAGGAAAGTGCTGCCGATAACCGGCAACTCTATTTACACCATTATCTGCTGTGCCATTGGACACAGCTGATCGCTAGGTAAAAGGCCGCTGTGATTGGCCTTTTACCTCATCATCAGGTGCGCACAGCTGAGGTGTGTGGGAGGGCATGTTCTGGGAGGACGTCATATGACACCCTCCCAGAACTGGACAACCACTCTGTAGCGGTCATTCGGCTACAGCATGGTTGGCAAGAGGTTAAGGGGTTTCTGATCCCGGGAGGCGGGATAGGGTTTAGGGTCATGTGACCGCCATGACCTGTCACAGTGGTCACATGATTGGAGAGCTCCCAATCGCAAGTGGCTGTCGGGAACTTTCCGTGAGGCACCAGTAACTGTGCCAGGGGTGTGCACTCTTGTTTGTGTACATCATGTACGCAAATATGCGGCCTTTCGGCATCAAGGCCCAGCTACCGATAGGACACATATTTGCGTACCATCAGAGCCAAGGACTTAAAAAATGATAGCTGCTCTGCCTTTTTTGGTTGCATCATACATGCAATAAGTGAACACACATCTTCTGATCCTCATATACATTCTGGATCAGAAACTCTGTACTGAAGCCACTGGATTTATGCAGATGAGCTGCTCTGTAAAGTCTCATCCTTACAGCTTTCCAAGCTGAATGTCGGGGATGCAACCTGTAGCAAAATAAAACCAATAAAATTGACCAGAAACTTTGAACATTGCCTTAAAAGAAAACATAGTAAGACATATAACAATGATTGTCACCTGCACTGTGGGGGTGACTATCAAGCTTGCACATTGGGTGGATATATCATCTGGACTTGGTTGTGCAATGTTGAAGATTGATCTCCTGCTGCAAGCTAACAACCATATTCAGTTGCTACTGTTCAATATAACTTTAGTGACTTCCAAAAGGATGAAGCTTCAGTCTGTGGTAAGGTCCTAATTTAAAGTATGGTCTAAACATCTGCCATAATGGAGAGTTTCTTCCCCACTAAAGGCAGTGGGGTTAAATCCTCATTCTTCTAAATTTGTTGTGCTTTTAGAAATAGATCCAGCCCTTTTTATAAGCCAATTCCAGGTATGGCTATTTTTGTATAGTTATATTGGTCAATCTTGGACCTGGAAAATCCCTGAAGTAGCTAGAAACCATTGTTGTAATCACTGTAGGTCTACAGTGATTGCCGCTGCCTTCCTGGGTCCCATATTGAATGGCTGCCCTGCTGCTTAGTGAACAAAGGAGATTGCTCATTCAGCAAGCACACCATTCAGAGAGCACTTTGCATTTTTTCACTAAATGCCAAGAGATCTCTGACTGGATAGGATGATGAGTCCGGTGAAGACATCTTTATCACCCAATATAATCAGACATTGCTTTGCATTCATTGAGAAAATTCAAGGGTTATCTGATTGGTGTTCATGCTGAGCAAGTGGCCTCCTGTTTTAGTTAAGAATCAAAGTAGTCATTTGGCACAGGACTCTGAAATTAGCAGAAATCAATGTTGTAGCAGTGCCAACTGCAGTGGTTTCTAACTTCCATGGGGATTGGCCAGGTATGTCACATACAGAGTTAAAAAGCCACACTTTAGGCGAAAATCATAATTTCAGGATCTCAAAAGTATACCCCAAATATGTCCCACCTTTTTCTTATAGCAGCAAGCATTGTCTATGTACAAACACACTCATCTGATTGCCAACTTAAAGTAGAAATGTCTTTTGAAGTTCTGTTTTCTTAGACAGCTTTGTTTCCCCTACCTGTGATTGGACAAGAAGCAGCAGCAGCATATTGATGAGCTCATCCTTGCTTTTTCCTCTTCTGTAACTATGCTCACTCTGCTAGACTGACAGCGCTGTGCAAAGAAATAAAGCCCTGATTGATTCAGAGTGCTGCCCCACTCTCTCTTTGTTTCATTGCTGCTGCTCTGTGTTGGATTACAAAAGCAAATCAAGAGAGATTGAGACAAATGCTAGTGGGATATGAAATTTATTGGATTACATTTATTAAACTAAATTAAATATTTGTAGTAATATTTGCCTGGACAAATGCTAGTGGGATATGAAATTTATTGGATTACATTTATTAAACTAAATTAAATATTTGTAGTAATATTTGCCTGGAATCAGTGAGCAGTATGTAGTGGCGAGATGTCCAGTGAGCAGCATGCTGTGATAGGGCACTCAGTGAGCAGTGTGCAGTGGTAGGGACATCAGTGAGCACTATGCAGTTGCAGGGCAGTCGGTGAGCAGCATGTAGTGATAGGACAGTCAGTGGGCTATATGTAGTTACAGGGCAGTCAATGAGTAGTACACTATATTGCCAAAAGTATTGGGACGCCTACCTTTACAAGCACATGAACTTTAATGGCATCCCAGTCTTAGTCTGTAGGGTTCAATTTTGAGTTGGCCTACCCGTTACAGTTATACCAGTTTCAACTCTTATGGGAAGGCTGTCCACAAGGTTTAGGTGTTTGTCTATGGAAATGTTTAACCATTCTTCCAGAAGCGCATTTGTGAGGCCTGACACTGATGTCAGATGAGAAGGCCTGGCTCGCAGTCTCCCCTCTAATTCATTCCAAAGGTGTTCTTAAGGTCAGGACTCTGCGCTTTCCAGTCAAGTTCCTCCACCCCAAACTCACTCATCTATGTGTTTATGGACCTTGTGTACTGGTGCGCAGTCATGTTGGAACAGGAAGGGGCCATCCCCAAACTTTTCCCACAAAGTTGGGAGCATAAAATTGTCCAAAATGTCTTGGTATGCTGACGCCTTCCCTTCACTGGAAATAAGATGCCAAGCCCAACCTCTAAAAAACAACCTTAGACCATAATCCCCCCTCCACCAAACTTTACACTTGGCACAATACAATCAGGAAACCGCCAAAGCCAGACACATCCATTGGATTGCCAGACAGAGAAGCGTGATTCACCACTCCAGATAATACATCTCCACTGCTCTAGAATCCAGTGGCGGCATGCTTTACATCACTGCATCCGATGCTTTGCATTGCACTTGGTGATGTAAGGCTTGGATGCAGCTGCTTGGCCATGAAAACCCATTCCATGAAGCTCTCTATGCACTGTTGTTGTGCTAATCTGAAGGCCACATTAAGTTTTGGAGGTCTTTAGCTATTGACTCTGCAGACAGTTGGTGACTTCTGCACACTGTGCACTTCAGCATGCTCTAACCACGCTCTCTCATTTTACATGGCCTACCACCTCGTGGCTGAGTTGCTGTTGTTCCCAGTTGCTTCCACTTTGTTATAATACCATTAACAGCTGACTATGGAATATTTAGTAGCAAGGAAATTCCACGGATGGACTTATTGCACAGGTGGCAACCTATCACAGTACCACGCTTGATTTGACTGAGCTCCTGAGAGCGACCCATTCTTTCACAAATGTTTGTAGAAGCAGTCTGCATGCCTAGGTGCTTTTTTTATACACCTGTGGCCTTGGAGATGATTGGAACACCTGAATCCAATGATTTGGAGGGGTGTCCCAATACTTTTGGCAATATAGTGTATATGAGAAGTCCGTACCTAAAATAAAATGCTAAATGTGTTGGAATAAATTTAACAGCTGCTGTTTGAATATCAACGAATATTTTTGATACACTATAATGAATGTGTGTGACTCAGAGCTTAGTTCTATAAAGATATCTAATGTGCAAATATCAAAAATCCACACTAACAACAAAGTGCTACCATAGTGCTAAATCAGTGACCAATTATAATTCATAAAAATAACAATGGAAATGTATATCACCTAGTGATTGGCACTATAAATATAACTAATGTACAGGTGACAATTAATATTCACATTAAATATCACTAAAACTAGTGAAAATAGAATCTAGATATGTGCAATCTCAAAAGCATATCATGTGCAAATAGGAAAAAAGGTATGTGCCAAACCAGATTTACAAAACAATTAGTTGGGGAAAGTGGAAAAATAGCACTGGACCTGTAGGGTTATCTCACTGGAAATGCTACTTTAAATCATTGATGTTGATGTAAATGATCTGATTCCCAGGGAGGCAGCTTCTACAACCCAGCTGCCAAACCAGCTGCTCACAAGCCCTGTGCTTGCAATCACATTGGGAAAAAGCACAACAAAAGCCCAGCTCACTTCTATTCTATTCTATTCACATTGTTGTCAATCAAGCTCTAATGAAGGGGGAGGTCTTGCACTCCTGAAAAACTTTGGCTACTTTTTGAATTGTTCCCCTGACCTTTATTCAGATAAAGTTGTATCTGGACCTCTTAGCAGTGGTATGCACTTAAATTTTTGTTACATACAAAATTATTTGTCTGGCCTCCACACAGTGGGAAAGTTGAAAAAGGTTAATAGTACCAAAAGTTCAAAGCACCAGTGTTCAAGATTGTGAATAATCCTAAAAGTTAATAATGTTGTCTTTTTTCCTTCCACGGGTAATATTCAAATCTGTCACCACTGCTCACTCACCGGAGAGAGTTGACGAGTTAAGTGAATTATCTGGTATAACAGCACTTGTGATTAATCCTGGTCTTCCAAAATGTATTTGCCATGGCGATTGGGTTACTGCTAGGGACACCAAGAGACATTGGGATATAGCATGTCACTGAACATATCAGAAATGATACAAAATGTAAAAAATAAAACCTACATTTAACTAAAATTAAAAACATAAAAATCAGCACAAGGGACATAACTTAGTTTATATGTTAGTATGATGTGTCCCTTGTCCTGATTCTTCTTCTTCTAAGAGAATCTTCTTTTGTCCTATCCCACTCTTCTCCAACACCCCAACTCATCAAGAGAGCGTCACTATGTCCGCCCTTTCCTGTCAGATCTGCCATATATAGAAGCCATACTACAGCAAGATAAACCAGCACAAGGGACACTTCATACTAACCATAAGTTATGTTCCTTGTGCTGATTTTTATGTTTTTGGTTTTAGCTAAACTTAGTCTTTAATTTTGAGATGATTAGTTTTGCAAAGGTGCACAAGCCTTAAAAATGTATTTAAACCCAAAATTGAACTTTTCTTTTTTGTACCATTTGGTATGTTAATGGTACCATTGAATCAAGATTGTTTTTTGGCAGGGCCAAAAATACCTGTTGATCTTGCCAAAAATCTTGTAATCTGATAACTTTCTATGCTCTCTGTCTGTGCTGACTGTTATCAATCATACAATACAAATGCAAGAATACAAAACCACACCCCTCTGTCTCTATGTCATGGACAATAGGGGAGGGGTGAGGTTCCATAGCCTTATCTTGTTGTCATATACAGACAGGCATGTGAGTTGCATGTGATCATAGGACTAAGGAACTTAAGTCTTTGTAGCGCTACTCCCTTAGGAGTCACTAGAGTATGAGTCCTATAGTCTTGCACAACCAGGCACCATGCATTTCCTTCACACAGACTTGCATCCAGGAGACATTAACCAGTCCTTCAACTTTGTTTTGAAGTTTTATTAGGGGAATTGAATTTGGATGGGGTAAGTGGTGTGTGGGGTGCCCACAAGGAATGGCAACTGAGGACAGCCTCACTGGAAATATGTCTATACAGAAAAAATGCTTATTCTAGAGAGCTAGCCAGCATCTTCGATTGTACCACCCCAGACCCTAGATTAATCTTCTACTCATCCAGCTGTACTGGGTAATTCCCTAGGCAGGGAAACCAGTTCCTGCCACTGAACAGTCCCAGGTTAACAGCTAATCCAGTTTACCACCAGAGTGCCTCTTTCCTCTTGCTGGTCTAGGGGGTGCAGGTTTACTCACTCAGTCCTTTTCCTGTGCTGCTGGTGGGTTGATGGCTGCTACCAGGACTTCTAGTTGAGCTGCTGCACAGGTGGTCCTCGCTCTGGGGAGCGGTGAAGTCCCAAGCTTTCCTAATTCCAAGGTCCCCTGCCTGTAGGTGAGCCCCTCTCTATCTGGGCCTCCTCCCAGGCTCATGCTCTCCAGCCTCACTGCCTCTCCATCTTCCACCCAAACTCTCCTGCTGTTGAGCAGGCTCTGGCACTTTGGAGGGCTGTCCTGAGCCCATTCCAAACCGCCTGTTGGGAAATGGCCAGGAACCCTCAAAAGTGCTGATCAGCCATTCCTTACATCCACCCACTGCTTCTAGATCTTTCTCCAAAGTTCCAGAGCAGTGAAAGGTCTCAGAGAGCTGGTCTGCAGAACCTCTCAACCCCTGACCAAAAATTTACACCTCTGACTATCAGACCTGGGCTGCTACTCAGCTCCTATCAACTGGAGTCTAGCTCCCCCTAGCTACTTAGGAAAGTGCTACACCTGGTACACACTGTACATTTTTTTTGTTTTTTTCTGTTCAGCCAATGGGGCTGAAAAAAAAAAACAGAGGAGTTTGCTCTTCTAACTAAGTACAGCAATCTCCCCTTTGAGCTATTGTGTTGTGACAGGGGGAGCAACCCCCGCCAGAACACACTGGTCAGCACTCGCAGCCTTTGGCTGCTAGCGCTGATCGGATGCCAATTGGCAGCTGTTCTTTCAGCTTGCCCATTCGACAGAAGCCAGATGTTCGGCCAGCTTCTGTAAGACAGACTGCTGTACACATGGGCGGAATGTCAGCCGGTTTCTATTACTGTATTCAGCCATGTGTACTAGGCTTTAGTTACCAACAGAATCATCTAGTAAAAATAAAGGAAAATGTTTGTGAAAGGAAAACAAATAAAGCCAACACTAAGGATTGGTAAGCTGCAATGTATAAAATTTTTGATTTTGGGTTTAGATGCATCTTAATTTACACTAACAAAAGATATCTGGTGTATAGGTAAAAAACAATTCTTGGATTGAATTTCTGCAAATTGCACATATTTTAATGTTTGGGTAGCCAGCGTAACATATTTTGGTCTATAAATGATATGCTCCCAATTAAAAAGGATACTATTTTAAATTTAAATGATTTTGCCTAGGCTGTGTAAGTTACTGATGATCAGGATAAATAAGTGCTTGACCTTGAGTGTATGAAGTGTAAATATCTCTGGCAGGGGAGCAGCTGTAATTTCTCAGCACGCTGCACATTCATGAGGTGTTAAATGCCTTTCTGGAGAGAGCCAGACATTGTGGGGGTTGAAGATAGTGTGAAACAGAGTTAAAGATTGGACATGGTGCCTTAGTGTGGGTATAAATAAGGAAATAAATACATAGTGGAAATATGAAGTTGTATTTGGTATGACTGAGCTATATCTCTGAAGTATAAGAATTGTGCTACTTTCAGGGGTGTTTTGAAATGGAACTATCTTACTTTATTAAGTTGAAAATAGGTACACCCTGTGGGGGGACATACATTAAGGGAAAATACAAAATGTTATCACTGACACAGGAACAGATGTGTAGCTGATATGAGAGGATATCTGTGACATTTTCCCTCAAATCGGAAAGAATTACCTCACTTTATGTGATATGTCTGGTACAGAAAGTAAGGGAAACTCACTTATGAGGGCAAATGTAGCCAAATTAACCCCTCACAGTGGTTTAACACTGCCTAATTTTGCCCCCCCCCCCCCCCACCATGGCAGGCTGTTCCAAGAGTAGGGTTGCATGTAATTTATATATATTTTATGCAATGATGGCTGTTGATGTATTCATAACTGAATTAGGTGACTGTACAAGTCCAGTTATGATAGTTACATTGATGCATAGAGCTAGCAATATACATCGTAGAGTAGGAGCCGACTGCATAGGAACCAATAAGACTTGTAACCCAAAATCCTTTTTAACAGTCATTATTCAAGGTGTGTCGATGAGTCATTGCTATGGCAAGAATTGAAGTTTTGAATTCCCGTTTCACCAGTTTCGTCAGTTCGCCAAAAATACCTCTTTAATTCACTTTCTCTTGGCTTACTAATCAGTTTTCTCAGTGTAAGTACAGATATTAGATGCAGACAAACCCATCCACCAAGACTAGAGATAAAGGTCCAAAACATACCTTTTGTAAAGAAACTGGGACTTTTGTGTGTATGACCCATATACTCTGGGTCTGCCTGAATTCCCACCAGCAGAGACCACAGCTCCCTATAGATATACAGTGTATATGTACTGTATGTGTGTGTATGTATGTATATATATATATATATATATATATATATATACAGTTGCAAGAAAAAGTATGTGAACCCCTTGGGATTACGTGGAGTTTTGCATGAATTGGGCATAAAATGTGCTCTGAACGTCATCTAAGTCACAACAATAGAAGAACACAGTCTGCTGAACATAATACTACACAAACATTAGATGTTGCCATGGTTTAATTGCACATAACATGTAAACATTCACAGTGCAGGGAGGAAAAAGTATTTGAACCTTTGGACTTAATAACTGGTTGACCCTCCTTTGGCAGCAATAACCTCAACCAAACGTTTCCTGTAGTTGCAGATCAGACCTGCACAATGATCTGGAGTAATTTTGGACCACTCCTCTTCACAAAACTGTTTCAGTGTAGCAATATTCTTGGGATGTCTGGTGTGAATCGCTCTCTTAAGGTCATGCCACAGCATTTCAATTGGGTTGAGGTCAGGACTCTGACTGGGCCACTCCAGAAGGCGTATTCTGTGCTGTTGCAGCCATTGTTTTGTTGAATTACTTGTATGCTTTGGGTCATTGTCCTGTTGCATCACCCATCCTCTGTGGAGCTTCAGCTGGCGGACAGATGGTCGTACGTTTTCCTGCAAAATGTCTTGATAAACTCTGGAATTCATTTTCCCATCCATGACAACAATCCATCCAGGCCCTGAGGCAGCAAAGCAGCCCCAAACCATGATGCTCCCTCCGCCATGTTTTACAGTGGGGATGAGGTTTTGATGTTGGTGTGCTGTGCCTTTTTTTCTCCACACATAGTGTTGTGTGTTCTTCCCAAACAACTCAATCTTGGTTTCATCTGTCCACAGTATATTTTGCCAGTAGTGCTGTGGAACATCCAGGTGCTCTTTTGCAAACTTCAAACATGCTGCAATATTCTTGTTGGACAGCAATGGCTTCCTCCGTGGTGTCCTCCCATGTACTCCATTCTTGTTTAATGTTTTCCTTATTGTAGATGTGTCAACAAAAATGTTAGCATGTGCCAGAGATTTCTGTAGGTCTTTAGCTGACACTCTGGGATTCTTCTTTACCTCATGCAGCATTCTGCGCTGTCCTCTTGCAGTCATTTTTACAGAACGACCACACCTAGGGAGAGTAGCAACAGTGCTAAACTTTCTCCATTTGTAGACAGTCTGTCTTACCGTGGACACGTGAACATCAAGGCTTTTGGAGATACTTTTGTAACCCTTTCCAGCTTCATGCAAGTCAACAATTCTTGATCGTAGGTCTTCTGAGAGCTCTTTTCTGCGAGGCATGGTTCACATCAGACAGTGCTTCTTGAAACCAGTAAACCCAAAGTAGGTGTGTGTTTTTTAAGGGCAGGACAGCTGTCAGCAACACATCCATTATCATCACACTGATTGGAGTCAAGGTTGGCTCACTCCTGGCTCCAATTAGCTCTGGGAGAAGTCATTAAGCTAGGGCCTCACATACTTTTTCCTCCCTGCACTGTGAATGTTTACATGTTATGTGCAATTAAACCATGGCAACATCTAATGTTTGTGTAGTATTAGGTTCAGCAGACTGTGTTCTTCTATTGTTGTGACTTAGATGACGTTCAGAGCACATTTTATGCCCAATTCATGCAAAACTCCACATAATCCCAAGGGGTTCACATACTTTTTCTTGCAACTGTATATATATAAAATCCCTTCTGCATCCAGTGAAATGCATTCGTAATATAAGAGTATCAATCAATTTTTACTTTAATGCAGGGAATGTAATAAGGTAAAAAATATTGTGCCTTCAATACACCATTAATAGAAAATGATTTGGTCTAGCAAACTTTTAAATAACCTAGTATTGAGCACTGGAGACAAAGAGAAAGCAAATCACCTTCACATCATGTCTAAACAAATGAAAGAGGTGGTCCTAATGTATAATTTGTTTGGCCTGTTTGCTTTTTTTATGGTTAAAGTTTCACACAAAAATACACCCATGCATCCTCAAAACATTTGAGTTCAAATATTACATACCTGGTTGGGTACTGAAATGACCAAGAGGGCCTCCCTCACTCTTCCAGTCTTCACTTAACTGGAGTGGTGACGAGGAACATGGGACCACAGAATGGCATGAATGCCTAAGTTGGTAATGCAGGCCCGGAGAGATGGCTTGGAGAGAAAGTCTAGACGCAGAAGTGCTTCTGAGGAACTATGGACCATACAGGACAAAATAGCTTATCAGGGCAGGTGTGAGTAACTGGCTGCAGATAAGATTGGACAAATATTATTATACAGTTATTATTATACAGTATTTATAAAGCGCCAATAGTTCACTCAGCGCTGTACATTACAAAGGGGGACAGAACATGTGACAGAACAATACCAATACAATGCAAAACATGAGGGGATTGAGGGCAAATAGCAGAACAACAAACAGAGCTGTTGGTCAGGGGGGCTGGTCGAGTCAGTAGCGGACAGACAGAAATACGCCATGATCAGGAGACATGCTGGTTTAGCAATTGATGAAGAGGAACAAACTGTGATTAGGAGACAAGACATCAACTAGTAGGCAAGTACAACTTATGGTCAGGACAGAAGTCAAGTTTAGCAATTGGTAAGCAGGAACATGCCGTGGTCAGAAGCCAGGTGAGCAACTAGTAAGCAGGGAAAGCAGGGAAAGCTTCCAGCACTTTACTGTTATGACTCTGGGCTTCAATAGGCCATCTCCTACCAATTATGGAATTGGGCTCATCTGTGGATGCTCCGATCCTATGGTTTCTTGTAGGTTTATGCCTATGTGAATGCAGTTGTTGGCTTAGCTCTGAAAAAGAGCGTACTCCCTTGTAACGAGTTGCATATGGAGTGGACCACATAATAGCAAGAGTTTGATGTGCTTTCACTATTTTATGTTTAAGTAGATTAATTTACTTCTTTTTAATAAATAGTTACTGGGATAATGTTCTAGGCTGGTGTGCCCTCTTTTGTTTGTTTTTTTATTGAGGCAGTATCCTGACAGTGCCACCCCTTCAAGAAACAGTTTCTGCTTGTCCCTTCAGGTCAGCGTCTCAGGATGATTTGTCACAAACCCTTGTAGTAGTCTTGTGTGCACATTATCTCCTTGCTCTTTTCCTCTGGCCCATTACCCTTCCATTTAATCACATATTGGAATCAACCATTTAGTCTCCCTTAATCCAGAATCACTTAAAATTCCTCATTATCAAATTACAGCACTGGTGACGGTGGATCCATACTTCACTCTAGAAAGGGATCTATGACAAAATGATGGATAAGGGACATGTGGAGGAGCAGACAGTCCACATGGATCCCTTTATAAAGGGGAAAAAGCAAATGTGACTTAAATAATGTATGCTAGTTGAGGTCTCAGGCAAAAGAGTGCTAGTCCAATTGCAGTGGCACAGCACATGGTTTGTGAGCACAAAGCTGGATGTGAAGAGACTGTTTTGGGAGATATCAGTGGGGCATATTCACATTAAAGCGCCACTGTAGTAGCTGGATGCTGCACTTTGATCTTTATTAAAGACTGTGATCAACACGGAAAAGTGGAAGCATAAATACACTTTTTAATCCTGTGAAGCACTGTGGTGATTGCAATTCACACTAATGAATACAGTGGAGTTTTTGCACTTTTAAAGGGAGACACAAACACACTTTATTTATTGCACATTTATTTTTTGAGATATTGGACATATCCGTTTGTGCACTTGAATAGATTCATATTGTTAAGCCTGTTGAGCCAATGCTTTCACAGCAGTGCTGATTTTGTTAACAAGGCATATACTGTAAGTAACATAGACAGTAAGCAAAGAACAGAGTAACAAAGTGATGAGCTCATAATTTTACTGCTTTACCTTTTATTGTCCAGTCACAGACTGAGGGAGGGACATGACTATTGAGGTTTACCGAAATGCAACAGAGAAAAATAAGGTCTCCAACCCCTCCAGACAGGTCAGTGCTGCACAAAGCGGCTATGATGGACATATATGCAAATACTTTTGCAGGTAAAACAATTACCTTTATATGTTTTTTTTTTATCTGTGTATTCGGCTGTTTGTCTGGTATTCAACTTTACCTGCAATTTTATGGTTCTGGGCTTATAAGGTGTTTTTAGTTTTTTGGGTTGAACTCTATGGACATATGTCTTTTTCTGTTTCAATAAGTTTTTATCAAGAATTATAGGGAACATACAGGGGATGCACGAAGATACATTACGTGTAGTAGCACGTTACAGTAAGGTAACAGGTTACCAGAGTTCTACTATATTCAGTGGATGGATCTGCACTCAGATAGCAAATAGAAAGATATATATCTTCATGCAATCTTGTCTTTTTCAACCGCAATATGAGCAGCATGCTGTAGTCTGATCTGACTGGTAACTAGATTAACTCATTTTGTGCATCCTTGATGAGCGTAGTGAATAAGCATAAGTATTTGTTAAGAAACCAGATTAAAGGTCCAGATTAGAGATGAGCGAAGTATTCAAAAATTCGATTCGGCTGATTCGGCGAATTCGAGGAATAAATTTGATTCGAGGCGAATATATTCGCTGCGAATTTAACTTATAAAAAGGGTGTTTCTAGGCTTCAGAGAGCCTTTATATTAGTGCAGAACACTGTACCTTTAATTTAAATGCCCTTGGAGTCTGCTGGGGAAGAGAAATAATACTGTCAGTCAGTATGACATGCAGATGAGTGCCGTCGATCTTAGAATCACCGCACACTTCACTCATTTGGGCAGTCACGGGGCCAAAACCAGAGTGTGGAGCCACAGTGTGGCGGTGGAGGCAGCAGCAATGGGAGGCCATACAGCACCCTATGACAAAATGGAACCCACCAGCAGTGTGAGGAGACCTAAAAGTGGCACATGGCAGAGTGTGGCGATGGAGACAGCAGCAATGGGAGGCCGTACAGGGACCCATGAGACACTCTGGACCTGGCAGCAGCATGAGGAGGCGGTACAGGGGCCCATGACAGAATACGGGCCTGGCAGCAGCATGAGGAGTCGGTACGGGGGCCCATGGCAGATTACGTGCCTGGCAGCAGCAATGGGAGGCCCGTAATCTGCCAGCACCCTATGACAAAATGGAACCCACCAGCAGTGTGAGGAGACCTGAAAGTGGCACATGGCAGAGTGTGGCGATGGAGACAGCAGCAATGGGAGGCCGTACAGGGACCCATGAGACACTCTGGACCTGGCAGCAGCATGAGGAGGCGGTACGGGGGCCCATGGCAGATTACGGGCCTGGCAGCAGCAATGGGAGGCCCGTAATCTGCCAGCACCCTATGACAAAATGGAACCCACCAGCAGTGTGAGGAGACCTGAAAGTGGCACATGGCAGAGTGTGGCGATGGAGACAGCAGCAATGGGAGGCCGCACAGGGACCCATGACAGATTACGGGCCTGGCAGCAGCATGAGGAGGCGGTACAGGGGCCCATGACAGATTACGGGCCTGGCAGCAGCAATGGGAGGCCCGTAATCTGCCAGCACCCTATGACAAAATGGAACCCACCAGCAGTGTGAGGAGACCTGAAAGTGGCACATGGCAGAGTGTGGCGATGGAGACAGCAGCAATGGGAGGCCGTACAGGGACCCATGAGACACTCTGGACCTGGCAGCAGCATGAGGAGGCGGTACAGGGGCCCATGGCAGATTACGGGCCTGGCAGCAGCAATGGGAGGCCCGTAATCTGCCAGCACCCTATGACAAAATGGAACCCACCAGCAGTGTGAGGAGACCTGAAAGTGGCACATGGCAGAGTGTGGCGATGGAGACAGCAGCAATGGGAGGCCGTACAGGGACCCATGAGACACTCTGGACCTGGCAGCAGCATGAGGAGGCGGTACAGGGGCCCATGACAGATTACGGGCCTGGCAGCAGCAATGGGAGGCCCGTAATCTGCCAGCACCCTATGACAAAATGGAACCCACCAGCAGTGTGAGGAGACCTGAAAGTGGCACATGGCAGAGTGTGGCGATGGAGACAGCAGCAATGGGAGGCCGTACAGGGACCCATGAGACACTCTGGACCTGGCAGCAGCATGAGGAGTCGGTACGGGGGCCCATGGCAGATTACGGGCCTGGCAGCAGCAATGGGAGGCCCGTAATCTGCCAGCACCCTATGACAAAATGGAACCCACCAGCAGTGTGAGGAGACCTGAAAGTGGCACATGGCAGACTGTGGCGATGGAGACAGCAGCAATGGGAGGCCGTACAGGGACCCATGACACACTCTGGACCTGGCAGCAGCATGAGGAGGCGGTACAGGGGCCCATGACAGATTACGGGCCTGGCAGCAGCAATGGGAGGCCCGTAATCTGCCAGCACCCTATGACAAAATGGAACCCACCAGCAGTGTGAGGAGACCTGAAAGTGGCACATGGCAGAGTGTGGCGATGGAGACAGCAGCAATGGGAGGCCGTACAGGGACCCATGACAGATTACGGGCCTGGCAGCAGCATGAGGAGGCGGTACAGGGGCCCATGACAGATTACGGGCCTGGCAGCAGCAATGGGAGGCCCGTAATCTGCCAGCACCCTATGACAAAATGGAACCCACCAGCAGTGTGAGGAGACCTGAAAGTGGCACATGGCAGAGTGTGGTGATGGAGACAGCAGCAATGGGAGGCCGTACAGGGACCCATGACAGATTACGGGCCTGGCAGCAGAATGAGGAGGCGGTACAGGGGCCCATGACAGATTACGGGCCTGGCAGCAGCAATGGGAGGCCCGTAATCTGCCAGCACCCTATGACAAAATGGAACCCACCAGCAGTGTGAGGAGACCTGAAAGTGGCACATGGCAGAGTGTGGTGATGGAGACAGCAGCAATGGGAGGCTGTACAGGGACCCATGAGACACTCTGGACCTGGCAGCAGCATGAGGAGGCGGTACAGGGGCCCATGGCAGATTACGGGCCTGGCAGCAGCAATGGGAGGCCCGTAATCTGCCAGCACCCTATGACAAAATGGAACCCACCAGCAGTGTGAGGAGACCTGAAAGTGGCACATGGCAGAGTGTGGCGATGGAGACAGCAGCAATGGGAGGCCTTACAGGGACCCATGACAGATTACGGGCCTGGCAGCAGCATGAGGAGGCGGTACAGGGGCCCATGACAGATTACGGGCCTGGCAGCAGCAATGGGAGGCCCGTAATCTGCCAGCACCCTATGACAAAATGGAACCCACCAGCAGTGTGAGGAGACCTGAAAGTGGCACATGGCAGAGTGTGGCGATGGAGACAGCAGCAATGGGAGGCCGTACAGGGAGCCATGAGACACTCTGGACCTGGCAGCAGCATGAGGAGGCGGTACGGGGGCCCATGGCAGATTACGGGCCTGGCAGCAGCAATGGGAGGCCCGTAATCTGCCAGCACCCTATGAAAAAATGGAACCCACCAGCAGTGTGAGGAGACCTGAAAGTGGCACATGGCAGAGTGTGGCGATGGAGACAGCAGCAATGGGAGGCCGTACAGGGACCCATGACAGATTACGGGCCTGGCAGCAGCATGAGGAGGCGGTACAGGGGCCCATGACAGATTACGGGCCTGGCAGCAGCAATGGGAGGCCCGTAATCTGCCAGCACCCTATGACAAAATGGAACCCACCAGCAGTGTGAGGAGACCTGAAAGTGGCACATGGCAGAGTGTGGCGATGGAGACAGCAGCAATGGGAGGCCGTACAGGGACCCATGACAGATTACGGGCCTGGCAGCAGCATGAGGAGGCGGTACAGGGGCCCATGACAGATTACGGGCCTGGCAGCAGCAATGGGAGGCCCGTAATCTGCCAGCACCCTATGACAAAATGGAACCCACCAGCAGTGTGAGGAGACCTGAAAGTGGCACATGGCAGAGTGTGGCGATGGAGACAGCAGCAATGGGAGGCCGTACAGGGACCCATGACAGATTACGGGCCTGGCAGCAGCATGAGGAGGCGGTACAGGGGCCCATGACAGATTACGGGCCTGGCAGCAGCAATGGGAGGCCCGTAATCTGCCAGCACCGTATGACAAAATGGAACCCACCAGCAGTGTGAGGAGACCTGAAAGTGGCACATGGCAGAGTGTGGCGATGGAGACAGCAGCAATGGGAGGTCGTACAGGGACCCATGACAGATTACGGGCCTGGCAGCAGCATGAGGAGGCGGTACAGGGGCCCATGACAGATTACGGGCCTGGCAGCAGCAATGGGATGCCCGTAATCTGCCAGCACCCTATGACAAAATGGAACCCACCAGCAGTGTGAGGAGACTTGAAAGTGGCACATGGCAGAGTGTGGCGATGGAGACAGCAGCAATGGGAGGCCGTACAGGGACCCATGAGACACTCTGGACCTGGCAGCAGCATGAGGAGGCGGTACAGGGGCCCATGGCAGATTACAGGCCTGGCAGCAGCAATGGGAGGCCCGTAATCTGCCAGCACCCTATGACAAAATGGAACCCACCAGCAGTGTGAGGAGACCTGAAAGTGGCACATGGCAGAGTGTGGCGATGGAGACAGCAGCAATGGGAGGCCGTACAGGGACCCATGAGACACTCTGGACCTGGCAGCAGCATGAAGAGTCGGTACGGGGGCCCATGGCAGATTACGGGCCTGGCAGCAGCAATGGGAGGCCCGTAATCTGCCAGCACCCTATGACAAAATGGAACCCACCAGCAGTGTGAGGAGACCTGAAAGTGGCACATGGCAGAGTGTGGCGATGGAGACAGAAGCAATGGGAGGCCGTACAGGGACCCATGACACACTCTGGACCTGGCAGCAGCATGAGGAGGCGGTACAGGGGCCCATGACAGATTACGGGCCTGGCAGCAGCAATGGGAGGCCCGTAATCTGCCAGCACCCTATGACAAAATGGAACCCACCAGCAGTGTGAGGAGACCTGAAAGTGGCACATGGCAGAGTGTGGCGATGGAGACATGGGCCCCCTGGCCACGTTTGACTTTTGGCCACATAGTCGACATACGGCTACATTTACTTCCTCGGGCGGCTTGACGAAAAATTGCCACACCGCCGAGTAGGAAACTTTGCCCTCGCTACTCCTCACTGGCTGACTGCTACTTCCTCCGTGCACACCGGCACCACTACTGGCTGTGGTGGTAGGCTGCAGTGGAGCTGGTGCTCTACTCCATGGCCGTTTGCCTCCACTGACACTGCTGCGACCCTGCTGCCTCCTGGGCAACCCACCGACTGTTTTGCTCGCTGCCAAGCTGCCACCCTCTTCTCCTGATGATGCGGAAGCAATAGCCTGATGACGACGAGGCTGCCAAGTGCGATCAGCCTCATCATCATCAATTAGGGTCTCCGCCTCACTACTAGCCCCCTCGGCTGCGTGTGGGTCAGGAGACAGACCTGTCTCTAGACCGGCTACCGAGCCACTCTCCTCGCCAGTACTTCTTCGCCTGGCTGCTGAAGAGGCGGATGTCTCCCCCCGTTCCTGACCGCCCTCTGTTAGCTCTTCCTCACTGTACAGTGGGGCTGAGCCCACAGCATGCGATACTTCGCTTGGTGAGGGAACACCAAAGGACAGGGGCAGGTAGAGGACACGTGATTTCAGTGGGCTTGCTCCCGGGCCATGCCAACTAACGGTTGTGTCTGACGTACCCACCGACCGTTGGCTGTAGGTGTCAGAGGTGACCTGGGAAGAGGAAGACGACCGAGCCAACCAATCGATGACGGCAGGGTTGTCGGTGGAGACACGACCGCTGGATGACACCGGGAGCACTGGCCTCTGGCTGCGACTAGTGCTGCATCGACCCCTTCCTCTGCTGCCACGTCTGCTCGCTCCTGAAACATTGCCTCCTCTGCCACTCCTCTACGTGTTGTCTGACATACTCTTTAATTCAACGATTCTGTGTCCCTGAGTAACGATTCTGTGTCCCTGAGTAACAATTCTGTGTCTGTCCCTGAGTAACAATTCTGTGTCCCTCAGTAACAATTCTGTGTCTGTCCCTGAGTAACAATTCTGTGTCCCTCAGTAACAATTCTGTGTCCCTCAGTAACAATTCTGTGTCCCTCAGTAACAATTCTGTGTCTGTCCCTGAGTAACAATTCTGTGTCCCTGAGTATAAATGTATATGATTGAACATAACTGTAGGAGGAGGAATTGCATTCATATGATCCAGCAAAGGGATAGCATCTAAGGATGGTGAGGGGGACGCAGTATGTTCAAAACGAATCCGCATTACCTGTATTGTTGGTGTGTACTGATTGTTCAGCAGCAGAGGGGGAACTTCCCACATGATGCGGCTATAGATGGAGTCATTCGTGGAACGCACGCCGCTGAGGCGTGGCAGCAGAAGCGCATGCGCAGACCATCTCGCGCCTGCGCACTAAGACTGTATCAGCGTGATCACAATGGCACATAACCAGTGCCCCATGCGCGCGCAGCAGACACCGCTGCTCAAACCCTACAGGGTCCCTAGTTCCTCTTCCCCTACTCGCTGCTGCCCGATCAGATACACACCAAAGGAGTGTGTGTGTATGTGTCTCCGGGTTGCCCACATGCAAAAAAATCGTTGGTGCAAATGCCAACTCTTCTAGCTGCAAATCCACCAACGACTCTCTATATAAAGAGTACTTTTAGAGTATACATGTGTATATATATGTGCGTACCTCCACAGCAATACCTAGGCACATGTACATGAATAAATTCGTTCATTGACCTAATTGAGAGAAAAAAAAAAAAAAAAACTATACATATATACATATATAGTGCAAAAAATACATATATATATAAAATAAAATAACAGCACAGAAAAAAATAGTAAAGGTAATAAAAATAATAATGGTAATCAAAAGGGTAAAATGGTAAACCAATAAAATGCACACTATTGCATACACCTATGGGAAACACCTACACCCATAACCACATATATAAATGTGTATACCTGTATATATACACATACACAAATTATAAAAACATTGTGCAAATAATCTTTTCCACTAAAATTATATTAATATTAATAATAATAGAAAGGCCACAGATACCCATTTATATTATATAACGGGATATACCGGCAAAGGGACATAGAGCCACACTCATAAATATGCACGCACATGTATATATACATACACATATACGTCCACCAGGCATAACTCTCACCAGCTGAAGCTAGATGAGGGTATGTATTTCGAGGTCATCATTAAGGCCTCCAGGGGACAGGGTACCCAATGTGAAAATCCAAAAACTTTCCCTCCTGGACAGTTCTTGATGTCTCCTCCCACTATCCAGGTCCCTAGTGATGGCCTCAATCCCGAACACTTTCATGCCAAGATAGTTGCTTGAATGTTTTTCTTTGAAATGGCGGGGGACTGAGTACTTGTCTTTCCCTAGTTTGATACTGCTCTTGTGCTCACAGATTCTAATCCTAAGGCACCGTGAAGTCCGACCCACATATAGTAGGCCACATGGACAGAGAATGCCATAAATGACAAAGGAGGTGCCACAATTGATAAATTGTTTGGTGGGATATTTTTGTTCAATTGCATTCAATTTGCACTTGAACATAATTACTTTTCTTTTCTAGATAAACATTACCGCCAGATCCAGGGCACTGCTATGGGAGCTCGTTTTGCTCCCAGTTATGCGAACATATTTATGGGTTTTTGGGAAAATAAATACATCTGGAGCAATAATCCCTTTAGCGCAAACCTAGTGATGTACGGAAGATACATAGATGATATCATTATTATCTGGAAGGGTACTGATCTAGAACTTGAAGGTTTTTTAGATCACTGCAAAAATAATCCATACAACATTTCCTTCACTCATGTGATTGATAACGACACACTGGTATTCTTGGATCTAGAACTTAGACACGAGAGCAATGGTGACATATGCTCAAAAACGCATTTCAAACCGACAGCAGGTAATTCCTATCTTCACGCTAAAAGTAACCATCACCCCCAATGGATCCGGAATGTCCCTTTTGGACAGTTTTGCAGGCTGAAACGCACATGTACGCTCAAACATGATTATATTGAACAGAGCCTCATCCTTAAACAAAAATTCAAAGAAAAAGGTTATAAGGAGAATCTTATAGAGGCAGCCTGCAACAAATATTTAGTGATGTATGACTCCAGTGTCCTTACAGATACCGAACATTTCTCCAAAAAACCCACTCTCACCTTTAACAATAGGGAAGCACGTTTTTGTACCAGATTTAGTAGTAAATCCTGGCATATTAAACAAATTCTATCCAGAAATTGGAAAATCCTGAAAAACGACCCCACTCTCGGGAATGCACTTCCTGATAAGCCCACACTCATCTTTAGAAAACCGAGAGACCTCAGGAGTCAAATAGCACCAAGTAGAGTGCGTAAAACCACGACAGTTAACCCAGGGCCTTGGTCAATTCTGTTCGATCAAAAGGGCAGCTATAGATGTGGCATTTCTAACTGTGGTACTTGTGATGTCATATGCCATCGAAAACGAGATTTCACAGGTACTGATGGGAAAAGGTATCCCACCAAACAATTTATCAATTGTGGCACCTCCTTTGTCATTTATGGCATTCTCTGTCCATGTGGCCTACTATATGTGGGTCGGACTTCACGGTGCCTTAGGATTAGAATCTGTGAGCACAAGAGCAGTATCAAACTAGGGAAAGACAAGTACTCAGTCCCCCGCCATTTCAAAGAAAAACATTCAAGCAACTATCTTGGCATGAAAGTGTTCGGGATTGAGGCCATCACTAGGGACCTGGATAGTGGGAGGAGACATCAAGAACTGTCCAGGAGGGAAAGTTTTTGGATTTTCACATTGGGTACCCTGTCCCCTGGAGGCCTTAATGATGACCTCGAAATACATACCCTCATCTAGCTTCAGCTGGTGAGAGTTATGCCTGGTGGACGTATATGTGTATGTATATATACATGTGCGTGCATATTTATGAGTGTGGCTCTATGTCCCTTTGCCGGTATATCCCGTTATATAATATAAATGGGTATCTGTGGCCTTTCTATTATTATTAATATTAATATAATTTTAGTGGAAAAGATTATTTGCACAATGTTTTTATAATTTGTGTATGTGTATATATACAGGTATACACATTTATATATGTGGTTATGGGTGTAGGTGTTTCCCATAGGTGTATGCAATAGTGTGCATTTTATTGGTTTACCATTTTACCCTTTTGATTACCATTATTATTTTTATTACCTTTACTATTTTTTTCTGTGCTGTTATTTTATTTTATATATATATGTATTTTTTGCACTATATATGTATATATGTATAGTTTTTTTTTTTTTTTTCCTCTCAATTAGGTCAATGAACGAATTTATTCATGTACATGTGCCTAGGTATTGCTGTGGAGGTACGCACATATATATACACATGTATACTCTAAAAGTACTCTTTATATAGAGAGTCGTTGGTGGATTTGCAGCTAGAAGAGTTGGCATTTGCACCAACGATTTTTTTGCATGTGGGCAACCCGGAGACACATACACACACACTCCTTTGGTGTGTATCTGATCGGGCAGCAGCGAGTAGGGGAAGAGGAACTAGGGACCCTGTAGGGTTTGAGCAGCGGTGTCTGCTGCGCGCGCATGGGGCACTGGTTATGTGCCATTGTGATTGCGCTGATACCGTCTTAGTGCGCAGGCGCGAGATGGTCTGCGCATGCGCTTCTGCTGCCACGCCTCAGCGGCGTGCGTTCCACGAATGACTCCATCTATAGCCGCATCATGTGGGAAGTTCCCCCTCTGCTGCTGAACAATCAGTACACACCAACAATACAGGTAATGCGGATTCGTTTTGAACATACTGCGTCCCCCTCACCATCCTTAGATGCTATCCCTTTGCTGGATCATATGAATGCAATTCCTCCTCCTACAGTTATGTTCAATCATATACATTTTCAAAGCAACACTGTCACCATTGATCCTATCAGGTGTAGCAAAACACTTTGGCTGCATTGTCCTCTCTGTGATAACAATCGTGAAATCACTGGCCAGGAATGATTCATTCAACTGCGGGAGGTCCTCTCCTCCCCCCCTTTCTTTCTATATTTCATATATTTCATATAGTGCATGCACTTGACCGTCAGTGCAATGACAATAATAATAATAATGTTGAAACATTTGCAATTAGTCAATTAATGAATTTTTTGAATTTTTTAACATTTATTAATGCATTCACAAACCGCAGTTATTGATGAATGAACCTTTTAAGCATTTTTTAGCACCATTTGTTTCCTTTTATATATGTATATATATAATATATATTGTATTTTTATATGGTTCTATGTAAAATTTGATGATCATGTATTGTAATTGATTGACACCCAGGCCCCTCCTCCCTGCCCAGGACAGCCCATCCCCTAGGGGAGGGCCCTATTTCAGTCTGGAGGCATAAATGGGAACACACACTCTCAGTCCAGTCAGCTCTGAGGAAGAAGGCATGTCCTTCGAAACGCGTCAGCTGTACTGAGTGGCTTCCTCCATGATGGGATTCGCATTGGCATCTTGCCTCTAAAGTCCCTTTGAGGACTTACATGCTTGTTTTTATTTGCTGTTTGTGAGTACCATTCTTTTATTCAATAAATTTTTGGTTACTGAGGTAATGCGCAAGGTTGGTGCGCTTCTCTTTTGTTGTTCTCCTTAACAATTCTGTGTCCCTGAGTAACAGTTCTGTGTCCCTGAGTAACAATTCTGTGTCCCTGAGTAACAGTTCTGTGTCCCTGAGTAACAATTCTGTGTCCCTGAGTAACAATTCTGTGTCCCTCAGTAACAATTTTGTGTCCCTCAGTAACAATTCTGTGTCTGTCCCTGAGTAACAATTCTGTGTCCCTCAGTAACAATTCTGTGTCCCTCAGTAACAATTCTGTGTCCCTCAGTAACAATTCTGTGTCTGTCCCTGAGTAACAGTTCTGTGTCCCTGAGTAACAATTCTGTGTCCCTGAGTAACAATTCTGTGTCCCCGAGTAACAATTCTGTGTCCCTCAGTAACAATTCTGTGTCCCTCAGTAACAATTCTGTGTCTGTCCCTGAGTAACAATTCTGTGTCCCTGAGTAACAGTTCTGTGTCCCTGAGTAACAATTCTGTGTCCCTGAGTAACAATTCTGTGTCCCTCAGTAACAATTCTGTGTCCCTCAGTAACAATTCTGTGTCTGTCCCTGAGTAACAATTCTGTGTCCCTCAGTAACAATTCTGTGTCCCTCAGTAACAATTCTGTGTCTGTCCCTGAGTAACAATTCTGTGTCCCTGAGTAACAGTTCTGTGTCCCTCAGTAACAATTCTGTGTCTGTCCCTGAGTAACAATTCTGTGTCCCTGAGTAACAGTTCTGTGTCCCTGAGTAACAATTCTGTGTCCCTGAGTAACAATTCTGTGTCTGTCCCTGAGTAACAATTCTGTGTCCCTGAGTAACAGTTCTGTGTCCCTCAGTAACAATTCTGTGTCTGTCCCTGAGTAACAATTCTGTGTCCCTGAGTAACAGTTCTGTGTCCCTGAGTAACAATTCTGTGTCCCTGAGTAACAATTCTGTGTCCCTCAGTAACAATTCTGTGTCCCTCAGTAACAATTCTGTGTCCCTCAGTAACAATTCTGTGTCTGTCCCTGAGTAACAATTCTGTGTCCCTCAGTAACAATTCTGTGTCCCTCAGTAACAATTCTGTGTCCCTCAGTAACAATTCTGTGTCTGTCCCTGAGTAACAATTCTGTGTCCCTGAGTAACAGTTCTGTGTCCCTGAGTAACAATTCTGTGTCCCTGAGTAACAGTTCTGTGTCCCTGAGTAACAATTCTGTGTCCCTCAGTAACAATTCTGTGTCCCTCAGTAACAATTCTGTGTCCCTCAGTAACAATTCTGTGTCCCTCAGTAACAATTCTGTGTCTGTCTCTGAGTAACAATTCTGTGTCCCTCAGTAACAATTCTGTGTCTGTCCCTGAGTAACAATTCTGTGTCCCTGAGTAACAGTTCTGTGTCCCCGAATAACAATTCTGTGTCCCTGAGTAACAGTTCTGTGTCCCTGAGTAACAATTCTGTGTCCCTGAGTAACAATTCTGTGTCCCTGAGTAACAATTCTGTGTCCCTCAGTAACAATTCTGTGTCTGTCCCTGAGTAACAATTCTGTGTCCCTCAGTAACAATTCTGTGTCCCTCAGTAACAATTCTGTGTCCCTCAGTAACAATTCTGTGTCTGTCCCTGAGTAACAATTCTGTGTCCCTGAGTAACAGTTCTGTGTCCCTGAGTAACAATTCTGTGTCCCTGAGTAACACTTCTGTGTCCCTGAGTAACAATTCTGTGTCCCTGAGTAACAATTCTGTGTCCCTCAGTAACAATTCTGTGTCCCTCAGTAACAATTCTGTGTCCCTCAGTAACAATTCTGTGTCTGTCCCTGAGTAACAATTCTGTGTCCCTGAGTAACAGTTCTGTGTCCCTGAGTAACAATTCTGTGTCCCTAAGTAACGATTCTGTGGCCCTAAAGTCTCTTTGGCCCTAACTCTGTCCCTAATACAGAGAGGTCTGTCTCTCTTGAATGACCGGAGGCTAATGGAGAATTGTAAGATGGCCGCAATTTATAGCTCGACCATTACACAGTGCTGGCTGGCTGGCTGCTGATTGGCTAATGCGATCACATGTCATGAATGAATGCATTATGGGTCAGCGCGCCTTGTCTGCGCGCCTTCCCAGAGATCCCCGCTCCGTCGCCACACATGTCGCCGCCATTTTTGGAAAATTTCGATTCGCGCATCCGAAGTCTGCTAATTTTCGGATTCGGCGCGAATCAAATTTTTCCTAATCTTCGAAACGAATTCCACTTCGCCAAGTTCGATTCGCTCATCTCTAGTCCAGATGCTTAAAACTTAAAAAAGTATGGTCTGAGAGCAAGTTTCTAGCAAGAGTTCTCTTTAGAAGGAAACTGAAAACTCTGTTTTGAGAGAATCCTCTGCTAATTCCTCAGAGGACCCATTTTCATCCAGCAATAGTGCCTATTACAAGGTTGGCCCCCTCATTGCTCAGGACTCCACGTGTATTATTTATATATTGTAAATATATTTGTTGCTGGAAAATCAGCAGCAGAGATCTCACCATAAGAGTCTCCAAGAGATAAAAGAATCTGAAAGATCAATTATGAAAGGCTACTTTTATTATAATATGCATTGTATGCAGCAAATTCAACCTATCTATCTATCTATCTATCTATCTTTGTTCTTAACTTTCAGAATTTGTAAAGCGCTTAGTTTTTTACATAATGGCTATCCTACCTGTATATGTATAACAAAATACAGAACTGTATGCTGATTTCACCAGTCCAGTGTGTTTTAGTTTAGTAACTAGTCATGTTGTCTATCTTAATTTCTCTACCTGATTAAGTACATTGATAGTTGGGATACGATACATTCTATACGGCACTCTGCTCACATATTTAGCAGACATTTGTGATGCCTTTGATTTACTGTTCTCAATGAAGTATGAATACTTATCATTCACAGAAGCCATATAAACTAAAATACTGATCATTCACAGAAGCCATATAAACTAAAATACTGATCATTCATAGAAGCCATATAAACTAAAATACTGATCATTCACAAAAGCCATATAAACTAAAATACTGATCATTCACAAAAGCCATATAAACTAAAATACTGATCATTCATAGAAGCCATATAAACTAAAATACTGATCATTCACAAAGGCCATATAAACTAAAATACTGATCATTCACAGAAGCTATATAAACTATCTGCATGTTTCCTGTTTGTAAATAGTATTTTTATTATGCAAGTGATTTATAACACAGCTTGACATGATTTAGAAGCGCTACCTTAGGCATGTGTACAGAAAGTCACTATTTAACAAACTGTATTTAAATATTTACACACACCACTAATCTGATTTAACCATTCACAATGTAATTAATTGCAAATTGTGCAAAGTAAACCTTTAAAAAAATTAAACAGTCATATGATGTATCCTTATACAGTTCTTTATTCTCACTCACTAGCACACCACATGGCCATGGATGCATTATTATTCTCTGGTGGTTGAGGTGATTGTAGCCATATTAGTGCAGTTGCAACAAACACAGCCGAGTACCACATTTTTGGGACAAGCTTATAGGGTGTTCCCTTCTTCTTGGTCTAAGCAGTGCTGACACAAAGTTTTCACAAAATGTTAAAGTGGAACTTTGTTTATTGCAGAAGAGGCACTCTGACTACTGTATCAATCCACCGCTGTGCCTGGATGCCGGTCTTCTTTCTCTCTATGCCTGGTCTCACAGGCTTTGCTGAGAACAGCAGGAGTCATTTGGACCCCCCCGTTACACTTATCCATTCCCAGTAATAATGCTATAATTGGAATTTCTCATTACCGAGTTAAAAACTTCACATAAAGGGTGTTATGGGATTGCTTTTTTTTTTGTACAGATGGCTTTTGGAAGGATATTCTACAGCTCCCGGACCTCATCTGCAATGTAGCTGCCAGACCCTCTTAGGTCTTCCTGTGAATGCTACATCCTGTGCTGCATTTATTGCCCTGCAATATTTGGTATAATCAGTAAACACTAAAATTGAGCTCCTAATTCCAACCTCTATATTATTGATAAACAATTGAAGAGTATTGGTCCCAAAACAGACCCCAGGGGTGCACCACTTTAGAGAAAGAGTCATTTATCACGACTCTTGCTGATGTAACCACTTTCCTGCCCATATACATACAATTTAATCATCTCCAACAGACCTTATTTTATACATTAAATGTTTGAGGTACAGTATCAAATGTTTTGGCATAATCTAGATAAACTACTTCCATAGGACTTCTACCATCCAATGTCTCACTTACTTCCTTATAGAATGATAATAGACTGAATAGACTGGACTGACAAGAATGGTCTATCACAAATTGATGCTGGCTGTCACTTTTGCCACTTTTTGGCAGACAAATTTCTGCGTAGGCTGGCCATACATTATACAATTTTCTCGTATAATTTTCCTTTTGATTTAACAAAACCATATAATAAGTCAAGCCTGAACAGTTTCAATGTGTATGCAAATAGACAGGCCCTTGCACTACATAGTTGTAGGTAAATCTAAAGAAAATTGAAGAAGAAAATTGTATAATGTATTGCCAGCCATAGAGTCATATACAGTATATTCAGAGCTTTTATGGAAAAAAACAAACAAACAAACAAAAAATCTATATTTTATTTTTCAGCAAATATAATTTTATCATCTTTATTTTGGACTATAAGATATACATACATGTCTATGCGAGAAGCCATTATCCTTACAAAAGACTGTTTACAAGTTAATGTATGATAAACTCTTTTACTGGACAAAATAACTGTAGTTAAAATGGACATATTTATAAGTATATGACTTTAAATGGTAACACAATGTTGCAATGTATACGCTGTATGTGGAGCAGGTACAAAAATATGCTATCCTGATAAAATATCCTATTGCTAGAAAAAGAGTTTCCTAATATTAGTACAGTTTGTTTATTAGTGATTACCATTGTTAGAAATATATGTGTGTGTTATAATGTAGCCATACTCAAATAAGTAGTTTAAGTATGCAAATTATTATTTTTATTTTCTTCTCTATGTGTATAACTATTTTTTAAAGCATTATGTATGAGATTACACCTCTGTGTAGAAAAGGTTTCCCATTTAATGCTACACATAAAGAGTTATCCTAGATTGTAAGCTCGTAAGAGTAGGGCCCTCTTACCCCTCGTACGTTGTTTGTTGTTGTTGTACTGTGCCATGTATTGTCCCCCCTATTGTACAGCGCTGAGCAAACCCTTTGGCGCTATATAAACTCGTAGTAATAATAATAATAATAATAATAGCTGCCAGACTCTCATAGGCATTTTATGATTTCAGGCCAACTAACATAGTGAATAAATCCTTTACAAAAAAAACAATACCTTTTATCATATAAAAAATTAGTTACTATAAGATGAGGAGTTATAAAAAAAATCCATTTCCCCTGAAAACTGAAATAGACATTTCCAGTCTTGGCATGCCACCAGGTGGCCAAGTAAGTAATCTGATCTACTAATCAAAATGAAGGTTACACCTTCTGGGCCAGTTTTATAGAGGCATTTATGAGTGTATTGTCTGCCAGTTAATATAATAGCAAGTCAGGTAGACAGGAACATAGTTCATCAATAAATCACACTTAATCATCAAGATAGGACGCACACCCATCATCTATGGAGAGATACATCAGATCACATCTCATCATCTGACACTTCACCAAAGCCAGGACACACATCCCCAGCATAGCTAGATGCCATTTTTGGGAAGACTAAATCCACCCACTGATTAATAGCCATCTAAGAGTCTGGCCAGCAACCATTTTAAAGCCTACACCTGCTTATTGAAGGGCAACTATAGTTTCCATTTTTCATATTGATTTTTTGTTTGCAATTATTTTATGCTAGCTGATTTGCTACCCCTTTAGATATCTTAACCACCCCAAAATTGGTCATTTTAATTTGCTGTTTTGGCATGACTTTAGATAAGCTTCACCCGGTAATTCAACCACAGCAGGTTCACAGGTTAAATTAGTCAATGCAGATTATTATCTGCCAAATGTTATAAAAACAAGTTAGGATATCTACAAAAGGGGAAATCAAATATTTAGTTTAATCAACATAGATACCAAGGCTTTAGCAATTCATTGCACAGATAATCTAGTGTCTGTGTCAACCTTTTAATCAAACTGCTAGTGGTGTTTATAAAGTGACTTTTTAAAAAATATTAATTTATTTTCATAGTCTGCAGTCTATACTTACACATTCATTAAAAACAATATGCACTTTGTATGTACAAAAAATCCTCCTCTGTGTGCACCGCACACAGCCTATACTCTCCATCCTGGGTGTGTGGTGATGTCAGAGCCCCTCCCCTATGCGTTACGCCACTGGTCCATGTGGCTTCATCAGGGGGATACGATTCGTATCGCGGCACACACAGAGGAGGAGTTTTTGTACATACAAAGCGCATATTGTTTTTAATGAATGTGAGTGCAATATTGGGCACATAATAAAGTATATGTAAAAAAGAATAAGGCACAATATCTCCTTTCTCTTTACAACATTGATACGGAGGAGAATCTAGGAAAGGATCTGGGAAACGGAGGAGAAAACCCGCAGCATAAGGAGGGAGAGATCCTAGCAGGTATACCTGCACCTGAGGAGAGGATTATCAAGGAGCTCCCAAGGGATATTCACCATCCATTAAATTCCAACGGCGCAACAAGAGATTACACCAGGTTCCAATTGTGAACACAAAGTGAAGTTTGCCTAAACATTAGGCTTACATGGAGGTGAGCGCATAGCAAAATCACAATAAGAACACACAAGAGTTTATAAATATCATTTTGGATCACAATTAGGATTTTTTTAGGACTGTCACCATTTATTTAAATATAGACTTATGAATTTTCTTAATGTTTTTTACATATCAAATTTTATAGAGTCTTAGCACATTAGAGTTGTATTATATGGCACAGTCGATTATTATGTATGGATTTTCATATTAATTATTAGCATATTAATTTGAATATTGAATATTTGGCACAAGGCACATTTTATCCGTTGAGTAGAAAATATAAATCACGAGAGAGTATTTTTGGATATAGACATATTAATTTTGGAGAGCAACATTTTTTTGTTCCTGCCATGTGCTCCATCTCCAATGGGTTTTTGAACTCCAAATCCATGAAAAACAAAACAGAAAATACCATAGTGCAACACAGTTTTTATAAATAAAATAAAATTAACGTGTTACATTATCCTCTCACATTAAAAAAATCGTTTGTGTGCTTGAAATTTTAGTGAACAATTAATTACATTACTCCACCATGCCAACTACATGGTAGTGTTTCCCATCACCGAGTAGGTGCTCCATGCACTCACCTTCTTCCCTGATCCATCAGTTTAGGTTATACATGCTTAGATTATTGCTTCTGCTAATCCACTGTCGATCTTTAGTGGCTATTTCCTTAGCTCTGGCCCTTTAAAGAAAGGGACTTCAGGATATCCAGTGGGATTATGATGTGTATGGTAAAGAGGAAAGTAATAGATCATAATGCAACCCCATAAAAACAATACACTTTATTTTAGGTAAAAGTGCACTCTCAAAGTATTAAATGCATAACATACCCATAGCCATCAATCGAAATGGTTCCTCACATCACTTGTACCGGTCTGCGCATGACCGGAAGTGATTTCACTAGGCTCCGCGGGCAAGTGTCCTAAAACTATCAATGCTTCCTGCTGATAAATTATTTTATAAATAATAGAAAATGCCAATATTTCCAACAAAGTGTCAAAACATAATGTGTGAACATCGCTCGTAGATTTCAAATGTGACCATATATAATCCAAGTGTCTTGCTTGAGCTTTCACTAGATAACACCCACTGTGTCGATCCTTCATCATATAGTAAGACCACAAAGACATGATGTCTAAGGATAGAATAACAATAAGCACTTTTCGGTTTTGGTATCCATCCTGGTCTCCCTCTCTTCACAGGTAGTATGGTAACACTGATCTCTTCCACCAAGAGTCAGTACCAAAATTTGCATTCACAAAGAACCACCGACTATAAGAGAAATTCTCATAGTGCAGTAATTTAATGGTGGTTCAAAATGTAAATACAGTATAAAAACCAAGCAATGTTACAAATGCCACTTGTCACACTTACATAAGGGGTCGCCAGTCCAGCAGGGAAAAGTGGCACGACCTCTGGCAGTTACAGCTAAGCTCATCACCCTTTTCAGGCTCCTCAGGAGCCTCTGTTTACTGTTTCAAGCAGCCATACTTATGTAGCCTATTCTTGGAGTTCTGGAACCTCACTTCTGGTTTCAGGGCCATATTGTTATTGGACAAAAGCCATCAACAGCAGCTGCCATAATTTTTTAGAACCGGAAGTCTATTCTTCACAGTGTAATTCACAGGCTGAAAACAAATATTCAAAGGTTTTAGAATCCTATATGTTTCAACAAGCCATACACATCATTACCAAGTATGAAAAAAATTCTATATACTAAACCTGTTTTGAAATTCACAGGAGATGAATGAATTGATCAAAGGTTCTTCATTAGTAATCATTGAGGAAAATGTATAAACTTTTTGTTTCACACATCTGTTGCAGGGATGAAAGCCTTTTCGTTCCGTGAAACAAAGATGAACTTTTCTGGGAGGATTAATTATATTAGGGGCTAGATGGTCTCTCAGGTTTGGAGCCCTCCTAAATACCACTTCTGGTTTACCTGGTAAAATATCCTTAAGAACTGGGCCTGCTTTTAATATTCCCCACCTCTTATTCAAAATTCCTTTAACCTGGGAATGTTGCACTGAGAAATTTGTAATAAAAGGACAGAACAACCTGCTCTCCCTGTTCCTCACAGGAGCTAACAATGATTCTCTGTTCATATTTGCAATCTCTTGTATATTTTGATACAGAGTGGTCTTCTTAAGGGACATTTCTTAACCAGAAAGGATGGTCTCAACTGTCTAGCAGGATGTAGCTGTTTTTATCTGAGGACTTGAAGGAATTGGCATAAATCTCTCCAGTCATTAACTTTAAATTTAAATCAAAAAAATTTACTTCATGCTTTCTGTGCATATATGATAAAGAAATATTATAATCTTTATTATTCATATAGGACATAACATTTAAAAAATATATCTCATCCCCTCAACAAAATATCATCGATAAATCATTTGTAAAAAAATAAATTAATCCATCGTTTATCAAAAATAACTTCCCATTCCTATTTAGACATAAAAAGATTTGCTAAACTGCCGACAAATTATGCCCCTATAGCTACATCTCTCTTTTGCAGATAGGAGTCATTAAACCAGCAAAAATGATGGGACATTGCAAAATCCAATAATGATACAATACATTTCTTTTTTAAGCTATTGGAATATTAATTTACCTTAAGTAAAATACCACAGCTGTTCTCCCATCTAGATGGTTAATATTAGTAAAAAGAGAAACCACATTGGCTGTAACTAAAACATTTGGTCATCCATCTTAACATCTTTCAATTCATTTAACACCTGTTTGGTGTCTTTCAAATAGGCAGGAGTATGTGTTACCAAAGATTGGAAGAAAGAGTCTATATATTAACCAATCCTAGATGTTAAAGATCCTAGCCCACTAATAATAGGCCTTCCAGGTGGGTTTAGTGGATTTTTATGAACTTTAGGGAACAAACATCTAATTGGATTTCTTTGAGCTGATGGAATTAGATAAGCTTTTTCTTTTTTGTTTAATATGCAATTTTTATAACCTCCAGTTATCAGTTGTTTAAATTCCTATCATATTCTATAATAGGGTCCTTATTCAGCAAAACGTATGTACAGTGGGGATTGAAAGTTTGGGCACCCCAGCTAAAAATTTGTATTAATATGCATAAAGAAGCCAAGGAAAGATGAAAAAATCTCCAAAAGGCATCAAATTACAGATTAGTCATTCTTATAAAATGTCAACAAAAGTTAGATTTTATTTCCATCATTTACACTTTCAAAATAACAGAAAACAAAAAAATGGCGTCTGCAAAAGTTTGGGCACCCTGCAGAGTTAATATCTTGTACTGCCCCCTTTGGCAAGTATCACAGCTTGTAAACGCTTTTTGTAGCCAGCCAAGAGTCTTTCAATTCTTGTTTGAGGTATCTTTGCCCATTCTTCCTTACAAAAGTCTTCCAGTTCTTTGAGATTTCTGGGCTGTCTGTCACGCACTGCTCTTTTAAGGTCTATCCATAGATTTTCAATTATGTTGAGGTCAGGAGATTGTGAAGGCCATGGCAAAACCTTCAGTTTACACCTCTTGATGTAATCCCCCGTGGATTTCGAGGTGTGTTTAGGATCATTATCCATTTGTAGAAGCCATCCTCTCTTTAACTTCAGCTTTTTCACAGATGGCATCAAGTTACCATCCAAAATTTGCTGAAATTTTATTGAATCCATTTTTCCTTCTACTCGTGAGATGTTCCCTGTGCCACTGGCTGCAACACAACCCCAAAGCATGATTGATCCAACCCCATGCTTAACAGTTGGACAGAGGTTCTTTTCATTAAATTCTGTGCCCCTTCTTCTCCAAACGTACCTTTGCTCATTCCGGCCAAAAAGTTCAATTTTAACCTCATCGGTCCACAGAACTTATTTTCAAAATGCATCAGGCTTGTCTATATGTTCATTTGCGAAGTTCAAACAATGATTTTTGTGGTGAGGACGTAGAAGAGGTTTTCTTCTGATGACTCTTCCATGAAGACCATATTTGTACAAGTATCTCTTTATAGTGGAATAGTGTACCACAACTCCAGTGTCTGCCAGATCTTTCTGGAGGGATCGTGCAGTCAAACGTGGGTTTTGAATTGTTTTTCTCACAATCCTGTGAGCTGTTCTGTCTGATATTTTTCTTGGTCTTCCAGATGTTGCTTTAACTTCCACTGTTCCTGATGACTGCCATTTCTTAATTACATTCCGAACAGAGGATATTGACATCTGAAAACGCTTTGCTATCTTCTTATAGTCTTCTCCAGCTTTGTGAGCGTCAACTATTTTCAGTTTCAGTTTTCTAGACCAGTGGTCGGCAAGCCGCGGCTCGCGAGCCACATGTGGCTCTTTACACACTTTAATGCGGCTCTTGTGTGCCGGGCTCCTCTCGGGCGGCAGGGACTCTGCAGCGTGATCCAAAAAAAAAACAGCCAGGGCAGCGCGCTCAAATGCAATGATTGGCCAGTCTCGCTGCCACTCACATCCTGATAGCCAGTGATTGGCTGTCAGGATGTGTGTAGGCGGGGCAGCGTGACGAACGTGAGAGGAGCTAGGCTCCTCTCACAGTCCGCCCTGAAGACCGGAACGGCACGGGAACACGGCGAGAGGAACGCGCGGAGCAAAGGTAAGTGAATTGACACAGGGGGGACTTGGCATACTACTTGCTACTTACTTACTACTACTATATGAGGGATGAATTACTATGGGGATGAATTACTATATGGGGGATGAATTACTATGGGGGATGAATTACTATATGGGGGATGAATTAATATGGGGATGAATTACTATATGGGGGATGAATTACTATATGGGGGATGAATTAATATGGGGGATGAATTACTATATGGGGGATGAATTACTATATGGGAGATGAATTACTATATGGGGGATGAATTACTATATGGGGGATTAATTACTATATGGGGGATGAATTACTATATGGGAGATGAATTACTATATGGGGGATGAATTACTATATGGGGGATTAATTACTATATGGGGGATGAATTACTATATGGGGGATGAATTACTATGGGGGATGAATTACTATATGGGGGATGAATTACTATGGGGGATGAATTACTATATGGGGGATGAATTACTATGGGGGATGAATTACTATATGGGGGATTAATTACTATATGGGGGATTAATTACTATAGGGGGGATGAATTACTATGGGGGATGAATTACTATATGGGGGATGAATTACTATATGGGGGATGAATTACTATGGGGGATGAATTACTATATGGGGGATGAATTACTATATGGGGGAGGAATTACTATGGGGGATGAATTACTATAAAAACTTATTGAAACTAAAAACAGTGTACCATCCTATGTATTTTCAGTTTTAAAAATGTGGCTCTCAAAATAAATTTAAATCGTGGTTTTGGCGAGATTTGGCTCAGTTGAAAAAAAAGGTTGCCCACCACTGTTCTAGACAACTGCTTAGAAGAACCCATGGTGCTGATTGTTGGGGCAAGGTCAGATGAGTCTGGGCATTTAAAACCTTTGAGATTGACATCACCTGGTCTTCCCAGACGATGATAGAGAACAATCCATGACACTGGCAGGTCTCAGCTTGGCAAAGGGGGCAGTGCATGCTATAAATTCTGCGGGGTGCCCAAACTTTTGCAGACGCCATTTTTTTGTTTTCTGTTATTTTGAAAGTGTAAATGATGGAAATAAAATCTAACTTTTGTTGACATATTATAAGAATGTCTAATCTGTAATTTGATGCCTTTTGGAGATTTTTCCATCTTTCCTTGGCTTCTTTATGCACATTAATACAAATTTTTAGCTGGGGTGCCCAAACTTTCGATCACCACTGTATCTCTATTGTTAAGGACGTTATACATTTTCATTTACATACTTATTTTTATCCATTACTACTATTCCTCCCCCTTTACTTGAGGGTTTTATAACCAGATCTTGCCTTTTGAGTAAACTTTTCATCCCTATATAGCGGCCTCTTTCTTCCTTAACCCTTTTAACCTTAAGTTTCTCTAAATTTTGAATAATCATGTCTCTAAAGACTCCTATATGTGTGTTATCATTATTAGATGGGTGAAACAAAGAAGCATTTCTTAAAAGCTTATGTTGGTATATCAACTTATTATTATAAACAATGGGATTTTGCATGAAATGTTGCTTAATACTGATTTGTCTAGTTAACCTATGTATGTTTATAAAGGCTTGAAAATTATTTAACCACTTCCCAACCACCCACCCGCAATGTACTGCAGATGGGCGGCAGCTACAGGCAAAGCAACGTACCCATTTACCACTTTGCTCTTCCGTGTTTGGAGTGCCCTCCCACTGACCCCCATCATTTGCTGCAGGAGATGTATGTTATCAGGTCTTGGCCAGTGATTTTTGACCGGGACTCTGCTGATCTCCTACAATGAATGGAGAAGCAGAGCTGTGCTTGTATTTGTAAATCTTGGATCTTCTCTCCCTGGAACCATTTTGTTCCAGGGAGAGAAGAAAGAGACATTACAGGTGAGTAAAAGCAGCACACTGCACCCACATGCACTAGACACATTTAATTCCTTGATCCTACATTTAACCCTTTGACTGCCTCTTGTCACCCTGCCAGTGCCATTAGTACAGTGTCAGTGTACAGTATTTTTCACTGATCACTTTATTATTGCCACTAGCGACGTCAGATAGTGTCAGGGTCAGTTAGCACCCCTCTCAGCCAGGGTCAGCTAGCGTTAGATTGCCCACACACTATCACACTCACGCTATATGTCACTGGTCACATCATTACTAGTATAGTGTTTGTACAGATCAATATATTGATCACGAACAGAACTATACCAGTGCCTCCTTAGTATAGTGTCCCCAAAAGTGTCCGCAGTGTTAGCAGGATCAGCCTGTTTGCTGCCAGCACTTGCTTTTAGCCCACCCCTAACAAGAAGTGCAGTGTAATTTCTGACCACTGTCACCTATGATACATTGCACACAAAATGTCTGCAGAATAAAGCCTGATCTCTGCTAGCACTAGCAGGTGAATTTTATTAGTAGCGGTTCAAGCAGTCCTTGATAGTCAGGCCAGATTTGCCAGTGAGTAACACTAGGTACCTGTAAATTTCGAGCCCAAAATGTCCCAAAAGAGGTACACTAGTGAAGAGGCCTACAGGATGCCCAAAATGTCCCAAAAGAGGTTTACTAGTAAAGAGGCCTACAGGATTCTATGCATGTCAGATGAGAGCGAAGCGGAAGCCTTTCTGACAGAATCTGCCTCAGAAAAGGAACCTGTAGATAGCAGCCGTACCCCAACAGGTAGCTCAGATGATAGAGAAGAGGTCCCTGTTACGATCAGGTGTATCTGACCCCATGTAGCTAAAGTGCTAGGAGTGCATGACTTGTCTCATATGCAGCAGGGAGCCAGTACTAGTGCCGCACTACCTTTTGGTAAACTGGCGAGCCTCAGCGGCCTGGTACATCCTGGCATTTTACATACCAGCACTGCATTATCACTTGGTGACGTGGTGAGTCCCATAAGTGTAGTACAAGCTGGTGAGGTGGCGAGCACAAGTAGCTTCCTTCAGCCACCAAGAATTTGCACACAGGCCCATAGCGTCCATAGTGTCCTTCTGGACAGATATTGGGTCAAACTGTATAAGCTCTGTGAGAGGGCCACAGGCTATACATATAATTTTAGGGTTTATGAGGGAAGAGACAGCAAAGTAGAGCCCCCCGACTGCCCAGACTACATGGGGAGCAGTGGCAAGATAGTATGGGACTTGGTGTCCTCTTCGTTCCATAAAGGGTACCACTTATATGTGGACAGTTTATATACAAGTATGCCACTATTGAGACATTTGCACAATCTTGGGATTGGCGCATGTGGAACTGTGCGACCTAATCACTGTGGGTTACCCCAATGACATGTAAATATGCCTGCTTGACAAATGACGAATTGCTCGCAGTGAAGTGGAAGGACAAATGGGATGGTTTTTTCCTATCTTCCATCCACACAAATGTCAGTCCAAAGTAGAAAGGCATCTGGGGGGCTTGGGGTGGTCAGTTGGTGGATCAGTCCTATGCTTCGGCATATGTATTTAAAAATTGTTTTAGCAAAGATTTCAATAAAAAAGTAGCTGTTTTATTGAGTTAAAGTTCTATTGTTACTGTGTTTTATTGTTAACCATTGTTTGCTGTGCAGGAACACCATTTAGCTGCATTTAGCTGATCTGTTTGTTCTGACAGCAACAGGGGTCTTGCTCTCAGAATGTACATCAGTGCATGCAGTGCTGCTGGATGAGATTTTTCATCCGCAGTTAAAAAAAGACCATATATGCCCAAGCATGAGGGTTTGGGGTGGTCAGTGGGTGGATCGCTCCTATGCTTCAACATATGTTTTTTTCATTTTTTTTGCCAGAGATTTCTTCATCCACATTGATCAAAGTGAATGGAGGAATCTTTTAGGTTCTTTTTTTTTCATTCAGCCCACAAGCTGAACAAAAAAAATACATTCCATGTATGTCCAATATTAGAAGTAGGTGGATGCAGGGCAGTATATTCTAACGGTGGGCATACCACACACTTTTTCTGGCAAAGATTTCTTCATCCACATTGATCGATGTGAATGGAAGAACCTGATCCCAGAATGCAAGAATCTTATCCCACAGGCTACATGAAAAAAAAACATTGCATATATGCTAATAGGCATGGAGAGTATTTTGCAGGTCTCATTTGTTACCCAAAAGTTTTTGAAAAATAAAGAAAGAAAAGAAAAATGTAATTTTCTTTTCTTTTTTTTATATTTCAAAACCTTGTTACTAAAATGAGATCTGCAAAATACTCACCATGTCTCCTATTTAATAGTTTGGAGTGTCTACTTTCCAAAAAGGGGTCATTGGGGGGGGGGAGGGTTGTGCTATCCTGGAATTTCAGAGCCTCTAAATCTGTGATAGGTAGTAAGGGAGTGAAATGAGGAAATTACTCACCTTTAGGCTTTTAAAGGGGCCATTGGATTTCGGGCTCCTGTATGCAGCTAGTCTCACAAATGTGGTTACCCCATACTCGGTAAAAGCAGCAGAATGTATTTTGGTGTGTAATTTCACAGATACCCATGGCATACGTGAGCAATATTTCATTTAAGTGACAACTTTGTGTACAAAAAAAAATGTTTTTGTCATATTCCAAAAAACTTGTGGTAAAAAGATTGACTTAACATGCCACTCACCAAATAGTTTGGGGTGACTACTTTCCAAAAAGGGGTCATGGGGAGGGGGGGGGGGGGGTTGTGCTGTCCTGGAATTTCAGAGCCTCTGAAACTGTGATAGGTAGTGAGGAAGTGAAATGAGGTATTTACACACCATCAGGTTTTCAAGGGTGTCATTGGATTTCGGACTGTTTGCAGCTAGGCTCTCAAAAAGTCTCACACATGTGGTTTCCCCATACTCGGGAGAAGTAGAATATATTTTGGAGTGTAATTCTACATAAACCCATGGCATGTGTGAGCAATATACCATTTAAATAACTTTGTGTAAAAAAAAATTTTTTTTTTAATTTTTCCAAAAACTTGTAGAAAACAAAATCTTCCATGGACTCAACATGATTCTCAGCAAATCACTTAGAGTGTCTACTTTGTGAAAAGGGGTCATTTGGGGGGTGTTTGTACTGTTCTGGCACCTCAAAAAAGTGATAGGCAGTCAGAAAGCAAAAGCTGCGTAAATTCTAGTATCTTTACATAGTTTGTAGATGCTATAACTTTCACACAACACAATATACACTTTTTTGTTTTTTTTTTGTTTTTTTACCAAAGACATATAGCAGAATACATTTTGGCCTAAATGTCTGACTAAATTTTGAGTTTATTGGATATTTTTTATAACAGAAAGTAGAAATTGATGTTTTTTCTTTTTTTTCAAAATATTCGGTGGTCATGGTGGCCATGAAGAGGGGTAAATCTTCCAGAGGGTGAGTGCTTAATTTAGCCTTAGGAGCAATTTTCAGATCTTTATTAAGTACACTTAAGTGACACTGAACCTTAAAAATACCTTTAGAATGTCCTACATTCGTCTTTTTTTGGACTCTATTAACTCTTCCTAATCTTCTTATTATTCTTCTGGATCTATTTTTTTATTGTTGTCTTTCCCTTCTGAAAAATGAATTGGGTTCTGCTGATGGCCTATAGGAGGTAGAGGGTTGTGGCCTATAAGGTCCACCAGAGGTTCCTTCTCCACCATCATCAGTATTAAAACAGAAATGCCTGAAGAAAGGTTATAATGAGACCACTCTGGATCAAACTATACAAGAGGTTGCAAATATGAACAGAGAATCATTGGTAGCTCCCAAGAGAAACAGGGAGAGCAGGATGTTCTGTCCTTTTTATTATAAATTTCTCAGTGCAACATTTCCAGGTTAAAGAGATTTTGAATAAGAGGTGGGGAATATTAAAATCAGGCCCAGTTTTAAGGAAGTTTTACCAGATAAACCAGAGGTGGTATTTAAGAGGGCTCCAAACCTGAGAAAAAGTCTAGCCCCTAATATGATTCTCCCAGAAAGGTTCCTCTGTTTTTCACAGAACAAAAAGGCTTTCATCCCTGCAACAGATGTGTGATATGCACTGTTAATGGTATTAGGACACAAAAAGTTTATAATTTTCCTCTTCAATTCCTAATAAAGAATTTTTAAACAATTCATTCATTTCCTGTGAATCTAGATACATAGTCTATTTATTTGAGTGCCCTTGACAAAAACAATACTAATATATACAGTATCTCACAGGAGTGAGTACACCCCTCACATTTATGTAAATCTTTTATTATATCTTTTCATGTGACAACACTGAAGAAATGACACTTTGCTACAATGTAAAGTAGTGAGTGTACAGCTTGTATAACAGTGTAAATTTGCTGTCCCCTCAAAATAACTCAACACATAGTGAGTACACCCCTAAGTGAAAATATCCAAATTGGGCCCAAAGTGTCAATATTTTGTGTGGCCACCATTATTTTCCAGCACTGCCTTAACCCTCTTGGGCATGGAGTTCACCAGAGCTTCACAGGTTGCCACTGGAGTGCTCTTCCACTCCTCCATGACGACATCATGGAGCTGGTGGATGTTAGAGACCTTGCGCTCCTCCACCTTCTGTTTGAGGATGCCCCACAGATGCTCAATAGGGTTTAGGTTTGGAGACACACTTGACCAGTCAATCACCTTTACCCCCGGCTTCTTTAGCAAGGCAGTGGGGTCATCTTGGAGGTGTGTTTGGGGTCGTTATGTTGGAATACTGCCCTGTGGTCCAGTTTCTGAAGGGAGGGGATCATGCTCTGCTTCAGTATGTCACAGTACATGTTGACATTCATGGTTCCCTCAATGAACTGTAGCTCCCCAGTTCCGGCAGCGCTCATGCAGTCCCAGACCATGACACTCCCACACAATGCTTGACTGTAGGCAAGACACACTTGTCTTTGTACTCCTCACCTGGTTGCAGCCACACACGCTTGACAACATCTGAACCAAATAAGTTTATCTTGGTCTCATCAGACCACAGGACATGGTTTCAGTAATCCATGTCTTTAGTCTGCTTGTCTTCAGCAAACTGTTTGCTGGTTTTCTTGAGCATCATCTTTAAAAGAGGCTTCCTTCTGGGACGACAACCATGCAGACCAATTTGATGCAGTGTGCGGCGTATGGTCTGAGCACTGACAGGCTAACCCCCCACCCCTTCAACCTCTGCAGCAATGCTGGCAACAGTAATACGTTTATTTCCCAAAGACAACCTCTGGATATGACGCTGAGCACGTGCACTCAACTTCTTTGTTCGACCATGGCAAAGTCTGTTCTGAGTGGAACCTGTCCTGTTAAACCGCTGTATGCTATTACCGCTGTATGCTAATACGTTTATTTCCCAAAGACAACCTCTGGATATGACGCTGAGCACGTGCACTCAACTTCTTTGTTCGACCATGGCAAAGTCTGTTCTGAGTGGAACCTGTCCTGTTAAACCGCTGTATGCTATTGGCCACCGTGCTGCAGCTCAGTTTCAGGGTTTTGGCAATCTTCTTATAGCCTAGGCCATCTTTATGCAGAGCAACAATTCTTTTTTTCAGATCCTCAGAGAGTTCTTTGCCATGAGGTACCATGCTGAACTTCCAGTGACCATTATGAGAAAATGAGAGCGATAACACCAAATTTAACACACCTGCTCCCCATTCACACCTGAGACCTTGTAACACTAGTGAGTCACATGACACCGGGGAGGGAAAATGACTAATTGGGCCCAATTTGGACATTTTCACTTAGGGGTGTACTCACTTTTGTTGCCAGCGGTTTAGGCATTAATGGCTGTGTGTTGAGTTATTTTGAGGGGACAGCAAATTTACACTGTTGTACAAGCTGTACATTCACTACTTTACATTGTAGCAAAATGTAATTTTTTTTAGTGTTGTCACATGAACAGATATGATATTTACAAAAATATGAGGGGTGTACTCACTTCTGTGAGATATTGTGTGTGTATATATATATATATATATATATATATATATATATATATATGTGTGTATGTATATGTGTATATATATATATATATACAGTTGCAAGAAAAAGTATGTGAACCCCTTGGGATTACATTGAGTTTTGCATGAATTGGGCATAAAATGTGCTCTGAACGTCATCTAAGTCACAACAATAGAAGAACACAGTCTGCTGAACATAATACTACACAAACATTAGATGTTGCCATGGTTTAATTGCACATAACATGTAAACATTCACAGTGCAGGGAGGAAAAAGTATGTGAACCTTTGGACTTAATAACTGGTTGACCCTCCTTTGGCAGCAATAACCTCAACCAAACGTTTCCTGTAGTTGCAGATCAGACCTGCACAACAATCTGGAGTCATTTTGGACCACTCCTCTTCACAAAACTGTTTCAGTGTAGCAATATTCTTGGGATGTCTGGTGTGAATCGCTCTCTTAAGGTCATGCCACAGCATTTCAATCGGGTTGAGGTCAGGACTCTGACTGGGCCACTCCAGAAGGCGCATTCTGTGCTGTTGCAGCCATTGTTTTGTTGAATTACTTGTATGCTTTGGGTCATTGTCCTGTTACATCAGCCATCCTCTGCGGAGCTTCAGTTGGCGGACAGATGGTCGTACGTTTTCCTGCAAAATGTCTTGATAAACTCTGGAATTCATTTTTCCATCAATGACAACAATCTGTCCAGGCCCTGAGGCAGCAAAGCAGCCCCAAACCATGATGCTCCCTCCGCCATGTTTCACAGTGGGGATGAGGTTTTGATGTTGGTGTGCTGTGCCTTTTTTTCTCCACACATAGTGTTGTGTTTTCTTCCCAAACAGCTCAATCTTGGTTTCATCTGTCCACAGTATATTTTGCCAGTAGTGCTGTGGAACATCCAGGTGGTCTTTTGCAAACTTCAAACGTGATGCAATATGCTTATTGGACAGCAATGGCTTCCTCCGTGGTGTCCTCCCATGTACTCCATTCTTGTTTCATGTTTTCCTTATTGTAGATGTGTCAACAAAAATGTTAGCATGTGCCAGAGATTTCTGTAGGTCTTTAGCTGACACTCTGGGATTCTTCTTTACCTCATGCAGCATTCTGCACTGTGCTCTTGCAGTCATTTTTACAGGACCACCATGCCTAGGGAGAGTATCAACAGTGCTAAACTTTCTCCATTTGTAGACAGTCTGTCTTACCGTGGACACGTGAACATCAAGGCTTTTGGAGATACTTTTGTAACCCTTTCCAGCTTCATGCAAGTCAACAATTCTTGATCGTAGGTCTTCTGAGAGCTCTTTTTTTTGAGGCATGGTTCACATCAGACAGTGCTTCTTGAAACCAGTAAACCCAAAACAGGTGTGTGTTTTTTAAGGGCAGGACAGCTGTCAGCAACACATCCAATATCATCACACTGATTGGAGTCAAGGTTGGCTCACTCCTGGCTCCAATTAGCTCTGGGAGAAGTCATTAAGCTAGGGCTTCACATACTTTTTTCTCCCTGCACTGTGAATGTTTACATGTTATGTGCAATTAAACCATGGCAACATCTAATGTTTGTGTAGTATTATGTTCAGCAGACTGTGTTCTTCTATTGTTGTGACTTAGATGACGTTCAGAGCACATTTTATGCCCAATTCATGCAAAACTCCACGTAATCCCAAGGGGTTCACATACTTTTTCTTGCAACTGTATATATATATGTGTGTATATGTGTGTGTGTATATATATATATATATATATATATATATATACCCTGGACCCCACCAACCTGAACAACTTAAGACCAATCTCCCAGCTCCCATTTACCTCTGAACTCTTAGGACACCTAGTCTACAATCGCCTGAGCTCCTACCTCACTGACAACAACCTTCTTGACCCTTTACAGTCTGGCTTTCGCTCACTACACTCCACTGGAACTGCCCTATTAAAACTCACTAATGATCTACTAACTGCTTAAACCAATGCCCACTACTCCGTACACTTACTACTCAACCTCTCTGCGGCTTTTGATACGGTTGACCATCCCCTCCTCCTCACAAAACTCCACTCTCTTGGCCTCCGAGACTCTGCTCTTTTCCTGGTTCTCCTACCTATTGCAGCGCTCCTTCAGCGTTACTTATAACTCTGGCTCCTCCTCTTCATTCCCTCTTTCTGTAGGGGTCCCTTAAGGTTCTGTCCTTGAGCCCCTATTCTTCTCCTTCTACACCTCCTCCCTTGGTCACTTGATAAACTCCCATGGCTTTAAGTACCATCTCTATGCTGATGACACACAAATCTATCTTTCTACCCCTCACCTCACCCCTTCAGTCTCCTCTTGCATTACTAACCTACTAAGTGACATATCGGCATGGATGTCACTCCACTTCCTCAAACTCAATCTTTCCAAAACTGAGCTCTTAGTATTCCCTCCAGCCCGTGCCCCCTCCCCCAACTTCTCCATCAAAATCAATAACACAATCATCAGTCCCTCCCCTCATACCAAGGTGCTAGGTGTAATCCTAGACTCCCATCTGTCCTTTCAGCCCCAAATCCAATTGCTGTCCAAATCTTGTAGACTTCACCTCCGCAACATCTCCAAGATACGCCCATTCTTAACCTCAAAAACCACTAAGCAACTTATTCACTCCCTTGTTATATCTCGCCTTGACTATTGTAACTCCCTCCTCATTGGCCTACCTCATCGCAGGCTATCCCCTCTTCAGTCTATCATGAATGCTGCTGCCAGACTCATCCACCTTACTAACCATTCTGTATCAGCCACCCCTCTGTGCCAATCCCTCCACTGGCTTCCCATTGCCCAACGGATAAAATTAAAAACATTAACAATCACATATAAAGCCATTTATAACTCTACCCCAAATTACATCAGCAATCTTGTCTCCAAATATCACCCAAACCGTACTCTCCGCTCCTCATAAGACCTCCTGCTCTCTAGCTCCCTTGTCTCCTCCTCCCATGCTTGTCTCCAGGACTAATCCAGAGCTTCCCCCATCCTCTGGAACTCTCTACCCCAATTTATCAGACTATCACCTACTCTGCTCACTTTTAGGCGATCTCTGAAAACCTATCTCTTCAGCGAAGCCTATCCTGTCCTCAGCTAATAATGGAATATTCTACTCTTCCTACCAGTCCATCCCCCAGAGTTATTACCTTTTGTACCGCTAACCCCTCCCTCCTAGATTGTAAGCTCCAAGGAGCAGGGCCCTCATATCCCTCTTGTATTGAACTGTATTGTTGCTGTATTTTCTCCCTTTATATTGTAAAGCGCTGAGCAAACTGTTGGCGCTATATAAATCCTGTATAATAATAATATATATACATTTTTGGTAATACCTCTCTTTAACGTATTTTTAGATTTTGCAGTCCATGAGTATGATTCAATACAGTATTTTTTATTATATGCGATGTGGAGCCTATCCGGACTCCTTTACTCTTAATTTTTTTTTTTACTTCTTATATTTTTCACATTTTCCAGTTTTTCTATTATTGTATAAAATAATTTCAAAACAGGTATAGTGTATATATAGATTTTTTTTTTACTTGGTAATGATGTATATAACTTTTTGAAACAGAATATAGAATTGTATAAACTTTTGAATACCTATTTATTTCCACATAAGTATGGTTGCTTGAAACGGTAAACAGAGGCTCCTGAGGATGCTCGATCATGTGAAACTGCATTGAGCTTAGCTGTAACTGCCAGAGGTCATGCTGCCATTCCCTGCTTGACCGGTTAGCTCCATATGTAAGTGTGGCAAGCGGCATTTGTAACATTGCTTGGTTTTTATTTGGAATGTTTTTTTATACTGTATTTACATTTTGAGTCCCCATAAAATTACTGCACTATGAGAATTTATTTTATTCTTGGTGGTTCTTTGTGAATGCGAATATTTGTACAGACACCTGGTGGAGCAGAGGAGATCAGTGTTACCATACTATGGTGTTGATTTACTAAAGGCAAACAGGCTGTGCACTGCAAGTGCACCATAAGTGCACCTGCAAGTGCACTTCAAGTTCACTGCAAGTGCAGTTGCTTTAGATCCAAGGGGAAGCTGTGAAATGATGCAAAGCTGTGCTGATTTCTTTTATTCAATCATGTGCAAGCAAAAATGTTGCATTTTTCCTTTCAGTGCGCTTGCAGTGCACAGCCTATCTGCCTTTAATAAATCAACCCCTACCTGTGAAGAGAGGAGTCCAGGATGAATCTAATCATCTAATAAGAGCGTATTGATGTTCTATCTTTAGACATCATATCTTTGTGGTGAGTTTGTAATCTTCCTATACAGTGAAGGATATGGGCAATGTTTTTGACATGAACACACACACCCACAGGTTGAACTGTATGGACTGGTGTCTTTATTCAACCTTACCAACTATGTAACTATGACACTAATTATATGTCACATATCATTTATTGAGCGCCACCATAATTTTTTGATTTTCTGTTGGCATGTTCTATATTATTACCTATTGCATGCAGCTATTTTATAGTGTTAGCACTGACTTTATTATTTTAGTCAGTTTTGCCAAAAGCACTTGCTTGAAGTAATTGCTGCCAGAGGAGGTTAGACCAGCTATTAACTCCAATGGTTCACTTACTTTTTCCTCCACCACCATGAATGTTTAATTGGTGTGTTCAATAAAGATATGAAAAATTAGAATTGTTTATGTGTAATCAGCTGTGTTTGTCTATTGTTGTGAATTAAATCAGGATCAGATCACATGTTACAGCAAATTACTGCAGAAAACCAGTATGGTTGATATGTGAACCAAGACTCTAGAACAAAGGATTATAGATCATACAGTAGATGGTTGGATGACTTATTTTCCTGTAATTCTGGGAAGTTCATATTTAGCAACAGATAAATGGAAAATATCACATACCTATTGATTGTTTCCATAAAGGAATCCATTGACCCCCTCAGCCATCAATAGTATTTGAAAATGTTAGAGTATAGATCTAGGTTTGCCCCAGGTATTGTTAAATTCACTTACTGTTGATTGATGCACTACTACCACTGGAAGTCTGTTCTAAGCAACAAGTATTTTTTCAGCAAAATAATACTTTTGAAGGTTAGGTTTGAAATTTCCTTCTACTAGTTTAAGATCATGACATGTTCTTGATCTTAGCTTTATATTGAACATACTACCATCCTGAACCTTAATGTATTTAGATAACAATCATGGCCATCTTTCCCTTCTTTCCTCAGGACTGAACATATTGCATTCCTGCAGTCTCTCCTGGCGTGTTTTTATGCTTCAGACTTTTCCAAATTTTTCTTGCCTATCTCTGGACTCATCATATCCTATCAATATCTTGATAAAAAGGGTCTACAGAAATGGGCATTGAGATCTAGATAAAGATCTATATAGGGGAATTAGGACCTATTTCATCCTGCTGTGGATCCTTCTACTGATAAACCCTGAGATACAATTTTTTTTTTTCATTTTTAGATTTTAAAGTTTAATATACATCAGTTAGAACAACATTCAACAAAGCAAAAAAGAAAACAAGACAAGACAAATCAACCACCAGTGACTAATACTGTAGTTAATCATTCTGAAAGGCTAAATACTTGTAGCATTATCCCCTTAGGAGTCGCTCAGTTATTTTCAGGCTCCCTGTCATTCTGGACCCCACTCTGAAAGCCCAACCCCTGCTGACACCACAGTACTCTTCTGACCAGAGTAAATTATCACCAGAAAATAGACTCGTACACAGATTAGCGTGAACTGATATTTTGTTTACATTAAACTTTGCTGTGAGCACGGTAAAACAGCATAAAGCTATATGTGTGTACGTAATGGAAATGATCACTCTTAGCAACTCTAAGCAAGGAAAACAACACATACAGCAAAATCTCAGTCAGCACTGGTAGGCCTGATATTCAGAAGTTAACCCAGAGCCTCAATGTTTTTAATCCCCAGTGAGCAAGGGAAACTATAAAAGAGTAAATATAGCTCATTTCAGGCTCTCAGGATCTGATGACAAGGTTTAAATCTGAGATAGAAAAAGAGCTTGTTAATTAAGGTAGTCAATGACCCTCAAATGCAGTGAATAATCTTCTGCATGGTCATTAGGGCCCAGTTGGTGCACAACAGAGATTCAGAACTTTTAAGTGTAAGAAAGAAAGTTGGCAGTTCCTCAAAAGATAAGTACAAGAAAGATGCCAGTACTATTCCTTTAAGAGACACTTGACTAGGATGGAGTCCCGTAAATGTACTAAGCAGGATGCAAATTTCAATCAAAATTAGAGGTTGTTAGAAGCACTTGCTGGCAAGGGGAAACGCCTCTCTGGACTGCAGTAGCCAATGGTAATGGTGAAAAGCATTCCTTTAAAATAGTAGGCTGGTGGCTAAAGGAATAATGATGTGGTCTGACCTGCAGAGGGAATGCACTGCAGTCAGCTCTGATGACTGAAGTATACTGAGAATGTGTTCAGTAATAGGCCGGGGGAACTAGGTCACAACATGCGTCAACTATATTAAATGTCCTCAACTGTGTGTAAGAAAATTGGTAGATTTGAAGGGAATGTCAGTGTTCACTTGTTTGGCTGGTGTATGGGACTCTCTCACCAGATCTTGGGCATCAATCAGGTCCCGACAGTCTCTCACTCTCTGCAGATAGGGGCCCCCCAATAGTTCTGTATGTAAATGCCCCTGCCCAAATGCCAGCTCCTCTGGAAAATGTAGTCCCCTGATACATTGCTCCCCAACAAAGTCCTGCGGTTCAGCATACAAAGTCCATGAGGCTGTTCTACAGAGTGTGAGTAACACAGAATTGCAGAACACTGCCATCTTGTGTTTCTCTTATCATTCTGAAACTCGCATTATAGCAGTGTGTTGCATACTAAAATTGGTCCCAAAAGGCCTATAGATCTTAATTTTTTAAGCATCTCATCTTTTGGTCTTCTCCCAGCTCTGAGTATACAAAGGAGCATTGGGGAGCTCGTGTCCATAATGGGCATGGTATTGACACAGCCCCAGATGATCCACACTGGCTCACAATTGATATGATCTAGAAATATTTAGACAGAATAAAGGTGAATAAAGCACCTTGACAGGATGGCATACACCTATGGGTACTTAAAGAATTGAGCTCTGTCATTTCAAAGCCATTGTTTCTAATTTTTAGGGACTCTTTAATGACTGGTATAGTACCACTGGAGTGATGTAAGGCCAATGTGGTGCCTATATTTAAAAAGGGGGCAAAAGCTTTACCAAGTAATTATAGACCTGTTAGTTTAACGTTTATAGTTGGGAAGATACTGGAGAGTTTAATAAAAGTCCACATAGATGAGTTATTGCTAGAAAAAATATTTTAAGCAACAGGCAGCATGGATTCATGAAAGACAGAAGTTGTCAAACAAATCTGATTTCTTTTTATGAGGTAAGCAAAACCTTGGACAGAGGGGTGGTGGTGGACTTGGTATACTTGGATTTTGCAAAAGAATTTGACACAGTTCCCCACACATGGCTAATGTGTAAGGTAAAGTTTGCAGGCTTGGAAAAATCTGGAAGTAAATGGATAGAAAACTGGCTAAAAGATCGTATTCAGAGAGCACTGGTTAATGATTCATACTCTGAATGGTCTAGGGTTGTTAGTGGTGTACCCCAAGGTTCAGTGTTGGGACCCTTACTTTTTAATATATTTATAAACGATATAGGGTCAGGGTCTCCAACTTACAAGCTGACCTCAATGCACTGTTTAATTGGGCAACTATGTGGTTTAATGTTGATAAATGTAAGGTTATGCACTTGGGGGCTAAGAATATGCATGCATTATACATACTAGTGGGGTACAACTGGGGGAATCAATGGTGGACAAGGATTTGGGAGTTCTGGTAGATCACAAGCATGCAATGCCAAGCTGCGGTTTCTAAAGCGAGCAAAATCTTCTCTTGTATTAAAAGAGGTATAGACTCCAGAGAGAGAGATATCATATTACCCCGGTACAATTCATTAGTAAGACCTCATCTGGAATATGCTGTTCAGTTTTGGGCATCAATTCACATTAAGAACATTGGGGAACTGAAGAAAGTACAGAGAAAGGCAACCAAACTGATAAGAGGCATGAAGGAGCTCAGCTATGAGTAAAGATTAGAGGAACTGAATTTATTCCTTTGAGAAGAGGAGATTAAGGGGGGATATGATCAACATGTATAAATACATCAGTGGTTCATATAGTGAACTCGGTGTAAAGTTATTCACCTTGAGGTCATCACTGAGGACAAGGGGGCACTCTTTACGTCTAGAGGAAGATAAATGGAATCTCCAAATACAGAAAGGGTTCTTCATAGTAAAGCCTGTGAAAATATGGGATGACTCCATCAAGAGTTGGTTCTGGGCAGCTCAGTGGATTTGTTTAAAAAAGGCCTGGATTCTTTCTTGAATACACAGAATATAACTGGATACTAACATTTATAGGTAAAGTTGATCCAGGGAATAACCGATTGCCAATCGGGGGATCAGGAAGGATTTGTTTCCCCTGCAGGAGCAAATTGTATCATGCTGTGCTGGATTTTTTTGCCTTCCTCTGGATCAACTGTGGATGTAGGATTCTAACTTTTTTTTTTTTTTAATGATTGAACTGAATGGACTTTTGTCTTTTTTCAGCCAGATTAACTATGTAACTATGGTTTAGAGTCTATATGGTTTCTCTATAAAACAATCCCAGATCCAATCCAGAAACAGAATTCAATTATACAACATAGTTTAGTAAATAATTATGTCCTCTTGTTTTTTAATGCCTATGTCAATCAGAGATAGTAGAAGTGGAATTTGTCCAGCATCTCCTGATGTTATTAGAATTGGAAAATACACCTTTGTTAGCATATGTGGACTTAAAAGGGTATGGCTGGCCATACATTATACAATTTTCTCATACAATTTTCCTTTACATTTACCAAAACCATATACAGTATTATGAGGTCAAACCTGAAGTTGTGAACCTGTAGTGTGAGTGGAATTAATTTCTTCCAAGATAGAACAGTAAGCTGAGCAACATTCAAATCACTATAGATGAAATTAGATTACCAACCAAACCTAATAGACAGATATTAAGGAGTGAATGAGATGGTGGTAAGTGATCTAAATCACTTCTTGCAAGTAGAGTTGTATGGTGGGACATTCTCATAAAATAGGCATAAAATCCATCTGGACTTGAGAGCATCCCCAGCATACAGATGACTGGCCAGGATAAATTTTAGCAAGTATAGCTGGAATGAAGTAAACACTATGTAGAAATTTATAATGAATTAATTGATCTCTGGCTGGGCCCAGTGTTATAAAAGGGTACTCCCACATCCCATCTCAATCATCTCCAATTTTAAATATGTTATTGCTCTTTTTTGCTTCATATACTATATAATGTTATAGCCTTCCCATACCTCTGCAGAGGCCTTTTGTCAGTTAATTAAGATGTACCTCATGTATTTGCAGGGTGGCGGGTGTGCTTCACTTCATCAAAAAATGGGGAAGATGTGGACTTTTCCAAAGTGCAATATGAGGAGAAACCGAGGTGGGTATACTTAGACCTATGCCATGGAGAATTTTAAAGAACCTTATGGATTTTCATGGAAAGGATCTGTGTGTGTGGGGATTTACCAAGTGACACACATGAGACCCCACTACCTCTAAGAAAATAGCAGTATCATCTTTAGGAGAGGTCAGACATCATTTAACAAACACCATTTGTCTAGCTACAAAAAATTTGTAGAGATTGGAGATGGCCAGTCCTCTCTCCTGCCACAGTTGTTGTAAAACTAGCCTAGGTAACCCTCCTGCCACAAAAAAGTTTGAGAGAAATCTATCAATTTTCCAATCACTCGTACATTTTTGCAAAGAAGCCTATTTTCAGAATGACCTGACCCCCACTTAGCATTTTGCTAAGCAGAATGGCAGCTAAAACCAATGACATGAAATGATCAGGATTGCGGGAGTAGCTTCTAGTCGTGCTTGTCTGTGCTTACATCCTGGCCACACCCCTGCACACCCATCCCCACTGCCTGGTCACAATGTTTGCTTACTTTGCAATTATATCATTTGCAATCAGAAATAAATAGAACAGAAGCTTTATGGTACACCACTAGCATCTACTGTAGCTGCTATTACTAATAAGCTCTGTTTACAACCACACTCTAATAGCTATCCTTTTAGAGTTACGCCCTAGCCTTTACCACTTCTTTATAAGTTCATTATGTGGCACTGTTTCAAAAACCTTGCTAAAACCAAGATAGTCTATGTCCACAGCATCACCCTGGTCCAAAACATTTGTTATATAGTCAAATATTTCATATTAGTCCGACATGATTGCCCAGTATAGCCAGCCATGCCACAGCAAGTTGTTTTTTTCAAAGATGTTCTTGTGGATAGGTAAAATATTAGTTGTCTGCCAGTCATGGAAAACTTCTCCTGGTGGAAGAGATACAATAAAATGATCAGTTAGTGGTCTAACTACTACACTTCAAAGTTCTCTTAGAACTGTTGGATAAATATCCAATGGACTTTATTAAACTTTAAGGGAGTCAGTTCATCTACTATCTCTGCCTATCACATATCTGGTGAAGACTGAAATGTTGTGGCACCTGTCTTGTACCTCCTGTCTAACACTCCTGAAGATGGAGACAGAAAGTGTGAAAGCACAGAGTGGCAGGAGTGCCGGAGTAGATGACTGGAGTTATCCACTTCTAGGTGGGTTGTGCTGAAAGTTGCAGTCCTCAGGACAGGATGATTGTTAGGTTCCTACCGGTGGTAGCCTCTAGCGTTCCACAGACCGGAGTCCCCCAAGGCGCAGAATCTAAGTCCCAACCTGCTTGTTCACCAGGGCCCCTGATGGTGGGGATGGATTTGGAGCAGGCCGAGACCAGGTCGCGGCCCCTGGGTTCACCCAGGTGCGGTAGAAGCACCACTGGAGGTGTATAGCAGGTGAGAGTCTGATGTGAGGAGGTAACAAGAGCAGCGTCGGGCAGGCCGGGTCGGTAATGGTGGAGGCAGCGTAGTACAAAATCAGTAGGCAGAAGGATAAACAGGTCACAAGCCGGGGTCGGTACCAGGAGATCAGAACGTGCAGGGTTAAGCAAGAGAATGGTCAGACAAGCCAGGGATCAGGACAGGAGACAGACAGCAAATCAGGGTCAGGCAGGGTCGGCAACAAGACAATCTTCAATACAGGAACTCAGGACACAGGTAAGACCATACGGCAATGAGAGTCAGACCTGACCTGTTTTAAATAGGGCGCCCTGCGCCCTGATTGGTGCCAGGCTTGCGTCCACGAGTGCATATGCGTGAGTGCGTATGCGCGAGTGCCGCTGCAATTGCGGGTGCCCTGGTCCCAATGCTTGCACGCTAGTGCGACTGGGCACACCGCGCATGCGCAGACTCGCGGCCAACACTGGGGTCCCTGACAATGGTGAAACACCTGGGCACAAGATCAGAAGACAGAAGTGGAGCAGATGTCAGCAACAGCCAGGTGGCAAGGGACCAAGTTTGCAGACAGAGCAAGTCCACAACACAGGTCAAAGATAGTAACAGCTGGTCAAAGCAGTGCAAGATCAGCAGGCAAAGACAAGTCCAGTAAATAGCCCATGGTCAGAATAATCAAATGAACATGTAGAAGCAGGAGCAGGGGCGAAGTCCAGGGTAAATCTGGTGGGTGCCAAAGCAGTGGATCAGGACTCAGAAACACAGGAACAAGCTGAAAACCATTCAGCAACTTTAGTGACAGATTAGTTTAAATAGGCCACTAGGTGACAATTGCGCATGCTAATTGCTATGCACAGATGCACATGTGCGAGTGCATGCACACACAAGAGCACAGTGAAATGGAATAGTAAAATTAACATTGTCCTTTGCTTAGAAGTATGAGCGCGTGTGCAAAGTGCATTTGCATGAGAATAGGTCCACAGTGGTTTCCTGGTGCTAGCGATCCGGTTTACCTTACACTGCCTCTAGAAACCCTGAAAACGAACCCTCACTGCTAGAACCAATACGGTCCTAAAGTTTGGGTTTTTATTTTAGCATCATTCAGAGAAGACTGAACAGATGTATTGGAATAAATGGTTGGCTACATCCAGGGGCGGACTGACAACTCATGGGGCCCCCGGGCAATAGGGGATCATGGGGCCCCTGTGTCCTTGCCCAAACTCAAAAAAGCCTATGAAAAAGGTACCAGGGGCATCTCATGGGGCCCCCTACTGATCATGGGCCCTCGGGCAGTGCCCGAGTTTCCAAATGGTCAGTCCGCACCTGGCTACATCATCGTCTCCCTGAAGAACAAATATTGTACCCAGTTTTAATTTTTTGTGATCCCAGAGTATCTTTTCTTCTTGCTATTTAAATTTTTATTTTTTTTTCTTTGTTAATGTCACTCTTGCTGTAGCACATCATACATAATCCCCTCAAAATGCATACCAGACCCTTTGAGTCTAAAATGGATTTTAGGGGGTACCCCGAACAAAAAATACAAAGAAAAATGCATGCCCCCCCAAGGAAATCTATGGGGGGGGTACCTTTGCCAGGTGTGTTGTGAAATTTTAGTCAGGCCACACTCTTACAGTGAACAAAAGAAGTGTTTATTCACATCATACACGTGCATGGGCAGGTCCAAGGGAGGACTGGCCAACAGTTGCTATTTTACAATCATTATTTATACTGTGTAGGAGGCACAAATGTGGTTGGTCAACATTGTTAGATGCCACCATATCTAATTTGGAATAAATGACCAAGTATGGCATGTCACATTATAACTAGACAATAAGCAAGGTGCAGGGCAACTTTTGACATATGTTCCCAAATGGTCATGTCATAAAACATTCTTAGCTTGCTTGTTTTAGCTACTTAAAAAGGCTCTGATGAGTTCACGACTCAGGTTTGAACCATAATGTTTAAAGCAGTAGTTACAGTATAGTTATGTATTTATTTGATATCTAAGGCCTAATTCCTTGACAGGTGGTACCCCTCTATCCACGCTGATAAGAATTAAGGGCCTCTGCCTCACAACCCTGCCAGGTGTTTGTGAGGATCTGTGCGTGAAGGATTATCAAAATCTGGAATTAGCAATAAGGGGAACCCAGATACCAGTCGAGACATGTCTAGTCTATTCACTTCACACCCACTGAATGACAGGGTAAGCAGATGGCAGCTGTTATACTTGGCGGAAGTGGAGCAATCGCACTAGATGTGTCTTGGCGAGCTGCGTTTTTTTTCTTTCAGTAGACATCAGACATTGTGATTACGTCATTGAATTATTTGATTGGTGGTGGATGTACATTGTGGGGCATTTTTCAAAATTTAAAGACTTGTCAAAAGCCATCTTTGTTTTGTACTTACACTTTACATATTTTTTGTGAATGAGTAGGAGTGTTATGTACCCCTAATTCATTCAAAAAGGGAGGGCGGTATCTGGGTATCCCCCTATCATTAAAGGGAGCTTCAAGATTCCGATGAACCCCCTACCCACATCCCTCACAACCACTGAGACAGGGTTGTTTGGCAGAGACCCCTGTCTTCATCAAAAAACGGACATGGTGCTTTGCCCCATGTTAAGGTCATCCTTCTTAAAATTCATAGCAGACATGAAGTGCCTAGTATGAATTATGGGGGAAACCCCCAAGCCGTTTTCTTTGTTTAACTGTTTCCACGCCGCCCTATAGTAGAAGTACGCAAAATCACGTATATAATTGTGATTTGCATTTCCCTACCCTTGCCACCATTCGTGGCTAGGCATGTCAATCACCTGGTCCCGGCTGGAGATTCCCCATCAGCACCCGGTGATCGCCATACAAAGCTGACAGCATGGACATGCTGCTTTGTATTTCTCCGCACAGCAGAGGTATACAAAACAGCATGCCTCCCTAGAAAAACAGCACACAGTAAAACACACGCAGCACACAGTTAACCCTTTGATCACCCAAAAGTTAACCCCTTCCTGTCCAGTGTCATTAGTACAGTGTCAGTGCTTTTTATTAGCACTGATCACTGTATTAGTGTCACTGGGGATGTCAGTGACAGTTAGTCAGTTCCAACCCAGTGTCAGAATGCCCGCAGTCCAGCTATAAGTCGCTGATTGCTGTCATTAATAGCAAAAAAATTCCAGTATACATACCACCATTTGTAAATGCTATAACTTTCACGTAAACCAATTAATTTACACACATTGGAATTTTTTTGAGCAAAGACATGTAGCAGAATTCATTTTGGCCTAAATTTATGACAAAACGTGATTTTTAAAATGTTTTCAGTAAAACCTGTGAAGGATTCAAGGAGTAGGAAAGGCATTAAGACCCTCCCAGGTCATTCCAAGGAGAGAAAGAAATATTCATTTGTTAAACCCCTGGTATCTAAAAGCAGCAAAACAATGCTTCATGAAAGAAGAGGAAAGACCGTGTGCCTCCCATTTTATTTATTCAAGCCACCTTAGTTATGTTTACTCTGTCAGACATGTTGAGAACTGATTGATGGCATCATAAGCTTGAAATGCTTTGCAAGCCACTCAGTGCTCTTTGATACAATAGTACTGGTGAGAATCTTGTAGATGCCCTTTTAATGACTTTGGACTAGCCAACCCTCGTGACCTGGTAAGGATATGTTTGTGGTTGTTATCAAGCTCCAAGTGTTCTTGAGAGAAAGAACTAGCAATAGGTAATGTCTCAGTTATGATCTATTGTTTACTTCTGGGTAGCCAATAAAATAGAACAAATTTCAGTTCTCTGCAGGGCAGCAGGTCTAACATGAAACTAGAAGACAGAGTAATTTATCCTGACTTGTTGTAATGCAGACATATTGCCTTTCCCTAAAGTGGTTCTATAGTTTAGCAGTCTTAACCTTAATGCATTCCCTGCATTAAAGTGGCTGTAAAGGTGTAAGGTTTTTTACCATCATGCAATGTATGCATGAAGGTAATAAACCTTCAGTGTGCAGCGGTCCCCCCAGCCCCCCCAATACTCACCTGAACCTGATCTCAGTCCAGCAATACTCACAGGAGACTTGGTCTCTCCCTCCTCATTGGTTTGGACACAGCAGCAGGAGCCATTGGCTCCCACTGCTGTCAATCACAGCCTGTGAGGAGGGATCGGGGGAGGAGGCGGAGCAAAGTGCCGCTCTGCTGTGTCTTATGGACGCACAGAGCGGGGCTTGGGAGAGAGCACATACCAGTGCCCTCATAGCAAGCAGCTTGATATGGGGGCACTGCTCAGGAGGGTGGAGCCAGAAGCGCCAGCGGGAGACCCGAGAAGAGGAGGATCGGGACTGCTCTGGGCAAAACCACTGCACACGATAGGTAAATATGACATGTTTGTTATTTTTTTAAAAGGAAAAAAAAGCCTTTAGTATCGCTTTAAGTTAAAAAAAACTCCCCAATAACTGTTCCCCTCCCTCCAAACACTTACCTGAGTCCTGTCAGCGATCCAGCGCTGTCCCGGCTGCAACTCTTCTCCCTTCACCTCCTGGTCTCACAGGAGACATAGGCAGTAGTGGGAACCAAGAGCTCCTACTGCTGTCAGTCAAATCCTGTGAGGGGATAATGGGAGGCATAGCTGAGCCGAGCTGTGTATGTCTAAGGACTCTAGTAAACAGATGCCAAACATGTCAAGATTTAAAATTGCACACGTCCATGAAATTTAAGTACCTTAAAATCTCCACAGACAATGCTTTAAAAGATTTTACAGGTTACCAGTTTAGAGTTAAACATGAGCTCTGGTGCTAGAATGATTGCTCTCACTCTGATGTTCAAGCTGATATTCCACATGTGTGGTGCAATCACTGTTTACATATGCTTGTGGGACCTACATTTGCAACATGTAGCAGAATACATTCTGGCCTAAATATATGAAGAAATTTGATTTTATTGGATAGGTTTTATACCAACAATGAGAAATACCATTTTTTTTGTTTTTATAATATAAAATTAAAAAAAACAGTGGTGATCAAATACTACCAAAAGAAAGCTCTGTTTGTGTGAAAAAAAAAAATATATAAATTTCATTTGGGTACAGTGTTGCATGGCCAAGTAATTGCCAGTTAATGTAGCACAGTGCTTAATAGCGAAAAAAATGCCCTGGTAATGAAGTGGGTAAAGCCACCTGGAGGTCAAGTGGTTAAACTCAGTTTCCTAATTCTGACTCCTGTTGACTCTGCTTTGCCCTTGACTATGATTACTGTCTGCTGCCTGTCCCAAGCATCTGCCTGTCTTTGATCACATTCACGTTTCTTGATTTTGTACTTTACATTCTGACACATTTACTTTTTGCATTGATCAGAAAACCACTAGGTCTAGTGAGATGAAAAAAAGTATTCTTCTTCTTCTTTTTTTTTTTAACGACCTACTCTTGACTTTATCACTCTGCTTAACGTATATGGAGCACTGGGCATGAAACAGACCATAATTTTCCCCTCATAACTCCCACTGGTCTGAATGAATTTCAGAAGTCCTTGAAAAATAGTACAGATTGAGTTAGGCAGCCCGCAGATGATTCATGTTTTTTTGTCTAACCTGCGGATTGAGCGAAAAAAAAAAAGACTAAATTCCCCCACAAACACATTCAATGTGGATGGAGGAATCAATATGAATGAGAGACTCCCCCACTGTTAGAATATACTAATCAGTGATGATGGCTATAGCTGGTGGCACTGATTGAGCAGACATTTTCAAACAGGCCGATTTTACAGACGTCAATAGATAGATGGAGTTCTGTACCACCACCCTGCCCATACTTGGATTGAAATTCTGCCTGTCCCTCCTTAACCGGATAAATTTCGATCCATGTATGGCTGGCTTTAAAGTGTAAACCATCCTTTAAGTCCATTCTATTTTGGTGTGGTTGATGTTTTGTGAACAGTCGGTGGATCCTGCTACATACAGTATACACCCTAAATAAATACACATTATTTACTGTTTTCCCCTTCAAAGTATTTAGAATTCTATAAAGAAAATCATGGGATTTACACACAGTGTACAAGTTACTCTCCCGAATTATCTCACCGTCGCCCAATCGTTTGCAAGCAAAAATGTTTTTTTTTTAATTTTCTCTGCATGTGATTGTGTATTCTTTCCAAAATGAAATTGCTGTATTTACTAGGCTCTAGGGAAAAATTCTCTTGCAGAGTGAACAGCCAATTTGCCTTTAGTAAATCAACCACAATGTGCTGAAAAACATTATTTTTACGCTTCACATAGAACTTCAGCTGTACTTCTGTCACTGTTTAAAGCAGAAATCTAGCTAACTGGACTAACAGGAAAATCCTATGAAGTGCTACAACCTGCTAGTTACTGAACAATGAGTATTTTGTTGAACTGCACCTCTAAATAGCTAATGTTATGCACTTCCAAAAACAACTGTATTTTGGTGCCCTAATAAATAATATTTCAGATAATTATTTTGTAAAACACTTTGCAAATTGTTGGGTTTATATAAATTCTGTATTATAATATTAATAATGACCATGTAGTCTATCTGAAGATTTCTACTGACCTTGTTGGGCTCTCATCAGCTGACTTTAACCTACCAGGTTATATTACCAAAGAGATATCCTATCTCCCATCATCATCTGTCTCTAATTCTAACCTGTCAACATGTTTAAAAAATATATGCTAGGTCATAGTATTGCAGCATCCAGATATTTCTTTTGTGTCCAAGTGCTCAGTTGTCTAAGTGTTATGGTTTCATGGAAGAATACCAGCAAATACATCAGGAGTAAGGCCAATGCTGCTAGATCACAGGATGGTTAATGGAGATAGAGAACACGGTGTTGCATCAGAGGGATTTACGTGGATAATCTTGCTTAGCCGTGTTCCTTCTAAGTAAAGCAGTCTTACAATTTAGTACTGAAGAGATAAGACTAAAAGCTGTGCTCCAGGCAATCAGATAAATAAACAGATGATATTCCTTTATGCAAAGTGTCTTACTTGCCAAAAAACGTGTAGTTCAGGCCATTGAGTCTTGTGAGCCAATCATCCTTGCCAGAAAGTATAGCCAGGTTAGCAACCTCAACATTTTTGCACTACAGCAAAACTATACAGTTTGGTTTCCAACCTACCCCTAGCCTGCTAATTGGACAGTGAAGAAGCATCACCAAAATGAGTTAAAGTGGAACTTAAACACTCCTATCCTTTTCAGCCAAGGATCCTGTCATCTTGGCCTCTGTTTTGATTTGCAACTGTCATGGTGCTTCACTTGGGATCAGTTATAACACCTCCAATTTGATGGTTCGACAGTTTGGTTGACAGCACAAACGAATGTGACAGCATTCCTGGCATGCTGGGAATGTAACTGTTTTTGAAACTGTTAAATCGATGGGTTTAGTTTAACTTTCAAGTTTTACTTTTATCATTCAATCAACATTCTCCCTGTCAGCAAGTTCCATGTTGTTAAATGGACTGCACTGTACAATGCAGTAGAGCTGTGATTGGCCCACAATTCTAAGGCTCCAAGTGTCCATGTACACTATATCGTTTACAGTCGTTTACATGCTGCTGAATGTTTGGCGGCCATTTTTTACCTCTATGTACCTTCAGCAGATCGAATCTGGTGTTTCAAACTGTTGTGTAATTATCCCCTGGTGTATTGGTGAATTCTGACATGTAAGTCTGCTGCTTTTAATAAAGGTGTGTTTTGCTTGGTATTAACCTCAGCGCCCTGCTTTTTGCTATTTCTCGCAAAAACCTGCCAAACAGGACATAATGGGTTAATACTAGCGTGCTGCAAAGCAATGCAAACATGTAATTTAGGACTGCCCTGTACAGGACAGTGGATAAGAGGGTACCAGGCCAGTAGAAGGGCCCAGGCACATGGGTGAATTGGATGTGGGATAGGAGATCTGATCCCCTGTGTGGCTCTCTCTGCAGCAGCTGAAAGCTGGCTTCTTGTCTTCTCCCTCCCGCCAGCTTTCAGCTGCTGCAGAGAGAGCCATGCAGGGGATCAGATCTGTACCCATCACCCTCCCTGTGTACCACATGTTTCCTCCTGTGTGCCCCCACCCCCACAGTGCTGCCTGCTTCCCTCCTTTCCTCCCACTGGCAACTGCAAGCACACAATAGGATCCTTCAGGATGGAGAGTAGGGGAGGGATACAGATCACTCACTGTGTTCATTCATAACTGAAGCATAATAAACTGTGTTTTTTCTTTTTGAGGGATGTCCCCTGTCAGGTTGGCTGTATGGGGCCCCATGGTTTCTAAAAGTTGTCCTGGCCCTGTTTGTCAGTAAGGTAAATGTAACCTCGGTCTGCAATGCTGATGGTGGCAGGTTCACTGTGCCTGCTGCTCTTGCATTCACAGGAGACTTTTACACTGACACAGCTGATGGGAGGAGACTACTGTTATTGTGGAACTGTGCAGCCAATGTCAAGCCTACATTCTACCAATAAGAATGCACACATGATGTGGACTGTAAGGATTGTGGGAGGTGTAGTTCTGACAGACTGAGCTAGTTTGGTGAGCAGAAAAGAGGAGAATGTGAATCCCACAAGGAACAGGGGCAAAAGGAGAGGTGGTTTCCTGCTGTTTTCTCGGACTGAGGGGAAGAAGTTTTGTAGGCTGTCTCTGAGAGGACTGTGTACACTTTTCACTGCTGGTAGACAGCTGCACCTGAGAGGGATAGAGGCTACAGACATCTGAGGACATTGGAGAGAGCTACAGGTGTTGGTAAAGCTTGCTGCCTGACCTAAGGGGGAAGGAAGTACCGACACAGACCAGCTGTATTACATCCAGTATTCAGAGGGAAACCATCTGCTAATAGAAGAAGTTGGTGAGAGGCCTCTGGCCAAATCTGCATTACATCTTGCTAAAATAGGGACAGTATTGTCAAGAAATACAGTGGCAGTACCTGCATCAGTACTTCAAGGAGCAGTAAACTGAGTGCTCCAATATAAGAGTTGGGCCCCAATGAGAAGTAGAGTAGTACATATTGACTGCTGAACGCTTATAGTTGTATAATTCCCCCTAGTTAGGATTGCCTGGTATAAGGTTTAGGAGGGTCTATGCTTTATATTAATTATTGCTTCTGCAGCATATGTCCTCTACTGTTTATCCATTGGCAGTTTATTTCTCCTACTGTTTATCCATTTTACAAGAGTGGTGACTCCATTCTGTGGGGCCACAGAGGTGGTGATTGGTTCCTACCGCTTCACTTCCTGTGTCCAACAGGAAGAGAGGACAGAATACACTGATGGTCTGTGGTTGTTTGGGGCGTGCATCCCATCGGCCCATAGACATGACAGCACATGACCCATTTATGTGTTTCCTTCGCGAGACCAGTGACTTTTTTATGCGGGGCCATAGCAATGTTAACTTGTTCCCACCACATCACTTCCAGTTGTTAACTTCTGGTCCATGGCTGGTCGGAGTTAGTGTCCCAGCAGCCCGCAGCCATGACTGTATTCCCACGCAGGATCCGGATGTGGCACATACAATCATGGCCAAGAATATTGGCACCCCTGCATTTCTGTCAGATAATGCACCACTTCACCCAGAAAATATTTGCAATTACAAATATGTAGGCATTCTCATGTTTATTTCTTTTCTCTCCAAAAAAATGGAGAAACAAAAACCAAATCTGAAACAAAAAGCCAAATCTGACACAATCTGACACTTCGCCCAAATACTGTATCTGGGCGAAGGGGTGCATTATCTGACATAAATTCAGTATTTTTGGCCATGACTACATGTGTAAGATTATTGTCACCAACATGCTCTTTTGGCATCACCTGATGTAAAGTTCAGCAGTCAGTGTTATTACTATATTCTATGTTATTACGGCTGTAGATTTAGGCATGTGGTCTATAATGGGTGTTCAGCTGTGAAAATGGTGGGGGGTAGCCCTAGTAAATGCTTGGCATTGTTCTGACATTTTGTTGACATCTTTCATCATTCGATCTCTGTACATGGCCTGTGACCTGGAACCCACCCCTTTTGTGGGGTAAGTGGAGGTGGCGAGTGTGGTGGAATGGATAATAAGTCCTCATGCACACTGTATGTTTTTGCAGCTGCTATTTTTGGCTTTTGGCGTTTTTTTCTACAGCCAGTAAACTCACAAGCATGTTATCCTATGTGTCCATGCACACAGACTGTAATCAACATTTTTTGGCAGAGGCATTTTTTGGCTGGAAAAAAAACCAGGACTAGTGGGTTTCTAGAGGAGTTTTTTAGCTGTAAAAACGTTCTAACATGGTAAAATGCAGCAAACCAGCATTTTTGGATTTTTTTGAGAAAAAAAGAAAAATGTTTTGTAAAAAGAAACGCTAAAAAACGTGAAAACCACAAACGTGAAAAAATGCGGCAAAACTCCGCTAAACGCTAATGCAAACATGCTAAAAAATGTTGAAAAATTCACATTTTTAACGTGACTTTACACAGCTGACCTTACCAGCATTATTAAAGTGCCCGGTGTGCATGGAGCCTTTTAGTTTCATACTTGGCACATGCTGGTTAGGCTATCTCTGCTATTGTGTAACCATTTTAAGCATTTCTTGCTATTGTGTAACCATTTTCTGTGTCATTACTGGTGCCTCTATACCTTGAGCTATCGGGGTATTTATACCTATATCTGCAATAAACGTTCCCCGCCCATCCAGGTGTATCAGATTGTGTGATGTGCCAGTCGTGGGCATAGGAACAGGAGAACTAATTCATCCAGTGGTTCTCTTTGGGGTAAGGGCTACATAAACAATAGTGTGGGAATCACTACTGCGATGCAAATATGTATTTTCTTATCAAGGCCCTCTGTCTCCGTGAATGAGGCCTAATCATTACAGAACTGGATTAAATGGTGATTTTTAAATGTTACAAGAATTCAGATTTAAATAAAGTGTTAAAGGCAAAAGGAAATGTTTACAAGGGCATCATTGTAATCACGTAACACCATATCCAGTCAGCCTGCACAATCTGCAATTACCAGCATGCATGAGTGTCCATTATTGGCTAGTTTACTCTCTATTTGATTTGTGAAAAACAATTCAAAGTAAAATTTGGACTATTGCTCATGCATAGCTGAAAGGAAAGTAGGTGAACACCTGTTTTATGGTAACCTCCCCTCTTGGGATCACAACGACCACAGGTTTCTATTCCCACTTCCTGCATCCATGGATCATCAAGGGGCTCATTGGTGCCATCAACTTTTTTCCAAAAGGTCTCGGGGGCTCATATAAAGAGGATTAAGTAGTCCCCTGAGGTGTCAATTGATAGGAGAGCACCATCTGTGAGCTTTCTATCTATTTACCTTCGTTAGGGCTTTATTATGTGGTGTGTCACTTTAGCACAAGGGGAACAGTTATTTTAAAGTTGAATTTATTCTGGTCATGGTTCAAGTTGTGGTGATTGGGCTGGATATACCGATAAGTTCAAGTTTTTAAGCTGAAGTTATTTCATTTTAAATAAAAGTGTATTCTATATATTCATATTCGAAACCAAAACTAAAGTGTCACGGCCAATTTATCACCTATTATTGTCTGTGGTTGTATAATAATGTTTTGCTTGGTTGCCTTTTGTGCTGTCTGTAATCATATGCAGCCAAAGACACAGGTGAAGGATAATGCTTATATTTACACATATTGTATGTGTATTGTCAATAGTTCTTTTTTTTTTTTTAAATAAAACCAACTAAACAGTTTAAAGCGGAACACTCTCTCAGTCAACATTGACTATTTTTAATCCCTATCCTGCTTGCATTAGTAAATACATAGGAAGGTATATCTTATTTATTTGTTTTAAACTTTTTTTTTACATTTGTTAAAGTGGTTGTAAAGGCAGAAGGTTTTTTACCCTAGAAAAAAACCTTCTGCATGCAGCTCCTCCCCAGCCCTCCTTATACTTACTAGACATGTGTGATTCATTTCATTACGAATTGAAATTTGACATTTTCATTATTCTGAGATTTGTATTTTTGCGAATTTCTGAATCATAATAGTAATGAATTTCAAGGAATCTAAAATAAATTATAACGAAACAAATTATTTGAATTCAAATTCAAAAATTAAATTAAAAATTAATTTGAATGCAAAATTTGAATTCGAAATAGAAGCGTGTTACAATTAGACATAAATCCAGCTAGATCAACCAATAACAAGTAAATAAATAGAAAATAGAAAACCTCAATATACAGAACACTATATCCACAGTCAATCCATAAGCAGGTAAATGAATTATTAACACCTTCCCACCTGGCTTATAGCAGATTGATGGCCGGGAAGGACACTCCTGCTTCTGAGTGTCATATGGCGTCCTTTCAGAAGGTACCATTTTTAATGCCAAAGAGCCACGCAGCGGTGCATTCTGTCACCGACTGTGTCCATGGGACACAGCCGATGACAGATCACTACACGGGCCCATTGCCAGTGTCATGTGACCGCTGTGACCAATCACCGCCGATCACATAACAATTGTATACAATGGATGGCTTCCTTTCATGCCATCCATTGTATACAATTATGTTGTTAGCTGTGATTGGTCAAAGCAGTCACATGGTACAGACAGGACCAATCACAGCCCATCTGTATTTTGTGATGAGCTTTGCCCAATCATAGCTAATCATAACAAAAGACTGAATGAATCAGTTTCATTTAGTAACAATTTTTGCAAATATCAATTAAATACATTGGTATTAGCTATCATAATGTGTAAAAAAAACAAAAAAAAACATTAATAAAAAAAATAGAAAAAAATTTTTTTTTATTTTTTTTACATACTGTCACCAGTAACTGTCCCTGATCACCGCCACACCAGTTATATAATAATGCTGTACTGGACTGGTGACAATATGTAAAAGTAAAAAAAAAATAGATTTTTTTTTTTTAAATCTCTTTATTTTCCAAGAAATTGTAACAAAAAATTACAACTTCAAAAAACTCACTATGCCTCTTACTAAATACCTTGGACTGTCTATTTTCCAAAAATTGGTAATTTTAGATGTATTTATACTATCCTGGCATTTTCAGGCCTCAAAAAATTAGATTGGCCATCAGTACATTGATCGATCTCCTAGATTGTAAGCTCGAAAGAGTAGGGCCCTCTTACCCCTCGTACGTTGTTTGTTATTGTTGTCCTGTGCCATGTATTGTCCCCCTATATTGTACAGCGCTGAGCAAACCCTTTGGTGCTATATAAACTCGATGTAATAATAATAATAATAATTTTCAGATATATAGTGAGGAACAGAAGTATTTGAACACCCTGTGATTTTGCCACTAAGTTCTCCCATTAGAAATCATGGAGGGGTCTGAAATTCACATTGTAGGTGCATTCTCACTCTGAGAGACATAATTAAACAAAAAAATTCAGGAAATCACATTGTATGATTTTTAAAGAATTTATTTGTCTTGCACTGCTGAACATAAGTATTTGAACATCTAAGAAACAGCAAGAATTCTGGCTCTCAAAGACCTGTTACTGTGCCTTTAAAAAATCCACCTCTACTCCACTCATTAATCTAACTTAGTAGCACCTGTGTGAGCTCTTTAAAGACACCTGTCCACCCCACAGTCAGTCAGACGCCAACTACTACCATGGGCAAGACCAAAGAGCTGTCAAAAGACACCAGAGACAAAATTGTGGACCTCCACAAGGCTGGAAAGGGCTACGGGGCAATTGCCAAGCAGCTTGGTGAAAATAGATCAACTGTTGGAGCAATTGTTAGAAAATGGAAGAGGCTAAAGACGACTGTTAGTCTCCCTCGGACTGGGGCTCCATGCAAGATCTCACCTCGTGGGGTATCACTGATGATAAGAAAGGTGAGAAATCAGCCCAGAACTACAAGGGAGGAGCTGGTCAATGACATGAAGAGAGCTGGGACCACAGTTTCAAAGGTCACTGTCGGTAGAAGACTACACCGTCATGGTTTCAAATCATGCATTGCACGGAAGGTTCCCCTTCTCAAGTCATCACATGTCCAGGCCGGTCTGAAGTTTGCCAATGACCTTCTGGATGATCCAGAGGAGGCATGGGAGAAAGTCATGTGGTCAGATGAGACCAAAGTAGAACTTTTTGGTCTAAACTTCACTCGTTGTATTTGGAGGAAAAAGGATGAGTTGCATCCCAAGAACACCATTCCTACTGTCAAGCATGGGGGTGGTAACATCATGCTTTGGGGGTGCTTTTCTGCGAAGGGGACAGGACGACTGCACTGTATTAAGGAGAGCTCCATCTGCCCTGGTGATTGTGACACAGGAGATGGGGGCAATCGAATGGCAATTGAGCAGGTTCTTCCACTGCAGCCACCAAGGAAGGCTCTCCTTCATGGAAGGAGATATGTAAATGACCTGGCCCATGCTGCCTGGATTCCACTGTTGAAGAAAGCCCTTCTGGAAGTGTCACATTCTCCACTGTGCCCACTTTACCATTGGCGCGGTGGACACCATGGTGCCAATGATCTTCAGGCATTGGTGGGCCCGGAGGTGTGAGGAAGACAGGGCAGGTAGCATTCGGCTCCAGATCACCAGAATCCTCTCCATGGGCAGGGAGATGGTGGTGCTGATACATGTCAAAATGAACCCTGAGGAATATTATAGACTGCCCGTGCTCCAACTGGCTCTTCTCCATATTCTTCTTCTGCGAACTCGGGAAGGGTTGAGATGACGTGGGCCCTGTGCTTTAGTAGCTGTTCTCTGTCCTTCGAAAGTAGGAGCAGGTCATCTAGGAAGTGGTACAGGTGAATGCCTCTGGTTGTCACGGTCTGGGTCAGATTCAGAGACCAGTTGCTATAGGGCTTACCTGAAACCAGCAGGATAGGTACACAGGCAGGTCACCTTGGGAAAGGACGCAGGCTCTCCTGAGGTGCGGGGTCTAAGCACCAACTGGTTTTCACCAGAGCTCCTAATGGTGGAGATGGATTTGGCTGCGTGTTGGTACCAGGTCGCAGATCTCAGGATCACCCCACCAGGGAATGAGCAAGCCGGAAACCAGTAGCAGATCAAACAAGTTAAGGATCAAGTAGAAGCGGAGTCAGTCAACAAGCCAAGGGTCGGTCACAAACGGTAGTAGATGAGGATGAGGCAAAATCGTAGTCCAGGAGCAAGCCAAAGATCGGTAGCGAAGGTATAGATGGTAACAGGAGAGACAAGCAGGATATTGGCTGGTGAAGGCACAATAATCTGGCAAAGAGGAAATGCAGAGGCATGGCTTTTATCAGGAATTTCATAGGAGGAGCAAGGGGTTCAAGGTTCAAGACAAACAGGGCCAAGGCAGGATTATCCAAACAATTGTCAAGGGAGCTGTCCAGCATTCCAGGTGGCTCAGCAAGAAGAAACATTGCCTCTCACCGCAGAAGGCCCAGGTTCGAACCTAGGCTATGCCACTGGCTCTCATCTGGACCACGACCGCCAACGAGACTTTTGAAAACACCCGAGGCATTGTTGAAAGGCCAAATGGGAGACACATGAACTGGAAATGCCGATGGTCCACAGCGAATCAGAGGAGTCTTTGAAAATCTCTTGCAATGGGCACATAAAAGTAGGTGTCCTTCAGATCTATAGACAGGAACCAGTTGCCTGGATGAATTGCGAACAGCGTCTCCATCTTGAATTTTAACTTCCTGATAAAGAAGTTTAGATGGGTGAGGTCTATAACTGGCCTCCAGGCCCCGTTTCTCTTCTGGACCAAAAAGAGGGGCGAGTACATGCCCTGAAATTCTTCACCCACGGGAACTGGCAAGAAAGCACCCTGCGACAGCAGAAAGTCCACGTAGGACAGCAGGATTTCCCTCCTTTTTTGGAATCTGGAAGGGCACTAGGGGTGAACCTGAGATGAGGAGGGTTCTTGAATGCCCAAGCATGCCCTAAAGATACCGTGTTGATGGCCCAGGTGTCCCTGATTGAAGCCACCTAGACATGCCAAAAGTGACGAAAGGCGTACCCCTACCTGGGCCAATCTCAAAAGGACTTTGCGGCCTCACGACCTCCAGAGGTTAAGCCATTGGAAAATTTCTGAAAAGATGATCAGCTTCTCTTGAATTTGCAGCCTGGCTTGTAGAGGCCTGCGTCCCTAGCTCGTTCTGAGCCTTGACTTCTGGACTGAGCTCTCTTCTGGCTTAGCAGATGCCAATCCTGGGGCAGGAAACCAGACCTCCCGCCTGTAGCCCAGGGTACAGTGCTGTCCAATTTGTTCCCAAACAGGGAGGAACCCTCAGAGGGGATCTTGCACCATGCCTGCTTAGAGGCTGAATCAGCCAACCTGGGCCGAAGCCACAACGCACGCTTGGCTGTAACCGAGGACAGCATAACCTGAGCCAGCAGACGGGTAAGGTCGATCGAGGCCTCCCCCAGAAAGGCAGGTGGCAACTTCAGCTCCCGAATACCTGATTCCTGGACACCTCTTCCGGAACGCCTCTGAGGGCTGCATCCACATTTTCCGACCACACTTCCACAGCTTTAGACAAGGCTGCTAAGGCAAGCGCTGGCTTTCAAGCCATCCCTGCTGTAGTGTAGATTCGCTTGAGATCGGAATTGATTCTCCTATCCAGGTTGTCCTTGAAGGACACTGAATCCTCGGAGGGAGGGCAATGTGCTTGGCTAGCCTCATCAAGGCCGCATCCACCAGAGGGGCTGATTCTAGATGTTTGACATCCTCTGATTTTAATGGATAAAGCTTGGCTGCTTTATTCAGCAAGTAGGCCCTCTTATAGACATTGTTCCACTTCAGAAACAGGAACGGAAAGTTTGGATGATCCTTCTTTAGATGTTTGACGAATTTTGTGTGTTTACGGGGGAAATTCACGGCTTCTTCCCACTTCAGGGCCTCTTTGACTGCTTTGACTAAGGGCAAGACCAAAGCGAAATTGAAGCCCACACACGGATCCTCACTCTCTGCCTCACTGTCTGAGGCTCCGGCTGACAGGTGGCTAGGTTGTGAAGGTTCTAATCCCTCCTGGGGATCATTGGGAGGGGAGCACACCCCGACTGATGGGCTGAGGGCATGACTAGTCCCAATTTCTTTCAGGGGCTTTTGAATGATCTGTCTGATCAAAGCCTCTACCTGTTGGTTGGCATTTTCTCTCTTGCCGGTCGCCCATGCAAAACAGGAGTCAGATAATGACCTGTCGTCAGGAACCTGAGAATCACACCCCCAGCAAGTTTTTCTATTGGAGCGGCTGGAGTGCCCCTTAATGCGATGCCTGGAGGAGCTTCTCCTATGATGCCTGGAGATGGAAAGAGACTTGTGGCGTCCGGATTTAGAAGACAAGTGATGGCGCTGAGACCTGGGTGCACTTAGGTCATCGTGTGCTGTATAGTGGCGATCAGACCTAGAAGGGCTGAGAGACAGAAAAAAAAAACAGAACAGGGAATAGTTAAAAGCCACAGAAAGGGGATAAAGCCGCCTGTCTGTACCTACTGTGCGGGGACTGAGGAGGTGATGACACATCCATGCTGGGTCAGCTGTGAAGGCAACCAAGCTGCAAAAAAAATTCGATGCAGAATGCAAGCAGACCTCCGGGGGGGAGGGGCAGAAGGTAGTAGGTACTGACCTTCACAGTGGGGAAGCTGCTGCATTCAGCACACAGGATTTCCCAAAGAAAAGAGCTTTGACAGCAGTTTAACTTTGCCGCCAAAGCTATGACTTCACTGCCACCGTACTGCACATGCGACAGAGCCCACGCGCATGTGCGAGCACCACCATCTTGCCGTACTGCACACCTGTGAAGCCAAGCCTCATTCTGAGGCTGACTCACACATGCACAGTATGCTGGAGACCACTCTGGACCAGGAAATGGCAGCCTGGAGCGCAGCACCCACTAGCACCAGGGAAAGATAAAGGAAGAAAAACAGGGAAAATATGAGACCCAAACTGGGCAAGGGCACTGCCTACCAACCCTGCACAGCCACGAACGCCTGCCTTGGAGACCGCCTAGTTTGTTCAGGGCACTACATGGCCACCTGCTGTTAGCAGGCTATCTGGCCCAAGGTGCCACTCGCCCGCCATTGGCAGACCTGAGCTCTTCCAGGCACCGACTCCTGCTCACCCATTTCAACCATGCTATTAGCTGGGGAACGCTGGAATTGATGAGGGGACGCCTGTCTCGTCACTCCCGCCACCGCATCCATCTGCCACGTCCAATACCCCACCTTTAGCTGGGGACCCGTGCAACTGACAAGTGGCGCATCACCTCATCTCCTGGAGGGGGTCACGGACCATCTCGTATGCGGGAACCAGGTAAGACTTGCACTAGATTCATAGGAGGAGGACAAAAAAGGAACACAGCCTCTGGCATGGAGCAAAGATTTATGGGAGTGGGGTCCTATAGAAGAGGAGAGCGTGGAATTAACCCATACGTATGCTGTCATGGAGTCTGTTAGGAAACTCATTTTTTTTTCAACAATTTTGGGATTTTTATTGTTTATTTAGCAAAATATAAAAAAATCAGTGGTGATTAAGTACCACCAAAAGAAAGCTCTTGTTTGAAAAAAAATTATGATTTTTTTTTATGGGTTGTCTTGGAAATTCGCTTTAACGAATTTCTCCTTACCGTGAGTACTCGCAGTTGGATGCGCAGAAATCCCCCATAAAGCTGTGCGAATCTCGCTTACCACGACTGCAGCTAAACTACACGATTCCTGCCCATCCAAATACTTTGGTTCTGTTGAAATGTAGGTGATTGGAGCTCCGTTACCCTAGAATGATCACACGACACTCTAAGGCTGGTTGCAATCCACATAAGGGCCGGCTTCAGGCTCAGCTCTCTGTTTTATTAAAAATACACACATGCCCCCCACATGAATAAAGTCAATCCCCTCCCACCGAACAATGCAATGGGGAGTACCTATACGGAGGATGTACATTCCAATTGGAGCATAGCCTTTGCTATTATCTATCACTGGTCCTCCCCCATGAGTCTTCTGAGGTCAGCAGACTTCCTCCCCTTCCCCCCTATGAGCCATCTGAGGTCATATTTCCTGTCCTACTAGCTTCTATTGGTATGTAAATTCTCTGCACAAGCATCTCCTAAAAATACCAGTCTGTACCTGGATGGGCCCGATACGATCTTTATTAAAACACATCCATCCAAGATACAGTTCAGATTAGTAATGGGTTGTAAGATATGCATAAGCCTACACGTGGAGTTCACACCGCTTGCGCATTGCGTTATGAAGCCCACGTGGTACTATGCTGCTGATATGTGGATACAGGCCCACGGTCTACTGACAGCAGCATTTGCATGGAATGCCGTGGTGGTATACACGCCGGTCTATAAGCGCAGATCTGCCATCTCATCCATTACCAAGCTGAGTACTGTAATACATACATTGTACATGTGCATGGCCCAATTGCAGCCTTCAGAGCTTTAATTAAGCCACACGAGAGACATATGAATAACACGAATATATGACACATTTAAAGTTCGACCAACAATACAAAATTTCCATGACATTCCCTCCTGTTTTATCATATTCTCCTCGTGTCCCTTCTTGATCTTCTTCAGCTTGATGGGTGTAGTCTCAAACTTCAAAGAGTTCCTGTAGTTGTCCCTGAGAATAAAACTCCACGGGGTACCTGAAACAACAAGACCCGACGCAGACTCGACGCAAACAGGCTTGATTGAAGCGATGATCCTCAAGAGCGTTGGAACCTTCACTACAGGAAGGCTCTTGCAAAAACCACAAACAGACTTGTGGTATGAATAAAGCTTGTGATCCCACGGTGGTCTGGGGAGATCCAGCAATAGATTCTCAAATTGCCCCTGCAGACGGGGCCACACAAGGCTGGTCTCGACCCAGACAGTTTTCCAAATCGCAGACACAAACCATGATGAGGCTTGAAGCTTGCTTGAAGGTCTTGGAGAATGTGGTCTTCAGAGAGATAAATTAGAGGGAAGCCAGGACATAATCTGTAGAGAAGGTGGATGGTTGGGGAGGTCTTCCTCCGATCAGTGGTTGGAGTGGGATCCCAGGAGCGGGCATGGAGATGTGGTCGTCTGCCCGAGCTTGGTTTACACGGTCGATGAGGCAACAGGAACATCTCACCGCGGCATATAAAAGGCAGATGAAAAAGAGAAGCATCAGGATATACACTCCCACTTCCTTCAACCAAGATCCGATGGAGAACAGGAAATCCCCCAATCCTCCCAAACCCTTGAACGGATTCCAACCCTCACTAGCTATAGCTCTAGCTTTTCCCTGTAGTTCACTAACTTTGTCCATATGGGCCTGGACCTTGTCATCGGTGTCTTCTATCCAAGTACAACAATCCTCTCCGATGAACTCACAGAACCCCCCTTTGGCGGCTAAAAGATAATCAAGGGCCATCTTCTCCTGAAGCACTAAAATTCCCATCTGCCGTTGTTCTTGGGCAATTTCTCTGACAGCCTCTACGGTCTCGTTAAACATACTATCCACGATGACAGAAAAATTGTTCAGGCGCTTCATAAGTTCTATTCCCCATCCTGTCCATGAGGGGAACCAAGCCCATGCCTGGTCGCCCTCAGAGAACAGCTCTCTGCGAACTCTCCCTGCCATCCTTACCTTCTTGTGGACCATCAACTCTTCATGATCCATCACTACATAGGATGCGGGGACTAGCTTTATGAGGGCACACGAACCTTTCGCGTTCTGGGGAAATGTTCTATAGGCTGCCGAACCACACAGAAAATAGTATGGACCTGTCAGAGCAGAGCAGGAAGAGTTCCTCGTTCGGCCTCTGGCACTGAGCAACAGTTGCACAGACTGGGGGATTGCTCCCTCAGTCTGCACATCACATCCGTCCTTCCAACACGCGTGGTCTGGTCGGTCAGTGTGGTTACTCAGAAAGGAAGTCTGGTTAGTCAGATTGACAGTTATACCTCCCTCGCAGGTGGTAGTCCCAACAAACTTGTTACCTGTGCCAAAGCTGATGTTAAAGCACACCTGAGGGCTGCCTAGCTGCCCAGTTACCCATAATGGACTGGTGAGGGCCCTACAGGAGCTAGAGCTAATATTAGTGCTGAAACTGATGTTACCTGCTAAAAATGTGTCATTAAGTTCTACCGACAAATGTCTACGTGGGGGCTGACCAGGTGTCCCTTGCTTTTTCATGCCGACGCGGATGTCATATAGGGCATGAACAGCGGCCATTGCGGACATGTGATGACTGGGTGGGGGCTTAGAGCATACCCAACAGTTGGTTTTGTTGGCGGTTCTGGCTAAACGCAGGTGCATTTTAAATAAAAGGTTGGGGTATCTGCCGTCTTTTCCTCCGTTCACACACATGTAAGACATACAAACAACAAGAAAAAGGAAAATGACACCCCTCATTCTCTGGTGTAGCTGAAAAGCTTCTTGCAGTGGCTTGCGTGCACCCAGTTGTCTCGTCCCTCGAGTTTGAGTGAGGTAGGTGTCGTCAGCTGGACTTGGTATGGTCCGGTGAACCGTGGCTCGAGTCCAGTTCTTTGATGTTTCTTTAGGACGACCCAATCACCTGGCTCAATAGAAAGAACACCTGTTATTGTATTTGGATCGGGGAGCGATTCGCGAACCCGATGGTGTATCTTCTGCAGCTCCCGTTGCAGAGATTGCACATAACCTGTAAGCTGTGAATGCAAAGACGACAACTGTTGAGGAAAGTACAACCCTGTTTTGGGAGGTCCCCCAAACAACACCTCGTAGGGTGACAGCCCATGTGGTTGCCGAGGGGCATTCCAGATGGAATAGGGGGCAATGGGGAGACACTCAGGCCAAGGTTTTTGGGTATCGGAAGACGTTCAACCTTACCGCTACTCTCGGGGTGATATGGGGTGTGTCGCCGCTGACTCCAGTTCCACCAAAGAAATGCAGTCGTGTCCTTTGGAAGAGAGGTTAATAGTGGACAAAGAAGACATGTTAGCAGAAGAGGTGTTAGTATTGTTAGTCGTGTTGCAAAATTCAGCACTGTCATTGCTGTCCTCCCCCCCCTTCTCATCTTCCGACACAGGAAGAAGAGAAGCTGGGTTAAGAATAGTGCATCGTTTGATAGTGAGGTTAGTAGGGGTTAGGAGGGCTTTCCCCTGAGAGGGGTACCTTGCCTTGGATGTCCTGTTTTCGCAGGACCGTTCTTGCTGCACCGGTGTCAGTGAGGCAAGGGAGGGGATATTTTAATTCCTCTAGAAAAAGATGGATCTGGGCCGACACCGATTTGTCAACTTCCTATGAGAATTCATAGGAGTTACTTACCATGGTGGTCATAGGGGCGGAGGACTCATCAGGAATGAACTGCCACCGACCTTTAGGTAATTGGGGACAGCTCCTCCTCATGTGCCCCGTTTGGTGGCACTGGAAGCACCTGGGTGGGGGCCTATCCTTCCTGTGACCCAGATCCCTTGGTTTTTCGTGTGGGGTCTGGGACATAAGAACTTTGGCCTTGTCTTGTTTTCTTCTATCCATTTCCCTCTCTATTGCCGCAAGAGTGGAAAGGATAGCAGGGATAGACATCTCATTATATTCGGGTCGGGCCAGAACCAGCCTTTCCCGAATTTTAATATTGATGCCTTCCAAAAATTTGGCCCGCAACAGAATGTTCGTCGCGGTCACCTTTACCCCTTCAGTTGGAGCATCAGGTCCAACTTCCAGATCCGCATCCAGTGCCGTCTGCTTGAGACGGCGCCAGAAGCAGGCGCTTTCCTCATTAGGACCCTGGGTGAGCTTCATCATGTCCATAGTAGAGGTAGCACCATACATTTCTGGAAGCTTTGCCTTTAGCTGTGTACAGAACTCTTTGCCCCCTGAAGTCATCTCCTCATGCGTGGTTATAGAGCACCCTGCAATCACTGTACTGGCCACTTCCATGCCCACCTTTGCCCGTAGGATCTGTGCACAATCTGACCCGCTCATACCATAGCTGAACTGGTTTTGTCCAAACATTCGAGCAAATCCTCTCGGATTGACTCGATAGTCCGGGAGCTCAGCCAGAATAGTGCGGATCTCTGCCGGGGTGAAGGGGACATGCCAAACTACCCGTTCCCCTAAAGTCCGTTCCCCCTGTGCATTGGGAGGACCTTCAAATTGCTGCACCCTGACTGGATAGGCCTCGGTCCGGGAAGAGTGCAAGGGCTGACCCAGCATTATCGGTGGGCTTAGATTAACCACCTCGCTTACTGCACCTTCAGGTTTGAGGTCCCTCAGATCAGGGTATAGCTGGGGGGCAGGGGTCTGATCAGTGGTTCGTAGCGCTTTCATGCAATCCGCCCTGTTTCTTAACCGGGTGTCTATTCCCCTTGATTCACAGATAGTCTGCAAATCGGTTGTTGAGTAGGCTTCATAGTTGGAAACAGAAGGAGCTGGGGTGAAGCAGGGAGAAGGGAGAGGTAGAGGTAGAGGCTGAGGCATAGATACAGAAAACACAGAAGGTATGTCAAGAGTGACGTCACTAACAGAAGAGACAGGTGCAGTTATACTTATCTCAGCCACTGTTGGTTGTTGGGGAACCCCAGCAGACCCTGATCCTGCCTGCCTTAGTAGAGTCAGCCCTGAAAGAGCTTCCTCCACCTCTGACACCGGATCCTCCTGTTTTATTCCCTCTGGAAGCCAGGTATACATCACCTGGTTCTTCCGGACAGACACCAGTTTATGTATGCCCTGCTTCCCTAATTGGATTGACCTGTGAAGCCATAACTGTGCGATCTCTAGTTCTGACGCCTGCATCCGTGGTTCAAATTCAGAGATTAATTTTTCCCACCTCCATGCGTCAAATGTACCTTCCCGGGGAATTTCCCATCTGGTACCCTTCGACCATTTATTCCACCTTTTGAGGGGTTCTGTAGACTTCCCCCCCAAACTCACCTTCATCAGTTGTGCAGCTGTCCTTACCCTGAAGAGGGCTGCTTCCCCCTCTCTCTTCATGGAGTGACTACTGCCCATCGTGACTAGTCACTGGTATATATCCCGCGTCCGGGTACCTGTTTACCCCCTGGAGCACTCGGTGGGATCCTACCGAGAGGCCTGATTCCACCACTTTCCCAGCACAGCGTAATTTATGTGATACTTATCGATCACCCGAAGCGCATCAAGTGGCGGTCAGACTGAGAGCACACCTCCCACTCCCACAGCGCAATTTATGCGATCCTGACCACCCGAAGTGTTTGTGGTGACCAGGCTAAGCGTTACTTCCCTGGACCGCCCACTCCCACAGCGTAATTTATGTGGCTCTCATCACCCACTGTGTTTGGCAGGCCACACCGCACAATGATGAAAGTGGCTTTTCTCTCCCTGCACACAGAAGCTAACACAAGTCAAAACAAAAAGAGGGGTTCTTGGATGTTACTTAGGGGTCACTGGTTGGGCAGAAACCTACTAACTGACCTTTAGGAAATTTGTGTAAAGAAAAAAACTTTCCTAATACACACAGAAAAAAAAAAAAAAACCCTTTTCCAACCTGAAAAACTGTTAAAAAGGACAAAGTGGATCCTTATGAAAAACACGGGACGTTTCACAGTAAAACAATTACACAGAGGTGAACCGAAAAACTGCGTCAAAAGTAACCTTGTTGCTGACGCAAAAATCACTCCTATCAGCACCGCTAAACGATCCACGTTATACACGCAATCTTCACTGCAACCACCTAGAACCGTTTACACAAAAAGTCTGCTGGACGTGAAACACGCGACACAGCAGCTTAAAACAAACCCGCTTTACAATAAGGAACTACTTTTAACAGGAAAAACACAAGAAAAACATAATCACTATACAAGAAATCTATGTGCAAAAACCCAGACTTCACCGCGCTCACTAAATGTGGAACACGTGAAGGGAAAACTCGCTTAACACACTTTAAATTGGCTGGCAATACGCAAATTTAAAGCTAAAAGCAAACAAATGAAACTGTAAAAAATTTGGATTAAAAACACAATATGGGTCAAATGCATATAGAAAACTGCATACACATTGCATAGAGATTACTGCACATATGGTAGTCAACAAAATGGCCACCAACAGGGAAAGCACATGGTAGCCAACAAAATGGCCACCAACAGGGAAAGCACATGGTCATTACTAGAATGACCCCCCACAGGGAAGCACATGGTAACACTAGAATGGCCCCCCACAGGGAAGCACACAGCAGACTCTAGCCTCAAAATTGCCTCTTACATAAAACAGACGTTTGGACAGAACATACACTGGACAATTACACAACAATATGAAGCACACATACAACACAATTTGGCACGATCACAGAACAGACATAAAACACCAACATATCACACTAACATGCACATGTAACAGAAAGGACCCCCTGCTGCATGCTTGCTGGGAGCGGTAGTACCACAAAACATTGTACAGACTACATAACACAGATCTTACAACAGTTAACAATTAACCTAAGCCTTTCAGCACTGTAATAATTACCTCACGTGGAGGGGGGTAAAGCAATCACCACAGTACCTACAACCCGCAAATACTTACCTAACACTATGCAACAACTTTTACCCACTAAAACATATACCCGTTTAATTTTTGGTTGGAAGATTTTTAAACTTGACCAAATCCAGCCAACCAAACCCACCCCTCTGCTGCTCTCCGCAGAGACAAACCCTTGTCTTTCACCCACAAATCAAGAGTTTAGGACAAAAAACGAGGTCCTTGTTAAGCGGTATTTCTTGTTAGCTAACAGAGAGCGAAATCAGCCATACGAACACGCAAAAAGCGATCCTCTTAATGGCAGAGAGACCTGAAATGTGCCGGCATACTTTTTGCTAGTTCATGATGGCCCATTCCCCCCTCGTTCTTTGTTAGCTACGCAAGAATACGTGTTAGTATCCACCAGGCTCGCCAAACTGTCTTGGAAATTCGCTTTAACGAATTTCTCCTTACCGTGAGTACTCGCAGTTGGATGCGCAGAAATCCCCCATAAAGCTGTGCGAATCTCGCTTACCACGACTGCAGCTAAACTACACGATTCCTGCCCATCCAAATACTTTGGTTCTGTTGAAATGTAGGTGATTGGAGCTCCGTTACCCTAGAATGATCACACGACACTCTAAGGCTGGTTGCAATCCACATAAGGGCCGGCTTCAGGCTCAGCTCTCTGTTTTATTAAAAATACACACATGCCCCCCACATGAATAAAGTCAATCCCCTCCCACCGAACAATGCAATGGGGAGTACCTATACAGAGGATGTACATTCCAATTGGAGCATAGCCTTTGCTATTATCTATCACTGGTCCTCCCCCATGAGTCTTCTGAGGTCAGCAGACTTCCTCCCCTTCCCCCCTATGAGCCATCTGAGGTCATATTTCCTGTCCTACTAGCTTCTATTGGTATGTAAATTCTCTGCACAAGCATCTCCTAAAAATACCAGTCTGTACCTGGATGGGCCCGATACGATCTTTATTAAAACACATCCATCCAAGATACAGTTCAGATTAGTAATGGGTTGTAAGATATGCATAAGCCTACACGTGGAGTTCACACCGCTTGCGCATTGCGTTATGAAGCCCACGTGGTACTATGCTGCTGATATGTGGATACAGGCCCACGGTCTACTGACAGCAGCATTTGCATGGAATGCCGTGGTGGTATACACGCCGGTCTATAAGCGCAGATCTGCCATCTCATCCATTACCAAGCTGAGTACTGTAATACATACATTGTACATGTGCATGGCCCAATTGCAGCCTTCAGAGCTTTAATTAAGCCACACGAGAGACATATGAATAACACGAATATATGACACATTTAAAGTTCGACCAACAATACAAAATTTCCATGACAGGGTACAGTGTTGCATGACTGCACATCTGTCATTCAAAGTGTGACAACACTGAAAACTGAAAATTGGCCTAGGCAGGAAGGGGGTAAAAGTGCCCAGTATTTAAGTGGTTAAATAAGTCCCTAACTGTCCTGATAATATTGTTGCATTTAAGCTGGGTTAAAGTACAAAAACGGTTAATGTTTGGGTAAATGCTTTCATCACAGAGAAGCTGTTGACATCTGGAACATACATCTCTTGGGTTCTCAGACTCAAATGACTTCACACCTTCTATATTTTATTTTATCACATCTCAGAGTGATGATTTGTGCCATGTGAATCCATTTCAAATATTGGCGGTGAGCTTAACGAGAGAACATCTATAACCTTACTGAGAATATTAGGTAGTAGGAAATGTTAAATTGTATAGCACAAAGTTCTTCTTTACATAAGACCTAAACTAGCCATCCTGTAAGAATATAACAGTAGATTTTCCATTCTTTGGCTGGGTTTTCCTAGGTGCCTGAAGAAATTTTGAGATTATGGGGTTTATGTACTAAAGGCAAATAGGCTGTTCACTTGGCAAGGGGAATTTTCCCAAGAGCTTAGCAAATGTAGTGAAATTTTACTTTGCAAAGAATACCAATCATGTGCAAGGGAAATAAAAAAAATAGCATTTTTGCTTGAACATGATTGGATGATGGAATTCTGAAGCGCTTCACCTCATTCCATACACTCTGGGGAAAATGTCCTTGTAAAATGTATTTTTCCTCGCAAAGTGAAGAGTCTACTTGCCTTTAGTAAGTTAACACCTCTTTGTTAGTGTCTGTGGGCACAGCATATAGCATTATATGGCCAGAGAACCAGAAAGGGTTGAGAAAGCTTCCCTGCTCCATTGACACCTTACCCGGCTCCCTGTTTCTACACATGAGTTATCTGAAACAGTTGCCTCTTCTCTTGTCAGTGACAGATCTGGTGGCTCTATTAGTTAACTTTTTTCAGGCTATAGGAGCATTTTCAGAAAATACAGAAAATACATGCTGTTGCCAGAATTGGAGTGTTCTTGTTGCTTCCTGTGAGTAAATATAAAAGCACAAACAATTTTATCTCCCTTTTACTAACTAGTATCCTCCACCCCCATATCCCAAAGATGGAAAGAACAAAATATATTTGAGTGAAGTCTGGGTAGCAACCATGGTTTTCTCCATTGATACTGTGGAGTAAGTGTAGCCACATTGAACAAATATGTTATTTTCAGAATTGCCAGGAGAAAAGAAAGGGAAAAAATGAAAAATTAAAACTAATGCAGCCACTTCTAGTGACTCTTCTGGTAACTCCAATATATTACTTTTTTATTTTTGTGTTTAGATACAGTTTATAGAAGTAAATTTACAGGATCAGATCAGCAGCCAGTACCTGAATATTTGTGCTAAATCCTGCAGATCTCTCACCCATTCCCTAGACCAGCACAGCTATAGAGCAGTATATCTTCATGCAGAGTAGTCACAGTACAGGCAAAGCTTACTTTACCAGGACTGCATCTGTCAGAGGAGTGGCTGACTGGCAGGGGAAGGCACTGCTGGCACTGGGAGATATAGGAAAGTCTTCAATGACAACTCTGGAAACCAGTGTCTTCAATGAGTACAGTGGTAGCCCTACGTTTGCCCTCCTCACACTGAAACCTTTCCCTAGGCTCCATTCCTCTCCCAGTCAAAGTGGGTCCAGTCCCTATACAATCTACCTTTAAAATACATGCCAAAACCAGAAGGGCACTGCTATTTATTAGCACGATCTCAACAACATGGTTGCAGAAGTTCACTGGAGGTTACAGCCTCCAATTGGACAGCTGCTTCTTTTGGTGACACCTATGGAGGCTGCAGGGGAACATCATTCCCCTAAGACTCCTCTTCATCCCCAAGGCAGTAAGGTTCCAGCTGCTGGCTGGAGTAGGAAATATATTTGCCAACACTCAGTTATTGTGAGTTGCTTTGCTAGGCACATTCCTCTTTGTCTTATTAAACAAACAATGTGACCATTTTAGATAAAAACAGTGCTGAAATCCTCTTAAATAAAGAAATGTTTCAAGCCTAATATGCAGTTCACAGTATGCGAGTTTAAACCCAGTTTTAACAGTGAGTAAAACAGCTTTTGAACCAACATAAATGCACAATCAGATTATTTTCTATGGCGTTGTGCTGTATTTACTGCTTTTTAACCTGTGTTAAGAGCAGAATGCCAAGGGAAGCCTAGCATAAATCATCATTTTCCAGGATCTCAGCTACATGCAGTATACATGATTTCTACTTTATTTATATATTAGCAAATTTATTGTTAATCATGGTTATGGTACTTATCTATTAAATAGGCAGTAAGGAAAAATGACTGCTGACGTTATGGGGTTTATTTACTAAAGCTGGAGAGTCCAAAATCAGACTCCTTTCTGCATAGAAACCAATCAGCTTCCAGGTTTCATTGCCAAAGCTTCATTGAACAAGCTGAGGTTAGAAGCTGATTGGTTTCTATGCAGAAGGGAGTCTGATTTTGGACTCTCCAGCTTTAGTAAATAAACCTCGTAGTGTCTGCTTATTAGTGCTGCACACTGATTGTGTCAGACTTGAGGAGTCTTTCTGATTGGAAACAATAGACTTTCTTGCAGCCTCTAATGATTTGAACCACCCCAGTGCTCCTGCCCTGCCAGTGATCTAGGTTGCTTAGGATTTTGGCAACAGCAAGCTCAGGAGCAGTAAATTGTAATTTAGGCAAGAAAAAGAGGTGTCTTTCACACAAAATATTTTTTATTAACCAATGGCAGGTATTTAAAGCTTAAGTATAATCAAACCTTTCTTCTATAGTCTGAGACTGAACAATGAATGGGCAGCAGCTCACTGATGAGGTCATGTCTGTACTCTCCCCAACTCTAAAGCCGGTCATAGATGAGTTGAAAACCAAGCAAAAATTATTGTCGGTTGTCAAATTGTTTGTTTTTCACATCAGTGTGCCAGATGCAACATGTAATTTTCATGCCACAATTGAAAATGCCTGATCTCACATGCTGTAAACAAAACAAATGATGGCACAATCATATGAGTTATTTTAGTTTTTTGATCTACAGAACGTTCGGTTTTTGTCTTATCTATTGTTGGCTTAAGAAAGAACATTCTTAGGCTAGCAAGCACTCTGAAAAGCGCTAGGCTCCTAATTCATACTCCCTAATTGTCCCAGATTTGGTAGCACTGTCCTGATATTAGAACAAACTCCAAGTGTGCCACATGTCCAGGACATATCCTTAAGTGTATATAAAGCCAAAACTCTTTTTTAGTTTTGAAGAGAATGTGAAAGGTTTAGAACTTCTGTAAGTTTATCGTGTCCTAGCTGGAAAGGTTTCACGCTTACTATCGGTCCTGGTGATCAATTTTTCTCATTTCCAAAAAATTATGGGAAATCCAACATTTTTGAATTGTCTAAGGAACAAGACAAATCTTGCAATGGATAAACCTATTCTACTGACAACTATATCAGTAGGAGATATCTTCTCCTACTTTCCGCTTTGTCTCTGGGATAGGAAGTGAAGTCGAATCTCCCCAAAAGAACAGACAGCAGAAATAAAAAAAAAATAAAGGGGTTATGAAGGTAGAAGGATTTTTTTACCTTAATGCATTCTCTGCAATAAGGTAAAAGGTAAAAAATTGATTTGGTTCATTTTCTTAATAAACACCAAGGGAATCAATGGAGAAGGCCCTTACAGGACTCAGAAACTCAGTAGCGGCAGGGTGACATCATCATGCACAGGGTGCATGCACACACATGGTTGGGAGTGTGGTGTACAGATACCTATGTTGTGTAGTTGTGGTTGAGCACTCTTTATAGGTACAGTACCTTACAGAAGGAAGTAAAGTACCACCTACTGTGGAAATATCCATACTCTTGTCTTGACCTGCTTACTGATTTAAAAGGTCAGTAGTTCTTGGTGAGTTCAACCCAAAAAGGGTAATGTGTGCTGGTGGATGTCACCATTTGTAGAGCTTCACTTGAATCACAAATGAAGTGAAGAAGAGTTTCCTGTGTCTACACAGTTCATAGGCTTGGCACATGGATAATAGTCATGCACTACTTACGGTACTTTTTTTTGTTGGATGAACTATCATAGAGTTATACACAATATGCACTTTTTATGTGATGTATGCACTTGCACTTTAATAAATATATTGTATATTTTATGATTCATACATACTGTGGCACAGTTTAGGCAGTTGACTATTTTTTTGAGCACTGTATTTTTGCTTGGTATCTACCACACACTCACCTAAGAGGAGGTTTACTGAAACTGGTGCACACAGAATTTGGTGCAGCTGTACATAGTAACCAATCAGCTTTTAACTTCAGCTTGTTCAATTAAGCTTTCCCAATAACATCTAGAAGCTCTTTGGTTACTGTGGACAGCTGCAACTGATTCTGTGTGTACCAGTTTTGGTAAATCTCCCCCTAAAGTTTATATTTAGAATGCTTTGAGAACATGCAACATGTTATTAAACATTTAATACAATTGTAGTGTATTTTTCTGAAAAAAGAAGTTCATGCTATTGAACTGTGTAGTGCCTTTGGCCAATTTGTATGAATTTGAGGGCTATAGCTCTATTATTTAAGAAAAAACCTTTCAGGTCCTTCCTACTCCTCTCTTTAAATCCCTCACCTTTTTTGAGACTTACCATATTCATCTTTTTTTTTGCACCCCTCACCTTTTTTGAGACTTACCATATTCATCTTTTTTTTTGCACCCCATACACAGTGTGCAAATGCAGTGCTTTTGCAGAAGGAGCGTTTTTGAAAGTAGTGATTTGCAGCCCTTTAAATTAAAGAGCTGCAAAATCACATTTCAGAGGAATGCATAGGAATCACAGCGGCATACGTTCCTGTGCAATATAGATGTGAACTGTCCCTTAGCGATTTATCTTACCAATTTTAAAGTGTTGTTTTAATGAAAAGAAAAATGATGCAAGAGAATATTAATAGAACCAATATTACAAAATCGGTAAGTTGGTAATTGTGAACTGCAGTTGCCAATACCACATATTGTTGTTGACTATATAGAGCAGGGGTGTCAAACTGGCAAACCTCCAGCTGTGTCAAAACTACAAGTCCCATCATGCCTCTGCCTTTGGGAGTCATGCTTGTAACTGTCAAATCTTGCAATGCCTTATGGGACTTGTAGTTTGGCAACAGCTGGAGGACCGCCGGTTTGACACCCGTACTCTAGAGTATGTTGCTGAGCCAACCCTCACTCAATAAAATGAGCTTAGGTGTGTGATGTAGGAATGCTGAAATGTTTTATCATACTTTAGTGGCCACTTCCTTAATGCTGATTATTAAAGATGCACCAATATTTCTATCTGGCAAAGTTTTGCATTCTCACAATTAACATATTATTTAATAGTATGAAATCACAATTTGATAGACATCAGACATGATATGGATTGCATGCATACTCTCTTTAGGAGATGTAATGTGTCTTATCAATCTTCTGGACAATATACCATAGACATGCTTGTTATCAAATTGATTTAAAGAAGAATTAAACCCAAAAGCAAACATTTATTGATATTGAAGCTTACATTCTTAGATGTGATGCATGTATTAGTTTCCTTTTTTAGGCTTTCTTTCTTCTAGTTTCATCTTTCATTCAGCACTAGCAGAATGTATCAGCTCACAAGAATGAAACCATACATTTACCACAGGCAGTGCCAGGGTGAGTAAATTGACCAGCTATTATTTATTCATATCAAACCTTTATCCCAAATGGAAAAAAAATGTTTGCTTTAACTGATTAAAAAGTGTTAGCTGGAGTTTGGCTTCAATTTGTTATTTGTATTCAAATCTAATACATTTAACTCTCCCATCCCTCCAGACTGTCAGTGCTGCTGTCTGCTGTGTCCTAGCTCATTCCTCCAAAGTGGTGTCTCACTAATACAGTAGATGTGTTACTGGCCAGAACATCAGTTGAAAATGGAGGGGAAAAACCGAAGAAAATAAAACTGATGCAGTTACCACATCTAATGATTGGTAAGCTGTACTACAATACATTTTTAGTTTTGGGTTTAATACTGCTTTAATTTATACTATCGGGTAAATATTTGTTAGTGATGAAGTTCCATTATAGCACTAATTATAGAAATTGTATGAAACCTTGTTCTGCTTCCACAAAAAAAAGCTCTGAAAGTGTGATCAAGTGGTCAGATAGCTTAATTTACAGTCTCAGTAGCTTGGCAGACAGTAACTGGATCCAAATGATATCTTGCAGATCATAGAAAGCTTTTGCAGATCATAACAGATGAACATCAGCTAGGTCAAAAAACCATAGTATGTCTACCTCAAGCAGAATACAGTACATATGGAGAATGGAGGCTAAAGCATGAAGAAGAAGGGTGGGAATAACTACATAGAGCATCCCCTATCTATGAAGTGAGGTAGGGACCAAATTATTAAAAGCAAACAAACAGACAATGCATGCGTAACATGATAAATCTAACTTTGTAAAGTTCAAAAGCCATATGAGTATTTGCAAATGTGTATTGTGAAGTCACATACCAGACAGGACATTTTACAATCTGATTCCTAGATATTTAGGTATAATGGAGATTGTTGACCATTGTTAGCAGGCTCTGAATGGTTACGACATTTACAACCAGACTCATTAACAGGCTGTGCAAATCCTAGGCTAAGCAGGATTTTTAAACTGCTAATGGAGTCTAATTAGATTTATGATACTCTTCTTTGTGTTGTTTTAATCTGGTCTGCAGTCTCCCAGTTTGGTCATCTCTCCCTCACAGATACAAAATTTCAAATCTGAAATGAGGGTAGCACTGTGTTCAGCAGGACCTCCCCAATCTCTCCTAACAGCCTGTGATTGTAATACCTCACTATTATCACATTAGAGGCTTGAGGCAAAGACTTTGCAAGAGTGAAAGGAGATTTTTCCAGAAATCCGGAATATGCTATAGGTGCTGTGCCTCCTCAGATAATTTGTTTAAATACTGCAAAGTTGTAATCAAGTGCACAGAATGCAGCTGTACCAAACATGTTACAGTTATGGTGTGGGAAAAATGATCTGATTTCTCCAGTACTGCCAGTTCATCACTGCCAATGCTGGTCAATTGTGTCTGCTTAGCTGGAAATGTCAGGAGGGCTGTTGGAGCCTGTTTAAAGGAATCCTGATTGTATTAAAAAATACTTGTTACTCAGTTTTAAAATGTGAGTGCATTTGAAGCATCACTTATTAATAAAGGTTTTTTATGCAGTGTTACGCTATTTGGTATCCTTTCTTTTGCATTTTCATCCATCCATCCATGAGCGAGAGTTCGGGGGAAATCAAGGAGGAACCATTAGCGGCAGCTTGGGAGGCTCTTATGTCCATATAAGCTGGTCATAAATTCATCGAATAACTCTCACCCATCCACCCATGAGTGAGAGCTTGGAGGAAGTTAAGGAGGCATCATTATCGGTTGTTTGAGAGGCATGTGAATCCATGGAAGTTGGTTTTAAATCTACGTAATGAGATTCAGTAAGAAATCGTTAAAGGGAGAAAAAACATCTGAGGAAACTACACTCCACCTCTAAGCCTGCTTTTGTTTCTCAAAGCCATATCAGCTTGAGAATCCACGTTATTTGATGATTGTGGAGGAAATGATTTACCACTGATGGTGTGAGCACGCTGGAAAATTTATGAAGTTGTGCTACATTTTATTTTGTCACAGATTTTTTGGGACACTGGACATTAATTTGGGACTTTGTTTTTGGACTTATATTAATTTAGAATTCTTTTCATTATTTGCGCTGAGTCATGTTACAGTTATGCATCCTCACCAGAATGTACATCATACTAGAACAAAGAAAGAGATCCTTGGTTAAACCAAAATATAATAAAATCTTTGGCATAAAAGGCCATGCAACACTATATACTCTCAACAACTGTTCTAGTTGTGTAGAGACATTTGGCAGAAAGGCTGATGAATACATTGTTTTTTCAATGAAGGGAGTTATCCACATACTGTACCTATGCCAACATTAATTGAATGTAAACATGTGACCTGATCAGGAAGAGTTTACTACTTAGAAGCTGTGTATTAGCATCCATATTTAAAGATCCAAGGTGCTCAGAACCCTGCTATGAATAAACATTCTCAAAGTGCATAAGTGTGCCAGCAGTGGTCCTGACAATGCCCCAAGATACGAAATCTAACATCAACTTTAAAACTCATGCATTAAGAATTGCCTGCCTTCTGAATGTCAGTTTTTTTTCAGCTGAATCAGAATTTTGTATTGAAGTACTGTGTTACAACTGCAAGCCAAGCATTTGGCTTGTTGCTGTAAAGCAGTCCCATTGAGCTCAGTATTCAGGTCATTTCCTGTACTAAGAGTCAAAGGGTCTCAAGGGCCATTAAATACCAAGAGTGCATTATTCAAGTGCAGAGTTCAGGAGTGCGCTACATAAAGAGTGTAGAGTGCAGCAGCATGCTGCGCACAGAGTGCGGGATGCAAAGAGGTGGAAGACAGTTGATATCACTCTGCCATGACTGCCTCAAGGTTGCAGCCAGAAGAGCAATGTGCCAGCAGTGCAATGGTCCTGACAATGCCCTACATTGCATTGCCCTGCACAAAAATGTTATCCAATGGGTAATTGTGAGTGATGCGCGTTTGGACAAAATGCCGAAAAACTCTAATGTCAACTCCTTTAAAACACGTGCATTAAGAATTGAATATACTTCAGAACATGACCTCATTATGGAGTGAGGTAGAAGCCTATGGACATCATCCAAGTGTCTATGATGAGAATTTATGGTGCATACTGTTCTGCACCACAAGAGATGACTACAAAGTAGCCCTATCAGCCAAAGATAGAGAATTAATCAGAATGATGGCCAGTTAGTTTTTCAAGAATGATTTTAACAGATGTGTTGCCACTCTGTGCCGAGTGAGTCAAACTTCCTAAAAAGGTTGCCAACCTCCCCTGTGTTTGCTGACAAGACGTGAAGATTCGACTGACAGAGCACTTTTTTTACTAAAAACCTGAAAATTGACAGAACTCCTATTAGAAATTAGAACAATTGCTATTTAACCACTTGCCTACCGGGCACTTATACCCCCTTCCTGCCCAGGCCAATTTTCAGCTTTCAGTGCTGTCGCACTTTGACAATTGCATGGTCATGCAACACTGTACCCAAACAAAAATGTTTTCCTTTTTGTTTAGACAAATAGAGTTTTAGTGGTATTTAATCACCACTGGGGTTTTTATTTTTTGCTAAACAAACTAATAAAGACCAAAATTTTTGGGAAAAAAGTTTTTTTCTTTGTTTCTATTATAAAATGTTGTAAATAAGTAATTTTTCTCCTTCACTGATGTGCGCCAATGAGGCTGCAGTGATGGCCACTGATAAGCTGCACTGATGGGCACTGATAGGCAGCACTGATCAGGAGGAACTGGTAGGTGGCACTGATGGGCATTGACAGACATCACTTGTGGGCATTGACAGGCATTACTGATGGTCACTGAAAGGCAGCACTCATATATGGCACTGATAGGCTGCACTGATCGGAACTGTTAGGCGGCACTGATAGGTGGCACTGACTGGCACTGATAGGCGGCACTGGTTGGTGGCACTGATTGGTGACCCTGACTGGCACTGATAGGCGGCACTCACTGGCACTGAAAGGCAGCTCTGAAGGGCACTGATATGTGGCATTGGTGTGCACTGGTAGGCACTGATATGTGGCATTTATGTGCACTGATAGGCATTGATATGTGGCATTGATGAGCACTGACAGGTGGCATTGATGGGCACTGACAGGTGGCACTGATGGGGCTACACTGATCATCAAGGCACTGATCATCAGTGCCCTGAAGATCAGTGTAGATGTCCCCTCTGAGGAATGCCGATTACTGTCTCTCCTCTCCTCATGCGTTGTCAGCGTGAGGAGAGGACTGCCGATAACTGGCATTTCCTTGATTACATGCAATCAGCTGTGATTGGACACAGCTGATCACATGACATAACCAATGTCATTGGCTCTTTACTCTGACCAGTCATATGCTGTGTCCCAGGGACACAGTGCACCACCGATTGCTGTGCACCCCTGGGGGTGCGCATGCACAATCCAAAGAACAAAAGGTATACCGCTCAGGCAAACAATCCAGATCAATCCACGAAAGGTGCAGGCTCTAGCTCACCACCACACACAATGCAACAGGAAGAAGGGTCAGCCGCACACTGGAGGATAGATGAATATAGTGTGTATTTATTGATCCATAGGACACACAAAACACCAGGACATGAATACAGGACTTGTTAACGCGTTTCACATGATCTCGTGCTTAATCATGTGTCCTATGGATCAATAAATACACACTATATTCATCTATCCTCTGGTGTGCGGCTGACCCTTCTTCCTGGTGCGCATGCGCAGTTAGAATGGGAGGACATCGTATGATGTCTTCCCAGAATGAGAGAACCGCCGCCCGCTCTTCATTTCCTTATATGGCGGGTGGGAGGCGGTTAAACAGTATAAACACAATATGAAAGCACTGACAATACCAACAGCAAGTAATTTGCCTGGTTTACATTTTAAAGTAAATATAGTGTGACAAAATATCAGCCATCCTGGAATACAGTTGAAAAAGAAATTCTACAATGAATGCCACAGAAAGCAATGGGCATGACAAGAATGTGTCTAATAATGGAAGCATAAATGAGGATGTTCAAAACAAATCCTACCCCCTGACCACCTACCTTTAAATTAACATAGCAGCTGCTTGGTTGAGTATGCATTGCTATGACCTTGATGCTTAGCTTCACAGTGTAACAATTTTAACTCGACATAAAGTCTCAAAGGTGGAACCTCCTGTCAAACGTGCCCTTTGTGCTCAATGGGACTACGCTGTATAATAAATATTGGTGTGGCGTTGGATGGTGCCATTATCCCCGAAATATAGACTCTAGGAAACAACTCTTTTTAATTGGGACTTTCATCATGTTTAATGGAACCCAGTTCAATCTCTGTCCGGTATCTCCCTTCACATTCATTTTTGGAAAGTAAGTGCATGGCACAACTTTTGTTTTCATAGTAGTATAGGTATATTTATTTCTGTTTTCATAGATTTATTTATACATATATACATTTTTCTGTTGGAATGTTTGCAGAATATATAGGATCCATACCTGAGAACCCCCAGTGGTATCCCCCCAGGACACCCTTGGGAGTGGTCTGGAGCAGTGTAATTTTCTGTGACCCCATCTGGGAGATTCCTTGAGATGGCGACAGCAAACATTTTCTGGTTTTAAAACATGTTGGTTATCTCTCATCAGTCTTTCTATACAGGGTTAGTATAGCATTTTGCATGCAGCCCACATTACTGATTTATATGTCTGTTGAAACAATATATTTCTGAGTTTGTTCTCATTGCAGGTATCATGCTCTATATCTAGGCAACTCTGAAGAAGAGATTTCATTTCTGTCTCAAAATGCGTCAGAGGTCCTATCATTGATGATTGTAATTCTGTGCTTTTTTTAGCTTGTACTCAATGTTAATTATGATTGATGTAAACATATTCTACCACCTATTTTTTGATTTCTGGTTTTTAACCAATTTTGTACAATAAAACATATTTTGTTAATTTTACAATCTGTGTGTATTTGTGTCTTTAAAGTCCAAATTAAAGAGGGTTTGTCACGTACCTGGTAGTAAGCCTGACATGCAGAAGAAGGTCTCTCATACAGTTCTGGCTCAGGGGTCACTGATAATGGAACAGCAACCATGGGAGCATGGCGAGGTATGAGTCCCGTAATCAGTCCAGTGGTCTGCATGGGTAATAGCTGATGTCTTCATGGAAAGATGCCTGGAACAGAACAGCTGGCAGCAGGCAGATGTAACAGCAGGGCAGACTAGCAATAGACAGGCTGACATCAGGCAGATATCCCAGATGAGGGCATGCTGGACCGAGGAGCTGTAGCGGACTGGATGACGAAGGATGCAGGGTCAGACAAGCCGGGTTGGCAACAGACAGGCAGGTCAGGCATAAACAGCAAACAGGAGAGATGTCGGGTCACAGGCCAGTGTCAGCAATGGTGGAGGCAGATCAGGCAGAGACAGAAGGGAGAGGCAATATCCAGAGAATAAGTCAAGTTCAGGGCAGGTAGCAGACAAGCAGAGTCAGAAACAAGCTGAGTCAATATAAGAGATCAAACACACACAGAAGCTGCAGACCAAACAACAATTAGCCAGTGCAGTGCAGTGGATCCATTTCAGCCTTGGAGACAGGTGGGCACCCGTTTGCACATACGCGCCTATGCACATATTCGTGCGCATCTGCTTGGCCAGTTGCTGTTTTTCACATGTGCATTAGTATGCGCCGAGAAACTTTGCTTGCACTAAGGGCAAGCCTTTCCTGACAGGGTTGTTTCCTTCAATGGGACTACCCTGCAGCCACAAACCAAATGCTTGGCTAGCAGTTGTAACACAGTACTTCAATGCAAAAGTCTAATTGGACAGAAAAAAAAAAGATATTAACCGCTTGCCCTCCAGAGGATATACCCCCCTTCCTGACCAGGCCATTTTTTGCGATATGACGCTGCGTTACTTTAACTGACAATTGCACGGTCATGCAATACTGCACCCACATGAAATTTACGTCCTTTTTTTCCCATGAATAGTGCAGGGTTCAAGATTGTCCTACATATAGAGTGCAGAGTTCAGGAGTGTGCTGCATACAGAGTGCAGGGTTCAGGAGTGTGCTACATACAGAGTTCAGGGTTCAAGAGTGCACTACATACAGTGTTCTGTCTCTCCAATCTAAGCATTGAAAGTGTGATCTCTGTATCTTACAGTTGTGATGACAGTGAAACATAACATACAGGGTGCAGAGTTCAGGAGTGCACTACAAACAAAGTGCAGGGTTTGGGAGTGTGTTGCATACATAGCGCAGGGTTTAGGAATACACTACGTACAGAGTGCAGGTATTAGGAGTACACTACATACAGTGTGCAGGGATCAGGAGTGCACTATGTACAAAGTGCAGAGCTCAGGAGTGCGTTAAGTATAGAGTGCAGGGTTTAGGAGTGTGCTACATACAGAATGCAGGGTTTCAGAGTGTGCTATGTACAGACTGCATGGTTCAGGAGTGTGTTTCAAGCAGAGTGCAAATCTCACCAAAAATGACACCCCTTTTAAAACCAAATTGACCCCCCTCCCCAAGTATAGTGCTCTCCTCTCACCTCCGAATCCATCTCCTTTACAGTACCAGATAAAGAAATGCATCTGTAGAGCAGTATCCACAGCTTACCTCAGGAGGAGAGTGTATAGCACCAGCTGCGAGACAGGTATAGGCTTCAGGAGCTGCTGCGACCAGACAAGCACCAGGTTCCTACCAGGAATACAAAGAGGCAGAGGACAATTGATATCACTTCCCAAGGACTGTCTCAATGTTGCAGCTGGAATGAGAGGAACAGTGAGCCAGCAGTGCAATGGTTCTGACGATGCCCTACATGCACAAACATTGGATCTAGGTTTAGTAATTATGGGTGATGTGTGTTTGGACAAAAGGCACACACATTCTGAGGTCAACTCCTTTAAAACGTATGCATGAAGAATTGGATATACTCGCTTCAGAACATGACCCCATCATTTTGAAGTAAAGGAGAAGCCTATGAACATTATCCAAGTGTCTGTGATGACAACTTAGGGTGCACACTGTTCAGCACCTCAAGAGATGACTACAAAATAGCCCTGTCAGTTGAAGACAGAGAATTAATCAGAATGATGGCCAACAATTTTTCAAGAATGATTCTGGCAGATGTAATGCCCCTCTATGCTGAGTGAGTCAAATTCCTAACAAGGTTGCCAACCTCCCAAGTTTTAGTGACAAAACATGGAACATTTAATGATAGAGCACATTTTACTAAAAGCCTGAAAAATTACAGAACTCTTATTAGCAGCTAGGACAGTTGATAATTGAACTAGGTGAAAACACTGAAAATTCCCGCAACAGGTAATTTGCCTGGTTTACACTGAAAAAGTTAATACAGCATGACAAAATATCACCCACCCTGGGATACAGTTGAAAAACAAGTTCTGATATGCATGCCACAGAAATAAGGAGGCATGACCAGATTGTGCCTAATAGTAAATGTGGCATAAATGAGTATTATTAACCACTTGCCCTCCAGAGGATTTACCCCCTTCCTAACCAGGCCATTTTTTGTGATACGGTGCTGCGTTACTTTAATTGACAATTGCGTGGTCATGCAACAATGTACCTAAATTAAATTTATGTCCTTTTTCCCATAAATAGAGCTTTCTTTCGGTGGTATTTGATCACCTCTGTGTTTTTTATTTTTTGTTGTATAAATAAAAAAGGACCAACAATTTTGAAAATTATATCTTTCTGTAATAAAAGTATGAGGTTTTAACCTTTAAATGTCTGTGTCTTTGTTGGTACCAAGAAAATCCTACCACCCATTGCTCTCTAGATCTTTTGAATAGATAATTAGGATGTTGGTACCTTAACCTTGGGTTAACACCCATCAATACTGTGCACTTGCTTTTTCAATACATGAGTTTGCAAAGACATTTGGTGCAAACAAATCTTTCCTTTGTTGCTTTTGGGCATTAATTAAATGAAAGTTCTAACTTTGCATTATCTGCACTTGAAGAGAAGAGTTTACTGAAACCCCACAAGAAGAATGTTCCAAGAACATTGAGATGACCATATGAATTGAACTATTTTCTACTCCCTTTGCTTTTAATGGTGTTTTAAAGTCACTGTTGCACGATGCATCTGCTTACACACTTCTGCAGGGCACACATTGAGGTGAGGAAGGAAATACTCAACTTAACTTGCAAAAACCAGCAGCTAACACATTTATTATTTGCTTGAACCCTTTGGCCTGCCATAGAGATATTTATGGATACAAGCTAATTAGTGAGTTCAGCTATCTGATGGAGATTGTCCGCAATTATGTCTCTGCTCTATTCAGACTAGGCATAGGGTTCTCAGGAAGTGATATATTACTATCACAACAATTGGAGTCCAAATAGTTAATATAGTGATTGTTGGCAGGAGGGGGTTAACCTCTGAGCCATTACATATGTTCCACATTGCTCATGGCATAATGCATGTTATAATCAGGAATTGAGGAAAAATTCAGCAGCTTTGAATTGTCCTAGAGAAGTACGTTTAGCCCACAATGTATTTGACAATCTTGACAATGCTAAATCCCAGGCAACCTAACTGTAGAATTTTCTTTTAGATCTGGAAAAGCCTTGTATTTCAAGGTTCTGCTCTACAAACTCATTGGTATTCTCAGGAAGGTCCTGATACTGCATAGTTTTGGTAAATCTAAAAAAAGTATAAAGATCTAGAAAATGTGTAAAGATGTATTGTGATCCTACAGAGGCTGTAAACAATTATTTTCCCCTAAAATAAAAAAAAAAAAACAGGTTTATATTTTCCCTGCTGTGTGCAATGGTTTTGCCAACTCTTCTGCAAGTGCCCCCTCAGCAAACTATGTTCCATATCCATGTCACACATCTCAAGAGACTTTGGGGCTATGAAGCATACACTGCACATGCACATTGGAGCATCAGCAGAGAGCCAGCTGCTAAGACTGGAAGAGACAGCTGGCTTCCTGAAGACACCAGCAAAAAAATGGACCCGGCCATTGAGCAACATTCAGGAAATGTTGGATTCACTGGGTGGGTGAGTATGGTTTTTTTGTACTTAACTGAGCAGACCAGGTAAGAGAACCCCAGGGAGAGAAGTTCCTGGTGATCCAGCTAGTAAGTTGATTATTTTTCAACTTCAGGTAACATATAAACCATTTAACACTGATAGGGGTATTTACAATGGCCCGCTTTTATTTATAACATAAAGCCTTTATCCCCCCAAAACAAGCTGTTGCCGTAACTGCTTAAAATATTTGCTGTAGTTCAGCTTTAATTTGTCAATCAAATCCATCTAGTGTTGCTAGTACATCTAATACAACCTTCTCCTCAGATTTACAATGCTGCTGTCCAAGGGTGGCTCCATTGCTCCTCCATAAAGTGGAACCACCCTAGACAGGAAGTGTGATCATCGAGTAAAAACAAAGGAAAAAGCATGATTAAAAAAAAATGCAGCCACAACATTTAAATTATTGGTAAGCCAAAATATATTTCATTTTAGTTTTTGGGTTTAGGTATGCTCCAATTTTCAGCTTCCTTCATTGTTATATATAGTTACATTATTTTCTGATGGAATTCATTAGATAAAAATGCCCTCCAGCTTCCAATGGGATGATATGCATTACTATGAATACAATGTTTCAGTATGGATTGGTGTTTTATTTTCTCTTTTCCTTTCCCCTCAAACCCCCAATACCCTTATTATGTTAATATGTGTCCCATCCCCCACAAACCATCTTCCCCTCTTCTTTACTTCCCTTTCCTATTTCTATTCTCACCACCCCCTACCTCCTCCCTTTTCCCCCACCCTTCTGATCCCCATTGCTACCCTCACCTTTCCCCCAAACCCCCCCTCCTCTCCTTTGCCATCCCCTTTTATTCCCAATCCCTGGCACCTCCCTTTTCCCACTTTCTTTTCCTGCTCCCTTTCTTACCTCGCTTTTGTTCCCCCCCCCTTCCTTTCCCCTCACTCTCCCCACCCCTTCTTCCTTCCTACCCTTTCTCTCACCCCTTTCTTGATTCCAACTCCCTACCCACTTTTTCCTGTCCTATTTTCCACTTGCCCCTTTTTCCCTTCACCTCCTCTTTCCCTTGCCCCCCTTCTCCATTTCCTTAACCCTCCTCTACCCCCTTCTTCTATTTTGAATAAATTATTGTTTTTATTAGTTAAATGCTGTGGGTTTGCCATTTTGAGAGTTTGTAGTCCCTAGAGGGGACATTCTGTATTATTTAGACTGGGCCATTTAAAGGTATATAAACATGACCCTAGTAGCATTTTCAAGTGTTTTTAGGGGTTAAGTGGGATGGGTAGCAGTTGGTTTCAATTAAGTAACCTGACACTACTTAGGCTTTTTCCCCTTTGGTGACCAGTATCCCTATGATTAAATCTGTGATGTATAAAACGTGTTAAAGCATGGCTTCCAGCAAGAGTAAACAGTGTTCGCTGTCAGCTTGATTAAACCATGTTGGAGCAGAGATAATAGGAGTACAGAGCGAAACATGGCAGATTCCTGAAGCTTTGGCACCCAGCTTGTGCACAGGAGGAGTAGGAACATGCAGGTAGGTTTGGAGATTGATTTAATGTATATGAGCTATATTGGAAATCAAATCTTGTAGATTGGAGCTTTGCACCATGTTTTGTATCTGGCACACTTTGGATTAATTACCCCTGGTGCAACCTTATATAAATCAGTGAGTAGATGGGTGCAGTTTGACGCTATGAGGAAGTACACACGGATGAAACATGTCAGAGCATAACCTTACATAGGACCGCAAGTGTGGCAGGAGCGCTGATCCAGAGGAGACACAAAAGTAGCGAGTTGCACCACGAGATTCATGCATGGTAAGCGGGCACACTGACAGCTTGTTTTAATGGTTGAAGGGTTTTATGGTTTTAATAAATTCTGAAGGTTTAAAGCTACTGCACTATCGTGAGCCTTTCTTTTTCATGGGTGACAGTCGAAAGTGACTGTTTAACAAAATCTTTCTGGAGGAAGAGAACCATGAGATATATGTGGAGGTGTCATTAACCATTTCAGCTCTGCATGCCGATCATCATAGATGTGTGGCATTAAGTTTTGGTGAGTCATTGAATTCACATTGAGGGACTGGTGGTCACAAGCATGAAGAAGGAAATAATTTGAATATATGTGGACACTATTGGTGATTCATAATACGCACTGTTGTGAAAGATTTCTTCAGACTTTCATTTGCTTCTACTTTTTACTTACTTAGAAAATATTGACAACTGGATATTGTTTGATTAAATTGTATATGTATTCATATTGTATTTATATTGAAGGTATGAGGATTTGCAGCTCCACCTAATGTCTGTCTATTTGATATTTTTTTCAGATACTTATTTGATTTGTTTGACTTTTAAAGGGGCAGCAGCAGACACATTATTTTCGTTTTAATATTACTTTATTTTTGTGGTTAATATTTACACTTAGTACATTTTTACACATTTGCACATTTAAGTGTTTAGTCTATGGAGTGGTGTAAGTGTGATTTATATATATATATATGAACATTTGCGCAGTGCAGGTGTTATTCACACTTATAATATCATATCACTATCATATCTTCTTAAGTGTCTCTCTTCTCCAGGGAGAATGTTTAATACTTGTAGTCTTTCTTCATAACTGATTTAATTACTTTTTACATTTCTGCTTTTTTTTCTGAAATTCCGCTTAAAGTGAATGCATCATAGCAGTTTTTGGTTGCATTTGCCTTTATTTTTTTACATCTTTAAGACACAAGAAGTGAGATTTGGCACTTGAACAAATTAAAGTGACTTACAAACATTTTCACAGTCCATCACAAGTACTTTTCTTTCTTTGCGTCTGTTTGGCATGATAATTGTTTACTTGATTGAACATTTAGATCTGCATATCAGAGTGTGAGTTCCACTGAGGTGACCTATGAGCCAGTGAATACCAAGGCTGGTGATGATACTTGGCTGTGAAGGAGTAGAGTCTTTAGCTGGTCAGCACCTGTTACCTGATTTCTTCCTGTAATCAGTATGACATTTGATAACATTTCCAGCAGCCAACACACCCCTAATAAATGTAATGAAGGCTGTCTGCTGCATAAAGAGTAGCTATCTTCTTTAAAAGTGCTGCGATCATGAAAAATAATAACTACAGGCAATCCCCAGGTTACAAACAAAATAGGTTCTGTAGGTTTGTTCTTAAGTTGAATTTGTATGCAAGTTGGTACGTTTTTTAAATGAAACTCCAGCCAAAAAATATATTTTTTAATAGTTTTAGATAGTATAGAGAAGGGTTAACTGGCCTGCAGTAATGTGGGATTGCTGACAGGTCCAAAGGACAGTAGGTGGCAGCATGCAGGGAGCAGCAAGATGGCCGCCCAGCGGTTTCCGGGACCAGCATGACATCATGCTGCCTCCATGTTTAAGTATGAGTCGAATGTAAGTTAGATGTTTGTAACTCAAGGAGTGTCTGTGTAAGCCAAAAGAAACAGCACAGGGCACTAAATGAAACGGACAAACACTTTTTAAAGGAAACCTATACTGTAATAGAAAACAGGAGATGCACCTCCTTCTAAGAATAGGAGAATCCAAGTTACCTGGCAATTAGAAAATCTGAGCCAAATTAGAAATCTGGATTTACTTTCTTTTTCTAGTCCAGTAAGGGCTCTTTCACACTGACAGCCAGGGGAGTGGTAAACACAAGTGGTTGCTCTGTAGTTTTAACACCCCATTGTCACCCTTTGGAACTCTAACAATACAGTCTAACAGGGCTGTACACATGCAGCAGCTATGTTGCTTTGCTTCAATGCCATGTCAATTTTAACTTGGGCTGCAGAGTTTGACAGGTGGCACTGCTTGTCAAACTTGGCCACTGAGATCAGTGGGGCTGCACTGCAACCATGAGTCAAAAGTTTGGCTCTCAGTTGTGGTGCAGTTCCAAAATGTAAAATTACCATTCAGATGGTTCAATGAAATGATTCAGGATTCCCTCTGATGAAGCCACATATGGTGACGTAACATGTAAGGGGAGGAGTCGTGCTGCCAGGAAGCAAGGTAATACTTCTAGATTGTAAGCTCGAAAGAGCAGGGCCCTCGATCCCCTCATGTTTTGCATTGTATTGGTATTGTTCTGTCACATGTTCTGTCCCCCTTTGTAATGTACAGCGCTGAGTGAACTATCGGCGCTTTATAAATACTGTATAATAATAATAATAATACCGCTGGATGCTGACAGATACAAAGGGCATACTCTAATTTTAAAGCAGACAGTAATGAGGATGCACGAATATAGAAAGATATATGCGGTGCTCCCTTGCCAACCAAACTAAATAAAACAATATATACAAATGCATGTGACATAAACGCATAAGATAAATACATAAATATTTGTTGAACCAATATGCAACAATACACCTCTGTGTAATATAAACTGTTCAGTGAGAGCATAAAATAAGCATATGCAGGCTGTGAAAGTTCACAATTCAGACTAATCTTCCTTAGTGCAACTCATACATCTACCTGCAGTCAATGATTGAATCAATAATGGTCACCTTCATGCAACTGTGACTCCCATCACCTTAATGATAATGCGCTCACCTCCAAAGTGCAACCTAAGAACATACATTATTAGGTCTGGATGCACTTTTCCCCTATGGGGTTAATGATCTCTCCGAGGTAGGAACAACAGTCAATCTACTCCTCCCCGATCTTATGGGCAATCACTCCTTACTCCTCCATTATGCTCAAGTAAACACAGGACAGCGTTTCATAGTGTAGTAGTTAAAACCAAGCTGTTTATTTAAAGTATTACATTTACATATAGTTGGAGATCAATGCTCCTTTCAGCCAAATATTGAGTACAGCCACAACTCACTCCTGAGGCATCTGACACCTCCCATGCATTACATCACACCCCCCGTGACTTTATCGGGGCCACTTTTTTTAACTTTATTCAATTTTTATTCTTTAAATTTTGTTTGTTCATTTTGTTGAATTTTTCTGGACTGATAATATTTTGCGGAGCTGAATCATTTAGTTAAACCATTTGTAGATTGGTGTGTGGAACACTTTAGATTCTGACAACAGCATATACAGTATATGCACATACAGTATATTGCCTGCCTTTACACGCACATGAACTTTAATGGCATCTCAGTCTTAGTCCGTAGGGTACAATATTAAGTTGTCCCACCTTTTGCAGCTATAACAGCTTCAACTATTCTGAGTAGGCTGTCCACAAGGTTTAGAAGTGTGTCTATAGGAATGTTTGACTATTCTTCCAGAAGCGCATTTGTCAGGTCAGGCACTAATGTAGGACAAGAAGGCCTGGCTTGCAGTCTCCACTGTAATTCATCCAAAAAGTATTCTGTCAGGTCGAAGAAGTCAGGATTCTGTGCAGGCCAGTCAAGTTTCTCCACCCCAAACTTGCTCATCCATGTCTTTATGGACTTTGCTTTGCATACTGGTGTGCAGTCATCATGGAACAGTCAGGGCCATCCCTAACCTGTTCCCACAAAGTTGGGAGCATGAAATTGTCCAAAATGTTTTGGTATGCTGACGCCATAAGAGTTCCCTTCACTGGAACTAAAGGACCAAGTCCAAGCTCTGAAAAACTTCCCCACACCATAATCCCCCCTCCACCAAACTTTACACTTGTCACAATGCACTCAGGCAAGTACTGTTCTCCTGGCAACCGCCAAACCCAGACATGTCCATTGTATTGCCAGACCTACAAGCGTGATTTGGTACTCCAAAGAACACGTCACCACTGCTCTAGAGTCCAGTGGCAGTGTGCTTTACACCACTGCATCCGACGCTTTGCATTGCACTTGGTGATGTAAGGCTTGGATGCAGCTGCTCGGCTATGGAAACCCATTCCATGAAGCTCTCTATGCACTATTATGCTAATCTAAAAGCCACACAAAGTTTGGAGGTCTCCAGCTATTTACTTTGCAGACAGTTGGCGACTTCTGCGCACTGTGCTCTTCAGCATGCGCTGACCCCGCTCTGTCAATTTACATGGTCTTCCACTTTGTGGCTGAGTTGCTTTAGTTCCCAGTTGCTTCCATTTTGTTACAACCCAGCTAACAGCTGACCGTGGACTATTTAGTAGCAAGGAAATTTCACGGATGGACTTATTGCACAGGTGGTAACCTATCATGGTACCACGCTTGGATTCACTGAGCCCCTGAGAATGACCCATTCTTTCACAAATGTTTGTAGAAGCAGTCTGCATGCCTAGGTGTTTGATTTTATACACCTGTGGCCATGGAGGTGGTTGGAAAACCTGAATCCAATGATTTGGAGCGGTGTCCCAATTGGCAGTAAAGTGTTCACATTTGTTCACATTATTTGTTAATATCACATTGGTTGTGCAGGGGTATTCTACGTGATTATAACTGCCATTCATCAATTTAAAAAAGTAAAAACCACTTTGGTTGTGTTTTTAGAGGGTGATAAGCACTACAGCCAGTGTGAAAGACCCCTAACCTTAAACCACTCAGAAAGTATTGAAGTAACTGGATTAGCATGACAGCCATATGGCTATCAATTTAAGGAGAAGAAGTCTGCAACTGCATCCTCCATTTTCTCTCAGTACGGATTTCCTTTAGAAGGTGCATTACATTCAGACTGGAAATTTCAACATGGAAATGCATACAGGGACTCAGCCTACATTCCTGGGATTTTATTTTCATCCTAGCACACTGTTGTGACATGGTGTTCTAGAAACACTTCCCCACAAAGCTGGGATTCAGCAAACAAGGGATTTCCAACTTTGCATGCAGAATCAACATGCATGCACCTGGTATAAATCAAAAGAAATTTTGAATTATTGCTTTCACTCTTCCTATAGTGCAATATACAGGTAGCATTGTTATAATTATAGATGAAAGAAAAGGATGAACTATACCAAATGATCTGTGTTTTATTAGTAGGTCTTCTGAAAGTCCTGCTAATTTTGGTATTGGAAACATTATCTAAAACTTAATATAAATTTGCAAAACAGGTCTTTTCTATAACGTTTCTGCCAACTGTTTGATTTCAATTAAATATCTTTACATCCTTCAAAGGTCTACATCCTCCAATGGTCTTTGCTTTGCTTACTCTTGTATTACTATTATTAATATTATTATTATTATTATTTATTTGCTTTCTTTTCTTCCTGTTTTTTTTTTTTTCAAACTGAACTCCAGACAAATATGCAGCTGAAATATTTACATCTGATATATTCTTCTGATAAATGAATTTATAGTTCTGTTCAACCAGTTATCTGAATCAGTCACCGCTGTCAGACAACACACCCCACTCTAGGACCTCTTTGCAAACTTCACTGCAGATGAGAATCAGAACCTGGTTCTGGACTTTCCCCAGCCTGCAACTGAACAATGAAGGAACAGCACCAAACTGATGATTATTAGTGCTGGTTCACATATGTGTAGATTGGATGTGGTTTGAACCGCACCCAATCCACATGATATGTGAAAAAACATTGCTTCCTATGGTGCCTGTTCATATATGTCCAGTACACTGGCAGTTAGTATCCAGTTATATTCTGTGTACCCAAGTAAGAATCCAGGCCTTTTTTTTAAAGCAATCCACTGAGCTGGCCAGAACCAACTCTTGAGGGAGTCTATTCCACATTTTCACAGCTCTCACTGTGAAGAAACCTTTCCGTGTTTTGAGATTACATTTCTTTTCCTCCAGATGTAAAGAGTGCCCCCTTGTCCTCTGTGATGACCTCAGGGTGAATAACTCTACACCGAGTTCACTATACGAACCACTGATGTATTTATACATGTTGATCATATCCCCCCTTAATCTCCTCTTCTCAAGAGAAAATAAATTCAGTTCCTTTAATCTTTCCTCATAGCTGAGCTCCTCCATGATCTTATCAGTTTGGTTGCCCTTCTCTGTACTTTCTTCAGTTCCCCAATGTTCTTTTTGTGAATTAATGCCCAAAATTGAACTGCATATTCCTGATGAGGTCTTACTAATGATTTGTACCGGGGTAATATGATATCTCTCTCGCTCTGGAGTCTATACCTCTTTTAATACAAGAGAGGATTTTGCTCGCTTTAGAAACTGCAGCTTGGCATTCTATGCTATGATTAGGCTTGTGATCTACCAGTGCTCCCAGATCCTTCTCCACCATTGATTCCCCCAGTTGTACCCCCCCTAGTATGTATGATGCATGCATATTCTTAGCCCCCAAGTGCAGAACCTTACATTTATCAACATTAAACCTCTTTTGCAAAATAGTTGCCCAGTTAAACAGTGCATTGAGGTCAGCTTGTTAGTTGAAGACATCCTGTAAGGACGTTATTCCTTCCGCACAGCTTGGTGTCATCTGCAAAGACTGAAATGGGATTTTTAATCTCAGACCATGTATCATTTATAAATATATTAAAAAGTAAGGGTCCCAACACTGAACTTTGGGGTACACCACTGACAACCTTAGACCATTCAGAGTATGAATCATTAACCACTGCTCTTTGAATATGATCTTTTAGCCAGTTTTCTATCCATTTACATACGGGTTTTTCCAAGCCCGTAGACTTTACCTTACACATTAGCCGTGTGTGAGAACTGTGTCAAACGCTTTTGCAAAATCCAAGTATACCACGTCCACAGCCACCCCTCTGTCCAAGGTTTTGCTCACCTCCTCATAAAATAAAATCAGATTTGTTTGACAACTTCTGTCTTTCATGAATCCATGCTGTCTGTTGCTTAAAATATTTTTTTCTAGCAAGAACTCATCTATGTGGTCTTTTATTAAACTCTCCAGTATCTTCCCAACTATAGATGTTAAACTAACAGGTCTATAATTACTTGGTAAAGATTTTTGTCCCCTTTTAAAATATTGGCACCACATTGGTCTTACGCTAATCCAGTGGTACTATGCCAGTCATTAAAGAGTCCCTAAAAATTAGAGACAATGGCTTTGAAATGACAGAGCTCAATTCTTTAAGGACCCATGGGTGTATGCCATCTGGTCCAGGTGCTTTATTCACCTTTATTCTGTCTAAATATTTTTGGATCATATCAATTGTGAGCCAATGTGGATGATCTGGAGTTGTATCAATACCATGCCCATCATGGACAAGAGCTCCCCCGTGCTCCTTTGTATACACAGAGCTGAGGAAGGCATTTAATAAATTTGCCTTCTCTTTGTCCCCAGTCACCCATTCTAGATTATTTTGTAAAGGACCTACATGCTTGGACCAAACCTTTTTACTATTAATATATTTGAAGAATTTTTTGGGGTTGGTCCTGCTATCTTTTGCAATCTGTCATTCATTTTCAATTTTTGTGGCCTTTATTTCCTTTTTGCATATTCTGTTATATTCTTTGTAATGTTTAAACAATGATAGCGTTTCTTCATTTTTATATTGAATAAAAGCTCTTTTCTTATTATCGCTTTTTTAAATTTGGCCGTAAGCCACATAGATTTTATTTTTAGCCTTTTAAACTTGTTGCCCATGAGAATATATTTTGCAGTGTGTTCACATACAGTCTTTTTGAAGAACTCCCATTTATGTGTTGTGTTCATTGATGCCAATATTCCCTCCTAGTCTAAGTCTTGGAGAGCAGCTCTCAGCCTTGGAAAATTAGCTCTCTTAAAATTGAGCGTTTTTATATTTCCCATATGTGCTTGCTGTTTACAGCTAGCAATGAATGAAATCATGTTATGATCACTGCTACCCAGATGTTCTTTTATATGGACATTCGTAATAAGCTCTGCATGGTTTGAGATTTCCAGGTCCAGCAGAGCATCTTTCCTAGTTGGGGCCTCTATGAACTGTACCATAAAAATGTCCTGTAGTAGGTTTAAAAATGTTTGCCCTTTAACTGTTCCTGCAGTACCATTACTCCAGTCAATTTCTGGGTAGTTAAAATCCCTCATTATTATCACTGTCCCAGCCCTTGCTGCCCTTTCGATCTGTGCAAGGAGCTGAGTCTCCACCTTCTTATTAACAGTGGGAGGCCTATAACAAACTCCAATGATTACCTTTGTAGTACACAGCCCCATGTGCAGTTCCACCCATAACACTTCAGCCTCATCACACTCTCCATCAACTAGGTCCTCTTTCACACTCAATCTGAGATCACTTCTCACATAGAGACAGACACCACCACCTTTCCTATTTACCCTGTCTCCACGAAAGAGAACATAGCCAGGAATATTAATGGCCCAGTCATGTGAAGAATGAAGCCAAGATTCAGCAATACCAATTAAATCAAAATTCTCTTCATGCACCAAAGCTTTCAACTCACCTATTTTGCTTGGCAGACTTCTGGCATTGGTGAACAAACACTTTACCCAATTGGCACCTTGTTCACACGTATTTTGCATATTTTTTATTTTCATACAAATGGTACCAATTCCACTGATTGTTTGTAACATGGGAACCTTCTTATCATTTGCCATAGCCTTCCCCCCCATCTTTCCCCATTCCACCCACCAGTACTGACCCCTGTCTGATCTGTCTACCCCGTTATAATCTAATTCTCTCTCCCTCTTTGATCCTAGTTTAAATACTCCTCCAGCCTTCCCATAAACTTCTTCCCCAGCACAGCAGACCCCCTTCTGTTTAGGTTCAAACCATCTCTAGCATATAGGTTACACCCCAATGAAAAGTCAGCCCAGTGCTCTAGAAACCAAAATCTTTCCCTCTTACACCCGGTCTTCAGCCATGCATTGAGTTATCTAATCTTCTCCTGTCTTTCCTGAGTTGCACATGGCACAGGTAATATTTCAGTGCAGTTTGAAAAAGAGTCATGAACAATTTCTGAGCAGTGCCCTCAGGTTCAGGCACAGATTACAGGCTATTGACTTCTATGGGAACCATTTTCTAAACTGCATATGTGTGAGCAGGATAATCCTGAGAGTTAATCCTGTCCTGAACCTGATGTAAACATGACATGAACCAATGAACAACTACTGTATCAATTACCTATTAAACCTGAGCTTCAATACGCACTGCACATGTGTGGATCAGCTCTTATTATTATTATTATTATTATTATTATAATACAGGATAACATTATATATGTGCTCTTTGTTGCCAGGATTTTATATTAGTTTTTGGTAGATTGTGTAAAATTCTGTCAAGTTTTAATTGCTGCAAGCCTCCTCACTGTGGAGATTTACCTTCACTTCCTGACCTGTGGCACACATAATTTGTCATCCTTATATGCCTTTTAAGGCTTACTTTTCAATTTTGACTGCAATGGATTTTGACTACATTTATTGCAATCTGAATGACCTTTCTGACTTGTTATTGGGGCAATGTAGATGAGTTCCAATAGCAGAGGACAAAGCTTTTGGAACCTTTCCAGTGAGGTGTGATATGGTAATGCGCATGTTAGCTCAAAACACATTACCACTTCCCGCTGGCTGTACGCATATATATATGGCCTCTCAGTGGAACTTAGCGCTGAGCAGCTGAAAATATATGGCCTTGTGTAAACAACTTATCATGCTGAGAGCAAGCTCCCAGCACGGTAGCCAGAGGGGATCGGTAAGCTCTTTATGCATACTTGCGATTCGGAGCTTTTAGATCATGTGACCCCTTTTACAGCCAATCACAGTGGTCACATGACCAGAATACCTGCCACCGCCTCCCAGCTTTTAGAACTCCTAAAGGTCCGAGAGGTGTTCAGCAGGAAGGGGTTAATATGTTATGTGCATTAGCACATTGTGGTGCCATTAATTTTAATAGCATTCCAAAATATAAACCCAATGCACTTTTGATGTGCTTGCATTGCATTGTACCATGACACAAAGTAACCCACTACTGTGCATTGTCTTGCACTACATTGCTAAATTGTGTAAGTCTGATCTTTGCCCTTTTTGGTGTGCTGCCAGCCCACACCTAAATATATGTATAAATAATAATATGTATGTACTGTATGTACGTGTGTGTGTGTATATATATATGGGATATATATATACACACAGGGATGCTATTAGAAATCACAGGGCACTGTGCAGGCTACTTGACAGGGCCCTCCCCTTCTAAATACACACAAAAAATATTATTCATGGACACAAACACAACAAAATGTCTGCTAAATCTAAAAGATAACACTGCATTGAGTTAACAAAGTTCTATGTGTAAATGAGGTCTTGGGGCACATACACATGGGCACTGTGGCCTGTACAATATGAATCAGTGGTTTGTTCATGTGGCTGGAGCCACCTGGAGCTGTGTGCAGTCAGCCTGTTATGCTATGGGGACACAGCAGCTGTAGAAAATCAGCCACAGGAGATAATTTGACAGGCATGTGGGTGCAGGTGCGCTGGAGATTAGTGAAAAACATTTCCTATACATTGGTGGTCAGTATAAATGTGCCCCCCTTTGCAATGAAGCTTGCCTTTACATTGATAGATGGTCAGTGGGAGAGATGCCCCCTTACATTGGTAATCAGTGCAAAGAATAGCCTGGTACAATTCTCACTGCTCATAGAACCTCTAGCAATATGCGGAGGGACTTCCAGTTAAGTAAAACTAAAGGGAAAAGTAAAGTGGGGCATCAGGTACTTCACTGCTAGTTTTCACACACTGAAATGAGAAGTGGTAAAAATGTATTTTTAATAATTTTAACAGTTTTTGCTTAAAATTTTACCTTTGCTGTACTTTATATTTAGGACAAGCATCTTTTTTAACGGGTATTAGATGAAACTAGACAAAAATGCATAAACTATATTTGACATATTAAAAAAAATAACTTTCTTACACAACTGGAAACTTGAATTTACAGTAACTGTAATTCTAAATGGGTAGACTGTCATTTAGAAACGCAGTATTGGTGTAACTGAGTGATTTTTTTATTGACAATGTGCCATGATGTAAATTCAATCACTTAAAAACAACTCTAGTTGTAAATAAAGTACGTTTAAAGCAGATATAATTGCCTGTCCCTACTTGTAAATTTTTTTTTTCAGGACAGCTAATCCATGATTTCATCAGGGTATTCTGTGTCAAGTATCAGGTCCTCTAACACAAGTGTTCTGTATATCATCATTGTGTTGAATAGGGAGCCATCTGTTGGGTGTTCACTGCAATTGCACCTGTTTCTATTATTCCTTTAAACAAGAATAGGGATTGTGTTGTTAGTAAAGATTTCCATAAACCACTGCAGAAGAGCAATTTTAGCTTCCTGAAGAACACCAGTGAAGGTCTCCTTCATTCCGCCTTTGATAAACATAAGCCTGTAAGTCTGTTTATCCTTTAATGTGATTTGTATTTAATGTGATTTGTAGGTAGCTGTTTGCAAGAAATGTGTTCATTGTATGCATTTGTAAAATACATGAATACAAGCATATTGTAACTTCAGTTTATGTGATTGTATTTCAGTTTTACAGAACTATTTACAGAAATAAATTCAGTTTTGGAATGAAACACAATGCTGTGTCTGTCAGTTTTGTTAGCTAGCTGTTAGCTAAATGTTAGTAGGACAGCATAACAAGGTTGACTCCATTTGGTACAGAATGCATCATTCATGAGCCTATCTTTTCCTTCAAATTTAAACAATCTTATAATTACAAGAGTTTATTGGGAAAAATTAAGTCTTGTTACGAAGTCTTTTCAAGTGTTATTTCTGCTACACCACCCATTACAATTTTGACTGTGTCCTCATATTTCTGTTTTCTTAAGCTAACCAGAAAGACTGGGAGAGTTATAACTGCTAACCAAAAGGTTAAAATGTCAGTGTTCTGTTTAATGTATCCCATCTAAAAAGAACTATGCACTAAACTTCATTTCTGAAGAATAAAAAAGGGGTAAGAAAACTGAAGTGGGATCAAACCTAAATAAAAAAGCAAAAAAAAAGTGGTGACAGTTAGGATTTTTATGACAGAAGAGACCATATTGGTCAGCGTATTTGTACACTGAGCCACGCATGCGCAGCTCAGAGTACATGTACAGTACCACTCTGAGTTATTATCATGTGACTCCCATGTGCATGTTTGGGAGTGATATCATTGTGGTCCAACCAAGCAAACTTGGAAGGAAGACTGGGAGAAGATGGCAGTGGCTGTGACCCACAGGAGTGCTGAGCCCCCCCCCAAAAAAAAAAATTCAATATATTGAAGCTTACCATCATTGGATATGATGGCTGCATTGGTTTCATTTTTCAGGATAAGACATTTTTTAGCATGTACAGATTGTGGATCTTGACAGGATGTACACCCACCCCACCTGTAATATATCAAGATACTGGAAATGTAAATTCCACACATCCCACATTACAATATAAATAGAAGAGGAATCACATATTTGCAGATAGTGTTGCAGGAAAAACTACAAAAGCGATTCACTCAATGAATTAAAATTACACACTCCTGCGCCACAGGATAATCTTCAACCAAAGGTATGAGATGCTGCTGTGCACTAGTGTAAAACACCAAATCAAAAAAAAACAAAATAAAACAGCGCAAAACAATACCTAAACCAAATTATTACATAGTATACATAATATAAAATCATATAACATATATATTATGGTATAATGTCCAAAAAAACAAAACGTGTCCAAAACAACTCAAAAAACGTAAAGTCCTTTCTCCCAAACTCCAGAGTGGTTATCCTTCTGTGATATGTGCCTCCACCATCCACCAGTGCAAAACCAACATAAACCGCACTCACCAGATAATGCTGAATAGTAGGCCTCTCAGGACTTTTAGGGATCTACACCCCCTCTATAGCCTCCAGACCTCCATTCCACCATACAGGGCTAGGATAATCCTTCCACTCCCTTCTTGATAGGAACCTCCAAACCCGCTCCACAGTTGTGCCAAAGGAAAAAATATTGCATATAGTGTGATATTGCTAATGACCATATAGCATGTATATAATAATACCAGGCCACTCACGTTTTACAAAATCCATAAAAACATATTTAGAAGGTGTTTGATAGGAAGAGGAGAATTAAGCTTGCACCCAGGGGACCAGGTCTGGTTGGCCACAACAAATCTAAAAATGTCCTGTCCATCGAGGAAACTGGCACCTAAGTTCCTGGGTCCTTTCCGGGTAAGACGCAAGGTCAATGAGGTGCCGTACGAACTCACACTCCCTGAATCTTGCAAAATTCATCCGGTCTTCTGGTCTCTATTAAAACCGGCGACACCAGACCCCTTTCCGGATTGGAGGTCTAAACCTCCGGAGGCAGTAAACATTAACGGGGAGGAGGAGTTTGAAGTAGAGGCAATCCTAGATTGTAGGAAAAGGAGAGGCCAAACTCAGTTCCTGGTTAAATGGAAAGGGTATGGGGCTGAGGAAAATTCGTGGGAGCCGCCCCAAAATGTTCACGCCCCAAGACTTGTTCGGGAATTTTTTCGAAACCAGCCATCTAAAAGGGGTCGGTTGGACATCCGGAGGCTGCCCGTAGGGGGGGGCCATGTCAGGGACCGTGGGTCTCACCGCGGCGCACAGGTCTGCACATGCACAGATTGCCTAGGCGCACCAATGGGCAGGCATTAGGACCTGGGAGTCCGCGGCGGCAATTGCGGCCACACATGCGCACTCGCGCATGCGGGCGCAAGCCTGGCACCAATGACGGTGCAGGGCGCACTATTTAAACTGGCCAGGCGGTGTTCAGATTGCCGCAAGGTCTACTTCCTGTTACCTGTGTTCCTGAAGTGCGTTCCTTGTTGCCGACCCTGCCTGTTCTGATTCGTGTTGACCTTCTCCTGCTCTGACCCCTGGCTCGTCCCTGACTATTCCTCTGCCTGCCCTTATTATTATTGGACCTCCCGTTGCTGAACCTTGGTTCGTGACCCGGCTACTCTCCGTCTACTGCTTGGTACCTATCTGCCTCCACCGTTACCGACCCGGCTAGTCTGACCACGCTCACTCCTGACTGTCATCCATCCATCCTGCTCGAGACCTGGACCTGTCAGCCTCTTCACATCAGGCTCACCCCTGGCACATACCCTCAGCGGCACCCCTCTACCACAGTTGGGTGCACTCAGGGGCCGCGACCTGGTTTCAGTCTCGCACCAAGTCCATCCCCACCATCAGGGGCTCTGGTGAAAAGGCAGACTGGGACTTAGACTCCGCGTCCTGGGGAATCCCGTTCTGTGGATCACTAGAGATCCCTCCGGGCGGTGTCTGACAAATAGTCAAGTAAGAAGTGTACATATAACTCTGGAGAGGGACAGTCCATCCACTTAGCTTAATAGACATGCTCTGACAGAGGAGCTAAGGGGTATGGTGGTGACAGACTGAATACATTGAAGAACATCCTTCCAATATGCCTGTACTTGGGAGCAGTCCCAAAAGATATGCATAAAGTCTGCTACTGCGGAGGAACAATACCAAAAGGAGGAGGACCTATCCCTGAACATTTTGGCTGGAGTTAGATACACTCTATGCAAAAAATGTATAATGGATTAAGCGATCTTTCGCAGAGATCAGTCTGGCAAAGGGGGCCTCCCACACATCCTCACAATCCTTGTCATCCATATCAGGCACTGCATCTGCCCAAAATGTTCTGCATATTTGCAATAGTTTGGTTGTTTTGGAAAAAAGGTATTTCTAAATATTGGACAGGGGTATATGAAACCATTTTCCCAGACTTATGTTCTGCCGGATACCTTTGTGGATTACATTTAACTTCATCTGCTGCCCCCATCAATAAAGGTTCAGCATTCTCACTAACTCTTTGTGAAAGGGCTTATGGTTCTTTCCCCCAAACTTTAAATCAATGAACACAAACTGAATATACCAGAGTTTTCAAAAGTGCAGAATAATATTAAATAGCAACATGGGCATCATGTTCACAATATACAGTACTGAACTAAAGGAAATGTTTTCTTTACTTTAACTATGTATGCCTTCATGTATGCTAATGTCCCCTGCAGGCTAGTACCTTGTGATTTTACTAAAATCAGACTGCACCAACAGAAATGATCCACATTTGTTTTCCTGTCATAGTATGTGGTGGAGTAGCACATACCAGCTGGGCATAGTTAAATAAATGTCTGTCCCTAAACAAAGCATTAAAAGCCCAAATCCAGCCTGGGCAAATAAAGAATTTTTTTTTTAATGTAAACATAAAGAAGAAACCCTGGCTACAATTATTACCTCTTCTCCGACTCTGTCCTCTGCAAACTCAAACACACACAAATCCAACATCTGTCTTCCTCTGGGTTTGATGAAGGCTTTCTCCATCAGGAAAAGTTTTCCAGTCATAACTGGAGGTACCATTTTCTGAATTTAGGAATGTGGGAGCTGTAAGGAACCTAGAATATTCTAGGGAATGATTTATCATTCGGCAATCTCTACTAGCTGATTCATGGCCTAGGAATCTCCATGGTTCACCCACTTTTGCCATATATAAGATAGTAAGTACAGTGTCAATCTAAAATAACTCTATATAATTTATTGTCCTGGCAGGGTCTCAAGCTGCAGCCACTTTTTAGTTAGGTCAATGAGGTTTGTGAAGGACCACCTGGCCAACTGGGTGCCTACTGCCATCCAAAACCCTCCAGCTGACCAATAGCTAATACCAGCCCTTTACCCCAAGCATCACACACAGACAAGATGTTGAGGTAAAACCAAAGGAAAAACTTTATTGAACAGAAATACAGGTTTGTATACACTTCAAAAAATAGGGCAGTCACTACATGAACAATAAAAATAAATATTTCACATTGTGTAAACATCCCACAATGGTTAGGTAAAAAAGTAATGTTGACACAAGACTAATCACATCCTGTAGGAATCTCCAGGAAGAATAGAAAACAGACAAAAACAATAGGTTACTCAATTACCAAGGGAAGTTCACACTTAGGAGGCACACAATGGGGAAGTTACACTGGGAGAAAGACACTTCACACCTAGACAGGATAGGCAAACAGGTACACATTATAACAGTAAGCCCATAACACCTAAATAAGCAGGTTACACATAACAGCAGGAGAACCCAGCATCAAGTTGTTTTGAGCCGATTATACTCTTCTGTTTTGAGTCTGCTTTGAGTCTCTGAGCCTAGGTTGAAGCAGTCAGTGCTGGTTTGAGCTGTTGATTCTATACCCCAACAAAACACAGAGGCCCCAAATCTGTACCTGGGTCTTCCAGTTCTCTGAATCTATGTGTTTCAGAAGACATGGACTTGAATCCGATGTAAAACAAACTTCAATGGTCCCCCGGGCACACACCACCCAAAGAATAGAGCCCTCTCAAAAGCCAGGGCCCATAGTCAGAAGGCAAGAGGCTAGCCTGCAGTCCCCTCCAAAAGCCCTTGTCCTGATTGGGTCAGTCATAAGGCTGTACTTCTAGGAACATGGAGACTTGCAGCCTGTTATCCCCATTGGTAAACAAATGGCCTTACTTTGTGACTCCTAAACCAGATCTTGGCTTTGAGTTTGCCAAAATCTTAAATATCTAAAGAGTCCTGGTCACAATACGTATTCTTGAGCTTAACAGATAGGAAGCAAGCCAAAAGATCAACCCACTGTTCCTTTGGCCAGCCCTCTTGCTCGGTAGTTCTTTTAAAAGTGGTCAGTTCTCTGCATTATAATTTGTATCAGTTTTCACCAAACTTGGCTCACACCAATGGCACTGATGCATGTATTGTTGGCTTCCACTGTACTCAAGGCAAACAGTTGTTGTACATTGAATTTTAGTACTTTTTGGCCCTGTTGCTGGAATCAGGTAGCCTCATGTTGAAAAGAAGTAGCCTTTAATAATACCATTATAATTTCCTTGATCCTCAATTAAATAGCACCAGTACTTTGAGTACTGCTTTACATCTTTACATTTTAATAACACCTTCTCCTATTTCTTTTTAAGATTCCCACATCTTCCATTGTGTGTAGGGATAGTCTTGCTTTTTCTGTCTCTTGATGTAGACCAGTGTTTTTCAACCTTTTTTGTGCAAAGGCACACTTTTTTCATGAAAAAAATCACGAGGCACACCACCATTAGAAAATGTTAAAAAAATTTACCTCTGTGCCTATATTGACTATATATAAAGTAATTCTCTTGAATAGGAATCAAACACAAAGAAATTATTTTATAATTACTTTATTATGAAATAATAAAGTATTTTATAATTGGACCCGGGGGCCGGACCAAGAGTAGATGAATGATGTGTATGTGTCATCCATAGTAAGTATAGTAATATTCCCCCATAGTAAGCATAGTAATTAATCCCTCATATAGTATTTCATCCCCCCATATAGTATTTCATCCCTCATATAGTATTTCATCCCTCATATAGTAATTCATCCCTCATATAGTATTTCATCCCCCCATATAGTAATTCATCCCTCATATAGTATTTCATCCCCCCATATAGTATTTCATCCCCCCATATAGTATTTCATCCCTCATATAGTAATTCATCCCTCATATAGTATTTCATCCCCCCATATAGTATTTCATCCCCCCATATAGTATTTCATCCCTCATATAGTAATTCATCCCTCATATAGTATTTCATCCCTCATATAGTATTTCATCCCTCATATAGTATTTCATCCCCCATATAGTATTTCATCCCCCCATATAGTATTTCATCCCCTCATATAGTATTTCATCCCTCATATAGTATTTCATCCCCCCATATAGTATTTCATCCCTCATACAGTAATTCATCCCTCATATAGTAATTCATCCCCCATATAGTATTTCATCCCTCATATAGTATTTCATCCCCCCATATAGTATTTCATCCCTCATATAGTAATTCATCCCCCCATATAGTATTTCATCCCCCCATATAGTATTTCATCCCCCCATATAGTATTTCATCCCTCATATAGTAATTCATCCCTGATATAGTAATTCATCCCCCATATAGTATTTCATCCCCCCATATAGTATTTCATCCCTCATAAAGTAATTCATCCCTCATATAGTATTTCATCCCCCACAGTACTATTCCCCCCCCCCCCTTCTAGTAAGCCAAGTCCCCCGTGTCAATTCACTTACCTTTTGCGTTCCTCTCGCTGTCTTCCCGCGCCGTTCGGGTCTTCAGGGCGGACTGTGAGAGGAGCCTAGCTCCCCTCCCCTCACGTTCGGCACGCTGCCCCGCCTACACACATCCTGACAGCCACATCCGCAAGCCGGATTAAAAGGTCCGCGCGGACTTTTGGGGCTGCCAACCGAGAGGAGGCAGGGGAGCGGCCGACCGAGAGGAGGGAGGGGAGCAGGCGCCCGGCACACAGAAGAGCCGCATTAGACTGGGTAAAGAGCCGCATGTGGCTCGCGAGCCGCGGCTTGCCGACCACTGAATCATTAGATTCTAATGATTGGTCTATTTGTGAGCCGAAGCCACATGTTACAGATGAAATTGGAATTTTTCCCACGGCACACCAGACAATATCTCACGGCACACTAGTGTGCCGCGGCACAGTGGTTGAAAAACGCTGATGTAGACAACCACAGATTGTCTTGTATTGAGCAAGTAGTGGGGGTACACACAGCAGTTTAGGCTTCGGACTGGTTGTAAACAGCTGTATCACATTTCCATAATCACATACATATAGGATGCATTTCTACAAATGTAAGGGTAATGGACCTTTTGTAAATTTCCATAAAAATATACACTGAACTTACATGGCTGACATCACATGGCTCTCTCTGCATATCAACATAGTATGGTCTCTCCATAGTTTGAAGACAACTTTGTGAACAACTGGCTGCCACTAAAAATAGCCAGCCATACCCTTAAAGTGGAAATTTAGGTAAGAAATTAAAAATGGGTGGACAGGCAGGATTTTTAATGCAGAAGAGAAATGCTTTCACTCTTCTGCATAAAAGCTACCTACCTGCCTGACTACCCTGTACAGTGAGAAGCGCAGACGTAGCTCACTGTACAAATTTGGCAATGCCAAATTTGACGGAACTCCCATGCCATCACCGCCCAGCCAATGACAGTGTCAGGAATTCGGGACCCAGAAGACTGCCGCCCAAAGATGTCATGGGCGGGGAACTCCGGGACAGCGCATCGTGGGATCGGAGGCGAGTATAGTTCTGCTTTAATATAATTGGGCCTATTAGGCTGGTTTTCAGGAAATTCAGTAGTGAGCATATACCCTTTCACCACTAAATTAGTTTTCTTAGTGTTTCTCTCAATATATACAATATATGTACACACACACACACACATGGATGTACTAGTTTTTTAATGAATTTATTAGTAAAAGCACTACATAGCAGGGAAGAAAGGGAATGAATCATAATGGGTAACATCTTTCAGTGTGAAGATTTGTAAAGCAAAAGAAAGTGGCAACATGATAATCTACTACAGTAATCCTCAGTTCACACTATGAACTGCACATGACTCACACAGGAACAGCAGTGCATTTCTGTGCAATTCGCATTCAATTCAATGCGGTGTAATTTGAGTCCATTAGTTTTGAATCGGTTCAAACTGAAAAGTCAAATCAAAAGACATGCATGCACCAATTTTGGAGCCGCACTGTAATCGGATCGCATGGTTGTTTTGTACCATGCGATCAAGTGCAGGCAAATGCACTGCCTTTGTGACCTACGATTGAGGTGTTGGTAAGATTACACTGATACCCGCTTCAGATTGCAGGGGCAGTGCAAAATATGCTGCAGGAAACTTGCATGGATTCTAATATGATCTTGGCTACATGACATTCAGGAATAAATAATTGGATGTGGTTAGACACATTTTATCTTGCTGAATATATTTCTTGATGTATATAATACAGCCTTTTTTGGTGTGTTATTCTGTCTTATAAAAATTGGAGGTGAATGGAGGACAAAAATTACCAAGGGACCCATGGTGGTTGAAAACTCCCAAGTCCGGAACACCAAGAACTCCCAGGAATTATTGTAGTAAGATCTCACTATAACAGACCTCAAATCATATTAGAAACCAGGATGTGATTCATTCCTCCAGGCTCCAACTACAACTAGACTTCTAATTCTAGGTGAACTGAGGCTTTTAAAAAAAAACACTATGTAAATTTCCATCTGCTGACTACCACCTGTTACATTAGTTCTGCACAACACTTCTGCTAGATATAAAACAACTCACTCGGGATAATCTGCTGCATCTTTTAATTGAGCTGATCACATATCAGTTATTCCTGCAGCCCACATAACAAGTTGCTAGCAGATAACTAACTCCCTCAGGAGTTTCAAAGAAATACTGGCAATGTTCACACCTACCATAATTACTGAAAATTTTACTCTCACCTGTAGCCACAAGCAAGGTGTGGCTAATATGCAGATTTAGTGTCCGCAAAGTGTCAGCAGACCTATAATCAGGACATTTAGTCA